>NC_140988.1:179396090-179956146 GCF_052327205.1 Somniosus microcephalus
AGCGACTGGGGGGGAAGAGAGAGCGACTGGGGGGGGAAGAGAACTCCTCCCCTCTCTCTCACACTCCCCCCCCTCCCTCACACTCCCCCCCTCCCTCACACTCCCCCCCTCACACTCCCCCCCTCCCTCACACTTCCCCCTCTCCCTCACACTCCCCCCTCTCCCTCACACTCCCCCCCTCTCCCTCACACTCCCCCCTCACACTCCCCCCCTCCCTCACACTCCACCCTCTCCCTCACACTCCACCCTCACACTACCCCCCTCTCCCTCACAATCCCCCCACTCTCCCTCACACTCCCCCCCTCTCCCTCACACCCCCCTCTCCCTCACACTCCCCCCCTCTCCCTCACACTCTCCACCCTCCCTCACACTCCCCCCCCTCCCTCACACTCCCCCCTCACACTCCCCCCCTCCCTCACACTCCCCCCTCTCCCTCACACTCCCCCCCTCTCCCACACACTCCCCCCTCTCCCTCACACTCCCCCCTCTCCCTCACACTCCTCCCCCTCACAATCCCCCCCACTCTCCCTCACACTCCCCCCCACTCTCCCTCACTCCCCCCTCCTCTCCCTCACACTCCGCCCCCTCCCTCACACTCCCCCCCCTCCCTCACACTCCTCCCCCTCACAATCCCCCCTCGCAATCCCCCCTCTCCCTCACACTCCCCCCCTCTCCCTCACTCCACCCTCCTCTCCCTCACACTCCCCCCCCTCCTCTCCCTCACACTACCCCCCTCCTCACCCTCACACTACCCCCCTCCTCACCCTCACACTCCCCCCTCCTCTCCCTCACACTCCCCCCTCCTCTCCCTCACACTCCCCCCCTCCTCTCCCTCACACTCCCCCCCTCCTCTCCCTCACACTCCCCCCTCCTCTCCCTCACACCCCCCCCCTCTCCCTCACACTCCCCCCCTCTCCCTCACACTCCCCCCTCTCCCTCCCCTCCCTCTCCCTCACACTCTCCCTCCCCCTCTCCCTCACACTCCCCCCCCCCGTCTCCCTCACACTCCCCCCCCTCACACTCCCCCCTTGAGCTGAGCGGCGGCCGGCGCCGGGACCGGGAGAGCGGGCTCTCGCGGGCGGCGCAGGCGCGGTCAGTGCCAGCGGCGCGAGGTGGCCCGCGGGGAGCAGGCAGGGAAACCCCGCGGCCCGGCGGCCGTTAGCGAGCAGCTCGAGCGGGAAACTTCGGGCGGCCCGCCCGCGCTCCGGCCCCGGCACCGTCAAACCTCCCCGCCCGGTGGAGGAGCCCGGGCCCCGACACCGTCAAACCTCCCTCACCTGAGAGAGAGAGAGAGAGAGAAATTTGTTGATTTTAAAAACCGCCGGTTTTTCCGGTCCCGCACTCACGGGAAGAGAGAGAGGGGGAAGTAGAGAGAGAGAGAGAGGGAAGTGGAGAGAGAGGGAAGAGGAGAAGGAGAGAGAGGGAAGAGGAGAAGGAGAGAGAGAGAGAGAGAGAGAAATTTTTTGAGCTTCAGGCCTGCCTGCAGGGGGCCTGGAGAGCAGCCCCGAGTCCCCCCTGCGCGAGGGTGAGGAGGAGGGGGGGGGGATGGCGGCGGTTAGGGGATCACTTAATTTCCTACTGTTGCTAAACACAATTTAAAACTCAAATAAATTGTTATTTAATTCCCTAACACATAATTCAAATATTTACCTTAGTTCCCTAACACACAGAAAGTGTGGGGAAAAAATTGTGAAAAATCAAGATGGCGGCCACTCACCTCGGTTCAGAACGATAAGGCCCGCCCACACACGCACCGATTGGTTGTCCGTCAGGTCACCGAAGCGTAGGATTGGTCAATCGTCAAGTCACTCAACACTCAACTGTAGGATGGCACGCGCCAGGAACCCGCCGTACGATTGGTCGACCTGTCGCTAATGAGATGCTAATGAGCGGAATGTTGAACGTTTTTTGGATACCGCGGGCGCAATTTTTGTCCGGCCGAAACGCAAATACGCCTATGACCGGTCCGTAATCGTAAGCTTTCTTTTGACGTGACGCGCGCGTCGGTACGCTCTATAACTTTCAAATGTATAGAGAACGGACAGACAGACAGACAGACAGACAGACAGACAGAAGAGGTCTTTTATATATATAGATTATGAATTGTTCCGTCTTGCCAAGAGTGTTCACAGGCTCGTCATATAACCCACCGGCATAAAAATGGGGACAGGTGCGTATTCGGCGGAATGGGGACTCGTTCCCCAATTTTAATTTTTAACTGCCCCAACCCTCTCACACCCATTATGGGGGGTTTAATATTGACCCGTATGTATGTCTTTCTTCCTTCCCGATGATCCTGGTTAAGTTACCCTGGGAGCAATCCTCCAAAAAGGGTAAGTAGTGTATACTTTATAGCAACAAAGCTGGAATTTCAGACAGTGGAAGATAAGAGGTCTGATTTCACCAATAAAATGTCAAAGACCAAGGCAGCAAATAGTTGCTTTCAAATTTATTGCATTTGGATGTTCTCAGTTTTATGTTGTTGGATGATTGATATAGTATGATTGATATAGTATGATTGATATAGTATGATTGATATAGTATGATTGATATAGTATGGCTGAAACTAGATGACTGTCTACCTGATCCAAACATAATTCTGATCTAAGCATAGAATTGCAAAGAACCAATTCCCATTCACTCCTTATATGGAATTTCTGACCCAGATATAATACTGAAATGCACAATCTTGATCTGAGGATTGTTTTGATTTATTTTTGGGTTCAATAAAGACTCATTTCTGAAAGAGAATGTTGTTTAATCTAAAGTCTTGTTCAAGACTTTCTACAGCTTTTTACAGAACACACTATGCTGTGATGCATCTAGAATGAAACTGAAAGTAAAACTCCTCCGGACTGCTTGTCTCTCACATGACCTCTGCTGGTCAGGCACAAGTAATCAAAAACACAGACAAATATGCTGTAAGGCATAAGTAATCAAACACAGACAAATATCATCACTATTTGCTGATATCATTACATCTCCCTTTCTTAAAACAAAAGTATTTTACTTTTAACTAACAACATTTAATGAACTTACATTATCATTATCATGATCAAGGTTTTTTACCCTTGCTTTGTGTGTTCACATGAAATATGTCAATACACTAGAACTTGAAGAAAGAATAAGATAACATTACTTCCTTCTTTAACAATAGTCCTTAAATTTGCTCAATGAGTCTCTCAGGAGGTTTCACGTGTCTTGAGGATTTTCTGATTGATTGTCCTTGAATCTGAGTTGTTGCCTCAGATGATTGGTTCTCAGCTGTGTGATCAGGTTGTTCACCAGTATCAGTCTCTGTGGCTGGTCCCATGAGAAGATCTCGACGATTTCTTCTCAGAACAGCACCCTCATCTGTCTGAATGGTGTATGATCTTGGTTGAACTTCACTCAGGACAGTTCCCTTCTGAGTCCATGTGTTTGTTTTGTCTTTCAACCTTACTTGGTCACCAGTGTGGAGTTCAGGTAGGTTTTGTGTTCCTCTGTCATAGTAGTACTTTTGCTTTTCTTTCTGTTGCTCTTTGAACTTCCTCACTTTCTCCCCCTCTTTTGTTTTCAGGAGGTTCTCCGGGATGGGTAGGTTTGACCTTAGCCGACGTCCCATCAGGAGTTGGGCTGGTGACATACCACACTCGAGCGGCGTTGTGCGGTATACAAGCATGCTTTGGTAGAAGTCAGTTCCACTGTCTTTTGCCTTGTACATCAGTCTTTTCACTGTCTGGACCGATTTTTCCACTAATCCATTGGACTGTGGATAGTGAGGACTTGACGTTGTGTGGACAAAGTCCCACTCTTTGGCAAAGTGTCGGAAATTTGCATTGTTAAACTGGGGTCCGTTGTCTGTGAAGACCTCGCTTGCCACGCCATGTCTGGAGAATATGGCTTTCATACTTCTTATTACAGCTTCTGCAGTGGTGGTGTACAGTCTACAAACCTCTGGATACAGGGAGTAATAGTCTGTGACGACAAGATAGTCCTTCCCTTGACATACAAATAGGTCAGCGCCTACCTTCTGGTAAGGCCTGTCTGGTGCTGGGTGTGGCTTTAGTGGTTCTACCGGATTGCTTGCTCGATATTTCAGGCATATTGTGCAGTTTGACACCTCATTTGTCACATCTTGGTTGATTCGTGGCCAGTACATCACCTCTCGTGCTCTTTTCTTACACTTTTCGATTCCCAGATGTCCTCCATGGATCTTTTTTAGCATCTCTCTTCTCAGACTCTTTGGGATAACTATTTTACTTCCTTTGTAGATGATGTCTTCGACCACTGATAGTTCCGCCCTGCAGTTCCAGTACTCTGCTATATCAGGTGAGCAGTCTTGCTTCATGTTGGGCCATCCATCCAAGATGCCTTTTCTCAGTCGTCTCATTGTTTCATCTTTGTTTGTCTCAGTCTTTATGAGCTCCATTTTTGCATCTGCTATGGGCAGTGCACTTGTGATCATGTCCACGTAGGCGTTCACTTTTTCATCCATTGTGGTGTTTGCGGGCTCACTTGGGTCAACAGCTCTGGACAACGTGTCTGCTGTATACATCAGCTTACCCGGTGTGTACGCAACATTCAGTTCATCATAGACTGTCTCTCCTTCGCTTTCCACAACGAGGACTCTCTTTACCAGGTTCAGTCTCTCACAGGCTTTTAACCCTAGTATGGCTTGCACATCCTTTGGCACCACGATTAATGCTAGCGCGTGCTCTCTGTCCTTGTGTGTTACTTTGACAATGCATTTTCCTTTCACTGGTATATCAGTACCTGAGTATCCGGTCACTTTCACTTGTATTCCATGTAACTTTGGTCTGGGTCTAATTCTCTTAAAATCGGTCTCTGATATCACATTAACTTGTGCTCCAGTATCCAATTTAAATGGAATGTGTATGTCATTCACTTTTAGTGTCAACATCCAGTCTCTTTCTTCTCTTTTGTTTTCAGACACAACATCTACATAGAATTCCTCTCTCTCGCTTTCATCTACTGTATGGACCTTGCTTTGTTGCGCTTGGTTCTTACAGCAACGGGCAAAATGGTTGTTTTTGTTGCATCTATAGCAAGTTTTACCATATGCTGGACACTTTCTTGGTGGATGTTGTGTACTGCATCGACTACATGACTTCCGATTGTCCCTTTCATTTTCGTTTGCTGGCCACGTCTCTTTTTTCACATTGGCGCTCTCTTTGTTAAACGGTTTGTATCCGTTCTTTCTCACTGCATCCACGTTGCAGCTACTGTCACTGAACAGCTCCTTTGCCTGCAACTTCACAGTCTCCGTAACCCTACACAGTGCTATGGCTTGTCCCAGGTCTAGATCTTGCTCTCTTAGCAGTCTTTCCCTTAGACCATTATCTCGAATACCACACACCAGTCTGTCTTTTATCAGCGAGTCTGTGAGTCCCCCAAATTCACACGATTTGCTCCGGTTTCTCAGTTCAGTCACATACTGATCAATAGTCTCGCCGATTTTCTGCACACATGTGAAAAATTTGTGCCTCTCAAAGGTCACGTTGCATTTAGGTATGCAGTAGGCCTCAAACTGTTCCATTATTTTATCTAGCTTCATTTTGTCTCCATCAACAGCAAATATGAAATTATTATATACCTCCAGCGCTGCATCACCCACGACATGTAAGAACACGGACGATTTTTGTTTATCACTTTTCTCGTCAGCTCCGATTGCCGCTAAATACAACTCTAAACGTTGTTTGAACCTTCTCCAATTTTCAGCCACATTACCTGTTAATTGAAGCGTCGCCGGTGGGTGTAAACCTTCCATTTTTCACTTTGTTAGCTATTCTCTAATGGTAAGCAACGATGTTCTCTTCTGGCTTGCTAATATGTGGAGAGCTGATTTCGCTTACTTGCCACAACTGCTTTCACTGTCCCATCAAGTTGCTAACTTCAGATTTTTTCTCTTTCAGCCACTTCTGACATCATGTTTTGATTTCTTTTTGGGTTCAATAAAGACTCATTTCTGAAAGAGAATGTTGTTTAATCTAAAGTCTTGTTCAAGACTTTCTACAGCTTTTTACAGAACACACTATGCTGTGATGCATCCAGAATGAAACTGAAATTAAAACTCCTCCGGACTGCTTGTCTCTCACATGACCTCTGCTGGTCAGGCACAAGTAATCAAAAACACAGACAAATATGCTGTAAGGCATAAGTAATCAAACACAGACAAATATCATCACTATTTGCTGATATCATTACAAGGATCAAACATTCTCCAGTTATTTAACACTGAATACTATGTCAGTCCAGTCAGTCACTCATCTTCTGGACATCAACAACTTTTTCTAAATGATCCTATCTGTATAATAGATTATTGTAATGGAAATTTAATTACAGCATGAGTGACTATATAGGCTAATAAACTTGAAAGATTGTAATTTTTTATAGACATGTAAAAGATGTAGAACTCATTGGCACTGAAATTAGGATTGGGGGCTTGCCGCGCGTGCAAGCCCCCGATCTGCACTCACCCTGCGCGCCGACATCTGAAGCCCGGGCCTGCTTGCATTTCCTGTCACTGGCCCGGTTCAGCTGTCGGCGCGATGTGCTTACCTGATCCAGCGGCGTAGTTAGTGCGATGTGCCGGCTGGGATCAGGTGAGCACTGTGCAGCCAATCAGGGGAGGGGAAACTCATTCATGAGTTTGACAGTAAGAGCTGTCAAACTCATGAAAAGTATGGGCTGCCAAAACACTACTTTAACTTTAAATAAAATTTTAAAAAACATCACACTGATTATAATAACTATAAATAAGTTTTAAAGAATGTTTTAAACAATTAATCAATTTTTTGAAAAAAATAATTTTTTTAAAAATAGGGTCTAAAACTAAACTTACCATCCTGTAAATTCTTTAAAAATAACAAACCTGTGGAAAAAAAATTTCTACATTGTACTAAAAGCCCACTTACCTGAAAAACTAAATACTTACGTCTTGTTTTTCCACGCATAAAGACCGGAGGCCTTTACACGCGCGCAACTCTGAAAAAAAAAAGGAATTTTACTGCGCACGCGCTGCCTGTGCAGTCGCGCGCGTTCTGCCTCTGAACCCCTTCGTTCAGAGGACAGGAAATGCCGGTTTTCCCCGCATGCGCTGTGCATGCTGAAAACCGGCATTTCCTCCGGCCAGACGCATGAGTACCCCGACCGTACTCACGCATTTGGAACGGAATTACTGGGCCATTATCTAAGCTGAACATTTCTTGGGAAATCACTTATGCATTTAACAGCATTTAGCTGCAGCCCATTCCTTCAAATGGAATTTATTTTTAAAAAGAAATAAAACTCCTCCTTTCCCCTCCCTCATACCTGGCACCATGTTTCTACTGAATTCTGGGATGATGATACACTAGAATGGCCCTTGTGCACCCTCAGTCACTAGTTGACACAAGAAGGGCTCCTCTGATAGGTCAAATCACCATGAATTCCTTTCAAGATTAGTTGAGCTAATTCACAGCAAGTAGACTGGCTCAAGAAGCTTGTTGAGGGAAAGTGAAAATAAATTTAAAACATTCTCTCAAATCAGGTTTAGGCAACTCCAGGGTGTAAGAGGATGTCGTTATCTCATTTTGGTACTTTGGTTATCTAAACCTCAGAAATGTTGACACCTCACTTACCTGCTCAGGCTGTGAATATACCAACTTCCCTCAAATACACCAGGGGAGTATAATAAAGTAGTCCTCTCTCTGTGTGATTCTGCATCAACAGCAACCAGAATTGTATAAAATTAGTGGGTGAAGGAGACCACAGGATTGACCAGGGACCCAAGTCAAAACTCCAGCCACATTGAATCCCAGAAGAAGAAATAAGTCTGCCTCTTAAGGTACAGCCTCTTTTTAAGATTACCCACAATGAGATTGCCTAATATTGGAGATGATGCTAATGCTTTAGTCTGCTAGATCATTTAGATCCAGCATAAAGTTCATTTTCTATTTGCAGTTAGTTATTTAAATTACCTTGGGCAAAAAGCTTTAGTACTGGCGACTTAGATGGCTGACTGTTTCTGCACAGAACTTAATTAGGCTCCACGCAGCTTTCCGCCCAGAGGGAGCCTGTATTACAGTACAAAGCAAACCATAGTTTCTACCTGGTATTCCCACAAATATGTTGATAAGGTCATCTTTTTTATAACCCACCATTCGTTACAGTTTACTGGAGACAAAAGGATATATAAAGCTCAGAACTTTTGTCAAGAAAAGCAATGATTTTCAGTTAACCATTTTAGTACCCTGTTTAATACCCAGTTTTTAAAAAATATGTACTTATTCTGAGATATAATAACAACTAAAAATGCACAATTGCACATCTCCTCTAGAAATATCATGTGTGGGCCTGGGTTCTGGTTAAAGATTATTAGTTGCCTAAACTAAATGTTATCCATATATTGTGCACACTATGTAAAAGATGGCATTATTCCTCCAAGGCAATTAGCACCTTTGTGAATTATATTTTTGAGTGCATCGTGGATGAAGCCTGGCCAATTACCTCCAGACCTCTGTGTGCCTGCTACTGTCAGAAAGGTCAAGCACACCATGTCAGAGAGGACAAAGACTGTGAGCAAATACACCAGCTCCAAGTAAAACTCCACAATGTACTGAAAAAAATACAGGTATCTGAACGAAACTCAACATCCAGGGGTATTCAATATTCAGGAAAGATAGGCAAAAAGGAAAGGGAGGTGGGGTAGCATTGCTGGTTAAAGAAGGTGTTGTGTATGTACCTTTAAGGGAATAACTGGTTTTAGACTGCAAAGATTGATCTGGCTCAAGCGTATCTACAAATGGAGGTGGAAGAAGCATCTAGGAAATACCTCATGATAAACACTCACAAAGGCCTTTACCAGTACAATCGACTGGTATTCGGGGTAGCATCAGCCCCGGCTATTTGGCAGAGGGCAATGGAACAAGTCCTGCAAGGGATCCCGGGGACCCAGTGTTATTTGGACAACATCCTGGTTACGGGCGAAAATGACAATGAACACCTTGCCAACCTGGAGCAGGTGCTCACGAGATTGCAGGAATATGGGCTACGAGCCAACCGCCCCAAATGCGAGTTCTTCAGGAGACAAATCTCGTATTGTGGCCACATGATTGATGAGGAAGGGTTGCGTAAGTCGCCGGACAAGATTGAGGCTGTAGTCAAGGCTCCAGCACCGGAAAATGTGTCGCAACTGAGGTCGTTCCTCGGGTTGGTGAACTACTACCATAAGTTCTTGCCGAATGTATCTACAGTTCTGCACCCACTGAACGCCCTGCTTCAAACTGGAGTAACATGGAAATGGAGTGATGAGTGTAAGCGTGCCTTTCAGGAATGTAAATGCCTAATCACTTCAAAAGAAGTATTGGCCCATTACAACCCAACACTACCGATTCGGTTGGCACATGATGCGTCACCTTACGGCATTGGAGCGGTGCTGTCACACAAATTCCGTGACGGTTCAGAGAGGCCAATAGCCTTTGCATCGCGCTCGCTAACTTCAGCCGAGCGTAACTACGCCCAGATTGACAGGGAGGCCCTCAGCCTGGTGTGGGGGGTGAAGAAGTTCAATCACTATCTGCACGGGCAGAAATTCACCCATCAGCCCCTGGTCTCCATTTTTAACCCATAGGAGGGCGTTCCAGTGATGACGGCACAACGGCTGCAAAGATGGTCACTTTTCCTAGGGGCACATCAGTACGACATAGAGTACAAGGGTATGAAACAGCATGGGAACGCTGATGGCCTGTCGCGCCTACCGTTGCCTACGGCAGAAGAAGCACCTGCAGTGGACCCTGTTGAGATATTCCATGCGACCATAGTCGAATGTTTGCCTGTTACAAACGCAAGTATTGAGAAGGAAACCCGAAATGACCCGACACTCTCTCGGGTCTATGATTTGACGGTGAAGGGAGCAGTTTAGGATTCAACAAAGGAGGACAAAGGGATTAATTAAGAAGGGGAAAATTGAGTATGAGAGTAAGATTGCAGGGAACATAAAAACTGACTGTAAAAGCTTTTATAGATATGTGAAGAGAAAAAGATTGGTGAAGTCAAGCGTAGGTCCCTTGCAGTCAGAATCAGGGGAATTTAAAATGGGGAACAAAGAAATGGCAGACCAATTAAATACATATTTTCGTTCTGTCTTCACAAAGGAGGACACAAATAACCTCCCAGAGATGCTGGGGAACATAGGGTCTGATGAGAGGGAGGAACTGAAAGAAATCAGTATTTGTAGGGAAATGGTGTTAGGGAAATTGATGGGATTGAAGGCCGATAAATCCCCAGGGCCTGATAATCTACATCCTAGGGTACTTAAGGAAGTGGCCCTAGAAATAGCAGATGCATTGCTGGTCATCTTCCAACATTTGATGGAATCTGGAACAGTACCCATGGCTTGGAGGGTAGCTAATGTTACCCCACTATTCAAAAAAGGCGGTAGAGAAAAAGCGGGGAATTGTAGACCGGTAAGCCTGACATCAGTAGTGGGGAAAATGCTAGAGTCCATTATAAAAGTTGTAATAGCAGAGCACTTGGAAAACAGTGACAGGGTCGGACAAAGTCAACATGGATTTACAAAAAGTAAATCGTGCTTGACTAATCTACTGGAATTTTTTGAGGATGTAACTGGTAAAATAGATAAGGGAGAACCAGTGGATGTGGTGCATTTGGACTTTCAGAAGGCCCCGCATAAGAGATTAGCATGTAAAGTTAAGGCACATGGGATTGGGGGCAAGGTATTGACTTGGTTAGAGAACTTGTTGGCAGACAGAAAGCAAAGAGTTGGAATAAATGGCTCCTTTTCTGAGTGGCAGGCAGTGACTAGTGGGGTACCGCAGGGATCGGTCCTTGGACCCCAGCTTTTCACAATATATATTAATGATCTGGACAAGGGAACTAGATGTAATATCTCCAAATTTGCAGATGACACAAAGCTGGGTGGGCGTGTGTGCTGTGAGGAGGATGCCGAGAAACTCCAGGATGATTTGGATAGGTTGGGTGATTGGGCAAAAGCATGGCAGATGCAATATAACGTGGATAAATGTGAGGTTATCCACTTTGGTGGCAAAAACAGGAAGGCAGATTTATTATCTGAATGGCAATAGATTGGGAGAAGGGGAAGTGGAACGAGACCTGGATGTCCTTGTGCACCAGTCGCTGAAGGTAAGCTTGCAGGTGCAGCAGGCGGTTAATTAAAAATGTCCCAGTAAAGGATCCCCTTGGAATGAGTGACCATAACATGGTTGAATTCCATATTCAATTAGAGGGTGAGAAGGTTGGATCTCAAACAAGCGTGCTGAGCTTGAATAAAGGAGACTATGAAGGTATGAGAGCGGAATTGATTAGAGTGGACTGGGAAAATAGATTAAAGGGTAAGACGGTACATGATCAGTGGTGTACATTTAAGGAGTTATTTTACAGCTTCCAAAAAATATATATTCCACTGAGGAAGAAAGGGTGTAAAAGAAAAGATAGCCATCCGTGGCTAACTAAAGTAATTAAGGATAGTATCTGACTAAAAACAAGGGCATATAAGGTAGCCAAATCTAGTGGGAGGA
Organism: Somniosus microcephalus; assembly: GCF_052327205.1. Taxonomy (NCBI): domain Eukaryota; kingdom Metazoa; phylum Chordata; class Chondrichthyes; order Squaliformes; family Somniosidae; genus Somniosus; species Somniosus microcephalus. Next base: position 179,407,631 of record NC_140988.1, read on the forward strand.
TAGAAGATTGGGAAGTCTTTAAAAGACAGCAAAAATTAACTAAAAGATTGATTAAGAAAGGGAAGATAGATTATGAAAGTAAATTAGCAAAAAATATAAAAACAGATAGCAAAAATTCCTATAGTTATATAAAAAGAAAAAGGGTGGCTAAAGTAAATGTTGGTCCCTTAGAGGATGAGACCGGGAAATTAATGGTGGCAAACATGGAGATGGCAAAAACGCTGAACAATTATTTTGTATCAGTCTTTATGGTAGAGGACACTAAGAATATCCCAACACTGGACAAACAGGGGGCTCTAGGGGGGGAGGAGCTAAATACGATTAAAATCACTAAGGAAGTGGTACTTGGTAAAATAATGGGACTCAAGGCGGATAAATCCCCTGGACCTGATGGCTTACATCCTAGGGTCTTGAGGGAAGTGGCGGTAGGGATTGTGGATGCATTGGTAATAATTTTCCAAAATTCCCTGGACTCAGCAAAGGTCCCGGCAGATTGGAAAACTGCTAATGTAACACCCTTATTTAAAAAGGGTAGTAGGCAGAAGGCTGCAAACTATAGACCGGTTAGCCTAACATCTGTGGTTGGTAAAATTTTAGAGTCCATTATTAAGGAGACAGTAACGGGACATTTGGATAAACATAATTTAATAGGACAAAGTCAGCATGGTTTTATGAAGGGGAAGTCATGTTTGACAAATTTGCTTGAGTTCTTTGAGGAAGTAACATACAAGGTGGATAAAGGGGAACCAGTGGACGTAGTGTATTTAGACTTCCAAAAGGCATTTGACAAGGTGCCACACAAAAGATTATTGCTCAAGATAAAAAATCATGGGATTGGGGGTAATATTCTGGCATGGGTGGAGGATTGGCTATCTAACAGAAAGCAGAGAGTTGGGATAAATGGTTCGTTCTCAGACTGGCAATCAGTAACTAGTGGTGTTCCGCAGGGGTCAGTGCTGGGTCCCCAACTCTTTACAATCTATATTAATGATTTGGAGGAGGGGACCGAGTGTAACATATCAAAGTTTGCAGATGATACAAAGATGGGAAGGAAAGTAGTGAGTGAGGAGGACATAAAAAACCTGCAAAGGGACATAGACAGGCTAAGTAAGTGGGCAGAGATTTGGCAGATGGAATACAATACTGGAAAGTGTGAGGTTATGCACTTTGGCAGGAAAAATCACAGAGCAAGTTATTATCTTAATGGCAAGAAACTGGAAAGTACTGTAGTACAAAGGGATCTGGGGGTCCTGGTGCACGAAACTCAAAAAGTTAGTATGCAGGTGCAGCAAGTGATCAAGAAGGCCAATGGAATGTTGGCTTTTATTGCTAGGGGGACAGAATATAAAAACAGGGAGGTATTGTTGCAGTTGTACAAGGTATTGGTGAGACCACACCTGGAATACTGCATACAGTTTTGGTGTCCATACTTAAGAAAAGACATACTTTTTCTCGAGTCAGTACAAAGAAGGTTCACTCGGTTAATCCCGGGGATGAGGGGGTGGACATATGAGAAGAGGTTGAGTAGATTGGGACTCTACTCATTGGAGTTCAGAAGAATGAGAGGCGATCTTATTGAAACATATAAGATGGTGAAGGGGCTTGATCGGGTGGATGTGGTGAGGGTGTTCCCAATGATGGGTGAAACTAGAACTAGGGGGCATAATCTTAGAATAAGGGGCTGCTCTTTCAAAACTGAGATGAGGAGAAACTTCTTCACTCAGAGGGTAGTAGGTCTGTGGAATTTGCTGCCCCAGAAAGCTGTGGAAGCTACATCATTAAATACATTTAAAACAGAAATAGACAGTTTCTTAGAAAGGGAATTAGGGGTTACGGGGAGCGGGCAGGAAATTGGACATGAGTCTATGTTCGGAATGGTCATGGCCCTGTGGGTAACAGAGCGGGCCCAGGGGCCATGTAGCCTGGTTCTGCTCCTACTTTTTGTGTTCTAATTATGTGTTAGATTTCAGGAGATGGTTCTATTCCTGTTCCTGGCTGGGGTGGAGATCACCTTTTACAGAAGGTAAGTACTGTAGAAAATATAGGGACAGTGATCTCCTGGACGAGTTTCGATCGCCTAGATGGGTCGGAGAGGAATTTCCCAGATTTTTTTTCTCCCAAATTGGCCATTGGGTTTTTTATCTGTTTTTTCGCCTCTCCCAGGAGATCACATGGGTTCGGGAGGGATGTAGAGTGATAGTAGATTTGAGGTTAGGATCAGATCAGCCATGATCTTATTGAATGGTGGAGCAGGCTCGAGGGGCCGATTGGCCTGCTTCTGCTCCTATTTCTTATGTTCTTATGTTCTAGAAGGCAAATGGTATGTTGGCCTTTGTAGTGAGAGGGTTTGAGCACAGGAACAAGGATGTCTTGCTGCAGTTGTACAGGGCCTTGGTGAGACCACGCCTTGAGTATTGTGTGTAGTTTTGGTTGCCTTATCTGAGGAATGATGCTCTTGCCATGGAAGGAGTTCAGCGAAGATTCACCAGACTGATACCTGGGATGGCAGGAATGACGTATGAGGAGAGATTGGGACGATTGGGCTTGTACTCGCTGGAGTTTAGAAGAATGAGAGGGGATCTTATTGAAACTTATAAAATTCTGGCAAGACTGGACAGACTAGATGCAGGAAGGATGTTCCCGATGGTCGGGGAGTCCAGAACCAGGGGTCACAGTCTAAGGATAATGGGTAGGCCATTTAGGACAGAAATGAGGACGAATTTCTTCACCCAGACAGTGGTGAACCTGTGGAACTCTCTACCACAGAAGGCGGTGGAGGCCAGTTCATTAAATATATTCAAGAAGGAGTTGGATATATTTCTTAAGGCTAAAGGGGTATGGGGAGAAAGCAGGGACCGGGTACTGAAATTGGATAATCAGCCATGATCGCATTGAATGGCGGAGCAGGCTCGAGGGGCCGAATGGCCTACTCCTGCTCCTATCTTCTATGTTTCTATATATGTTGGGGTAATTTTAACTTTTATCACCAGGTGAAAAATGGATGATAGCAAAAGTCGGGCAGAGTGTTAAATGTGCTTATGACTCGCTATTGTTTTTCACCTGGTGATAAAAGTTAGAATGACCTCCATTGTCTCTATAGTTCTCCTAACGTTGATAACTTTCTAGAATATTTCAACTTTTTGTCAAGCAAATTCAATTCTATCAACTCTAACTTTCACCCTGCTGAAATCACCATTTTTACAACTTCAATGTTCACCATTCCCCTCCCCCCCACCCCAGTAATCAGGCTAGCACTAATGATGAGTTTGTGACTATACTAAATGACCTCAAATAACCTTTCAACTAACCTAACTATGTTGAGTCAGAAGATTGAGGCCTAGAAATTGGGTATAGCCCCGCTTGGGGCGTTAGAATTGGCGGAGCGCAAATTTTATAGCCAGACGCAACTTATCGACACCTTGTGTGATATTGGGTTGCAGCGCCCCAAAGCTGATTGAGGCGTGAGTTCAGGCATTACACGGGCCACCTAAGGCGCTAACATGCCGGCGCAACCCAATATCGGGGCGTCCAGCCGCAGCGCAGGTGCTCTCAATTACCCATGACCACGAGACTTCCAGGCGCTGGCCAGCTCTTAAAGGGGTGGGTCAGGCAGCTCCAGCATCCACAGTCTGCGCCTTGTAGGCCTGCAAATCGGCGCAGGCCCTTTTCTGGCGCAAAAAACTTGGAGCATATGGAGAGGGTGAGGCAGAGAGCAGAGCGCTTCACCAATGAGTCTCTGGAGGAATTGGTGGCCGCAGTGGAGCGCCGGCGAAATGTCCTCTACCCCGACAATTGCAGGAGGCCTAATCATAAGGACAACCGACGAGCTTGGAGGGATGTTTCTCAGAGGGTCAACTCCAGCAGCATGGCGACCAGGAGCCCTGTGCAGTGCAGGAAGAAATTCAATGACCTCACTCGGGTCGTGAGGGTGAGTGGAGTTAATGTAAACTTATGCATCCCTCCATTAGCACCTGACCTTATGGCAACAGGGTGCGCTATGCCCCACTGGCCATCTGTCAGCAAGTACCCATGGCCCTTTCTGGTCACACACATGCACATTTGACTCAGGGCATCATGTAAGGGCTGGTCCACCATGGGGGGCATGAGATGATAACCCAGGGCATCATGTAAGGGCTGTTCCACCATGGGGGGCATGAGATCATAATTCAGGGCATCATGTAACATCACTTCCCTTCCTTTGCCCTGCAGGCCAAGCTGGCGAGAAACCGCAAGGAGCAGCTTCGCACCGGAGGAGGCCGTCCTCAACTGGAGCCTCTGACGGATCTCAAGGAGAGAGTCCACCAGATTGTGGGAGGACGCCTGAGTGGTCCTGTCACCACTGCAGCTGCCGACCCCATTGTCCACAGCGATGGTAAGGTTCTCTACTATTACAGCTGTCACCTTCCAGTTGTTTTCCCCCGCCAGCATGCTTTCTCAATGTGGAGCCATGTCATAGCATTGCCGCACTGTTGCATCCCTTGCTGCCAAACTGTCCTTTTGCTAAAGCCACTCTTCAACCTCCCTGCTTTCAGATGCTGCATCACCAGCTGGGGAGCCGGCCCCTCAAGCTGTCAGTGCCAGTGCCTCCGGAGGCGACTACCAGGAGGAAGTTGGACCATCCGTGCCAGCCTCAGGGGAGCCACCGCATCTGGAGACTGGGGATAGTAGTTCCCTTGAGGGGGGGGGTGGGGGGCTCTGATGAGGAGCCAGTTGCAGGAACCAGCAGCATGCAGCAATGCGCGGGGGGTAGGGACGCTCGGGGGCCGTCTCCCAGGAGGGCGAGGCAGGCCACCATGACTGCTGCACAGAGTGCAGAGGAGGTGCGTAGCCTTGCCGAGATGAGCGCCCAGGCCCGGCTCAGGCACACTGAGCTGATGGCTGCAGTGGGGAGGATGCCTGAGTCGATCGACACACTGGCAAAGAGTGTGCTGGACTTTGGGGCAGCAATGGAAAGGACTGTCCAGGGCTTCGGCCCAGCAATGGAAAGGTCTGTCCAGGGCTTCGGCCCAGCAATGGAAAGGTCTGTCCAGGGCTTGTCCAAGGCAGTGGAAAGGTCTGTCCAGGCCTTGTCCGAGGCAGTGGAAAGGTCTGTCCAGGGCTTGTCCGAGGCAGTGGAAAGGTCTGGTAAGGCCTTGTCCGAGGCAGTGGAAAGGTCTGTCCATGGCTTTTCCTAAGCACTGGCACCTGCCACGCAGGTCCTCACTGCTGCCACGCAGTCACTTGCTGGCCTCGTCCACACGCAAATTGAGGCCACGCGAACACTCTCTGCTGTGCCACCCTAGCTGCATCAGGCAGGATCACCCCAGGCCCTTGCAGCACCACAGCAGGCCATGAATCTGTGGAGCAGTCGATTGTGGCGTATGATCCTGTGCGGCCCCGTCAGAGTGCTAGTGTTTCGGCCGACCACGGTGCAGGTGTCCTCTCTCTGCATGTGAGCAGTCCTGATGCCACCGCTGGCACGTCAGCAGAGCAGCTGCCACCACCTGCGTGGCAGACTGCTAGCAGACATGCCCAGTTGGAGCAGCCTGCTTGCGGGACCTCCAAGCCCAGAGGTCATCCAGGCCGTCCCTTCGGGGCTTCAGCGCTTCCAGACACTCAGCAGGCATCCCCCAGCCTTGACGCAGCCACTGGGGTCCAATTACGGAGGAGCTGCAGGGAGGGAAGGGGCCGACCTCGTAAGAGGAGTCGGTCTCCATCAAGGGGCCACCAGTAAAGGGAGGTGCTAAGATGTCTCTTTTTCCGGATTTAAGGCCGTCCACACCTGCTGTGTTTATTTGTTATGGTTTGGTTAGTTTCGCCGGGTTGCCAGACAGTTATCTGTTAGTTTGTTAGTTATGATTTCTGTTACCATTACGTTGTCATGCTGGAAGGAAGCACTTGTTTGAAAATAAAGAAAACTTTTTATTTACAATCGAGCTGTACACTATTTACAATCATCGAGGCCTTCATAGGCTTACAGCGAACCGGAGGGCGCTGTTCGAATCACAGCCACCATTCCATCCGAGGGGCCTAGAACCAAGTCCTTATGAGCCTCTGACGAATGGCCCTTCCAGTTTCTGGAGCCCTCCCATCTTCCTCCTCCTCCTCCTCCTCCTGATCCTCCTCGTCCGCATGCTCCTCCTCCTCCCCCTCCTCCTCCTCGTCCGCCTGCTCTGCTGGACCTTGAGGGTCGGCTGGCATTGGCTGGGTGCGTTGAATGGCCAGGTTGTGGAGCATGCAGCAGACAACAATGATGCGCGCCACATGCTCTGGCGAGTACTGTAGGGCGTCCCCCAAATGGTCTAGACAACGGAAACGCTGCTTCAGCACACCAATTGTGTGCTCCACAATGTTCCTGGTGGCCTGATGGCTGTTGTTGTAATGCTCTTCTGCCGGGGTGCTGGGCAAACGGAGCGGGGTCATGAGCCATGGGCAGAGAGGATAGCCCTTGTTGCCCAGAAGCCAGCCTCGTGGGTGAGCCGGGGCCTCAAAAAGGTCAGCCACTGAGGTCTGCCGCAGGATGAACGTGTCATGGCTGCTGCCAGGGAATTGTGCGTTCACCGCCATGATCATCTGCCGGTGATCTCAGACCAGCTGCACATTAAGGGAGTGGAACCCCTTTCGGTTACGGAACTCCTCTGGATTCTGTAATGGCGCCCGCAAAGCCATGTGTGTGCAATCAATGGCCCCCTGCACCATGGGGAAGTCCGCAATAGCCGCGAAGCCCTGTGCGCACTCCCCCTGCTTCTCCAGGGTCACAGGGAAGGTGATTAATTCGCGCCTCCTTTTGCAGAGGGCAGCTGTCACTTGCTGGATGCAGCAATGCACCGCAAATTGAGAGATATTTGATATGCCCCCAGCTGCTGCCTGAAACGATGCGCTGGCGTAAAAGTTGAGCGCAACAGTGATTTTCACGGCCACCGACAGAGAGGTCCTACACCGTATCCGCGGCTGCAGATCCCCAGCAAGCAGGTGGCACAGCTCAGTGACAACATCCTTACCAACTCTGAGCCTTCGCAGACACTGCTCCTCCGACATGGTAAGGTAGGAGACCTGCTGCCTGAAAACCCTGGCAGCATATGGTCGGATTTGGCGACGTCCATTGGCCCTCCTCCTTCTGGCCAATCCCGGCCCTCTCTCCCTCCGTCTCTGTGCCCTTGCCAGTTGTTCAGCCAGGATGATGTTCCCCTCCAAAGCAGCTCCCATTATTCTGGCCGACGAGTAAGACGCAGTCAGCTTTCTGGATCCAACTGTTCTGGACAGGGCTGAAGGTCCCAAGGCTCCTTTGGCTCAATAAGAACAAGTCTGTGTAACTGAAGGTCTACAACTCTCTCCAGCAGCGAGCAGTATGTTCAGGCCAAATGGCTGCTGGTTTTATACTAGTGCTGTCCCCTTTAAAGAGCGCCCCCCCGAGTCCGAGAAGGACCTGGTAACGTTCCATCCAACTGTCACTAATAGCGCTAGGCGGAACGGAGGGGGGCGCCACTGAATTTCCGGTACGGGGCACCAAAAAGGCGTTGCACAATGAAATGACGTCATTATCTGGCTGCGCCCGCGAGCGGGTGCAAAGATTTAGCGCCAGCACTAACAGGCTACTCAATATGGCAGGATGCGCTAGGATCACTGCGCACGTCCGAAAATTGGGTAACGCCCCAAATCTCGGGCTCTTTAGGCGCTAATCGCTGGCGCAACCAACCGAATTTCTAGGCCTGAGATCTCAAGTCCTGTCCCGGGCAGATGTGCAGCGTAAGTTGTGGCCTGGGTTACACCTACTGTTCATGAGTTCAGTAAGATTTTTTGCTGATTTCTGAAAATACCTTGTAACTAAGATTATAGATGCTGAGAGGTTGGCTGCGATTTCCCCAACCACAGCAGTTCCGGTGCGGCCGGGGTCGGTGGTGGGGTGCGACCCCGCTGCCCAAATTGATCTTACACTGTTAAGCCTGCCCAGCAAGTTTCCCGGCCAATTGAAGGAAGCGGGTTTGGTGATGTCATTTGATGACTCGTCATCAGCCAATTTCCTTAAAGGAACCATGTGTAAATTGATTTTGACAGTTGTGCTGTCAGTGTTAACAAGCAGTTTGTAGTGTCCGAGTATAAATAATACACGGACTGCAGGAGAACAATAATAACAGGTATTTACTGAACAGAGGGTAACTTAAGACTGAAATACAAAAGCCTGCTATGGCTTTATATACAGGGGTGGTCACTGCCGGTACTGCAGTATAGAATCAGTTCTTCTCTTAAAGGTACATATACAACAATTCCTCCCCTTTTAGATAAACAGTACATAACATTCATTTAACAACTAAATAATAACTAATTACAATTACAATTTTCTCTGTACTATATACATCAACTGAAATAATCATTTATAAGTTCAGTCTTTGAGGAGGCTTCCTGATCCTGACTGGATAGCGCCTTTCTCGAGTATCCTGTTCTTGCGGCGGCGTTGATTCTGGCTCATTGTCATTGGTTGGTTCATCAGCTTCCAATACCACTGCTTCTGAGGTAGACGCAATCTGTACTTCGGGTTGATTACCAGGTGCACCTGCTCGTGGTATGGGTTTGGCTTGTTCCTGTGACTCTAGAATCTGGTCAGCATGGCGTCTCACGATGCTCTCTCCAACGTCCACTGTGTACATTAGTGGTCCCTGCTGTGTGCATATCGTTCCTGGCTGCCATTTTTCTGTTCGGTAGTCGCGGGCCAAGACTGGTTGCCCTATCTTGAAGCTCTTGGTTGGCTTCTCATTTATGTGCTGGAATTGCTTATCCTCAACATCTCATCTTATGTTTGGTTTGAGCAAATCCAGGCGACATCTTAGCCTTCGGTTGAAGAACATTATGGCTGGAGCTTGGTTGGTGACTGCATGTGTCGCATTCCGGTAAGCAAACAAGAAATTATCCACCGTGTGTTGTAGTGGTATGTCGTCATTATGCATTGCCTTTATGGCCTTTTTAAAGGTCTGCACAAATCTCTCAGCCAATCCATTTGTGGCTGGATGATATGGGGCAGATGTGTAATGTTTCACCCCATTATTCCTCAGGAACCTCCGGAAATCCTCGGACACAAACTGTGGCCCATTGTCGGAGCAAATCTGTTCTGGCAAGCCATTCCTGGCGAAGATGGTCCGTAGGACTGCAATAATTTTCTCCGTGGTGGTGGAGGACATTTTGATAACCTCTGGCCATTTTGAATGGGCGTCCACAGCAATTAGGAACATTGAGTCCATAAATGGACCAGCAAAATCAATGTGTACCCGTTGCCATGGAGATGAGGGCCACTCCCATGGATGTAGCGGGGCCTGTGGTGGAGCATTTTGGACCTTCTGGCATCCTGTGCATCTCTTGGTCATATCCTCGATTTCTTTATCGATTCCCGGCCACCACACAAACGCCCTGGCTAGACTCTTGATTTTTACCCCTCCCAGATGACCCTCATGAAGCTCATTGAGCACTCTATCTCTCAACTTGGGTGGAATTACCACTCGGGATCCACACATCAAGGTCCCCCGGCACACTGACAGCTGTTCTCTCCTTGGCGAGAATGCTGGCAACAGTGAGTCGCCATGTGCTGGCCATCCCTTCACTGTCAAATCATAGACCCGAGAGAGTGTCGGGTCATTTCGGGTTTCCTTCTCTATACTTGAGTTTGTAACAGGTAGACATTCGACTATGGTCGCATGGAATATCTCAACAGGGTCCACTGCAGGTGCTTCCTCTACCGTAGGCAACGGTAGGCGCGACAGCCCATCAGCGTTTCCATGCTGTTTCGTACCCTTGTACTCTATGTCGTACTGATGTGCCCCTAGAAAAAGTGACCATCTTTGCAGCCGTTGCGCCGTCATCACCGGAACGCCCTTCTTTGGGTTAAAAATGGAGACCAGGGGCTGATGATCAGTCAGTAGGGTGAATTTCTGCCCGTGCAGATAGTGATTGAACTTCTTCACCCCCCACACCAGGCTGAGGGCCTCCCTGTCAATCTGGGCGTAGTTACGCTCGGCTGAGGTTAACGAGCGCGACGCAAAGCCTATTGGCCTCTCTGAACCGTCAAGGAATTTGTGTGACAGCACCGCTCCGATGCCGTAGGGAGACGCATCACATGCTAACCGAATCGGTAGTGTTGGATTGTAGTGGGCCAATACTTCTTTTGAAGTGATTAGGCATTTACATTTCTGAAAGGCACGCTTACACTCATCACTCCATTTCCATGTTACTCTAGTTTGCAGTAGGGCATTCAGTGGGTGCAGAATTGTAGATAAATTCGGCAATAGCTTATGGTAGTAGTTCACCAACCCGAGGAATGACCTCAGTTGCGACACATTTTCCGGTGCTGGAGCCTTGACTACAGCCTCAATCTTGTCCGGCAACTTATGCAACCCTTCCTCATCAATCATGTGGCCACAACACGAGATTTGTCTCCTGAAGAACTCGCATTTGGGGCGGTTGGCTCGTAGCCCATATTCCTGTAATCTCGTGAGCACTTGCTCCAGGTTGACAAGGTGTTCACTGTCATTTTCGCCCGTAACCAGGATGTCGTCCAAATAACACTGGGTCCCCAGGATCCCTTGCAGGACTTGTTCCATCGCCCTCTGCCAAATAGCCGGGGCTGATGCTACCCCGAATACCAGTCGATTGTACTGGTAAAGGCCTTTGTGAGTGTTTATCGTGAGGTATTTCCTAGATGCTTCTTCCACCTCCATTTGTAGATACGCTTGGGCCAGATCAATCTTTGTAAAGCATTTCCCTCCAGATAGTGAGGCGAAAATATCTTCTATCCGTGGAAGTGGATATTGTACTGTGTGCAGGACTGGGTTCACTGTTACCTTGAAGTCCCCACAGATGCGAACCTTCTTCGGTTCCCCAGGCGTGCTGCTCAACGATTTCTTCATTACAGGAACGATGGGTGTGGCCCACTCGCTCCAGTCCACCTTGGACAGCACACCTGAACGCTCCAGACTCTCCAGTTCTGCTTCAACGGCTGGGCGGATCGCGTAAGGTACCGGTCTGGCCTTAAAAAATTTTGGGTTTGCGTTATCTTCGATTTTTATCGTTGCCGTTACTCCTTTTAGAGTCCCAAGTCCTTGTTGGAACACCTCTTTTGCGTCGATTAGAATTTTTGACAGTCGTCCAGGTGTGACGTCATCATCCTTTTTATCAGTCACAGCGCCTGAATGGAATGCCAATCCAATTGTATTTTTCGGATCCATTCACGTCCCAATAATGGTGGTCCTCCATCTGGTAGTATATATAGATATAGTTTCTGTGTTTCCTTGCCGTTGTATTCAACTGGCACCCTTATTTTTCCTCTGGGGTGGACTTTTTGCCCCGTGTATGTCTTCAATACAATGGACGTGTCCTTCAAGGGTATGTGTGAGAATAGCCGCTCATAGTCTCATCGATTCATGACAGTTAGGGCTGATCCTGTGTCCAATTCCATCATTGCTGGGGACCCTGCTATCATGAGGGTGACCCAAATGGTTCGGTGATCCTCCTTTGCGATCACGTTGTGTAACTTTAGACAACTTAGTCTCCTGCTCCCGGAGTCCTTATCACTCTCCTGATCTTCCGAACTACTGTCTGTCAATTTCTTTACTTTCTTGTACTTTTCCTTAGTAGTTCTTGTAGTGTTGGTTTTCTTTCCCGACCTGCAGACTCTTGCTATATGTCCCATTTTCCCACATTGCCTGCATACTTTGTCCTTAACCCAGCAGTCCTTCTGATCATGGGTTGTTCTGCCGCAGCGATAGCACTTTTCTGCTCCATACGCCACTTCGTTAGCGCTGTATTCCTGTGGTTTCTGTTGTATTTCCGCAGCTCCCCGTGCTGCTGCTTCGTAGGATACTGCCACGCTGAAAGCCTGTTCTAGCGTCAGGTCCTTTTCCGAAAGTAGTAGTTTCTGGGTTCCTTCACTCTGGAGCCCGCAGACAAACTTATCCCGCAAGGTGCCTGCCAGTCCTGCTCTGAACTGGCAGTGCTTCGATAACTTGCGTAGTTCCGTAAGATAGTCAGCATTGCTCTCATCTTTGTGCTGGTTTCTTTTATGGAACTTGAATCTTTCTGCTATCAGCAGCGGTGTAGGGTTTAGGTGTTCCTGTAAGATATTAACAATCTCCTCAAAACCTTTCTCCATTGGTTTAGCTGGGGTAATTAAATTCCGCAATAGGCCGTACGTTCTCGCGCCTATCAAATTTAATAATACCGATGCCTTCTTTCCATCGGCCACCTCATTTGCCTTGCAGTACACTTCAATTCTTTCCACATACGTGGTCCAGTCTTCTACCTCGTTGTCGAAAGCAGTGATACTGCCACTTTTCGGCATCTTGGGTGATTTAAAATGGTGCCTCCCGCGCTTTTTCTTCTTCACCAATGAATTAAAATGGCGCCTCCCGTGCTTTTCCTTCTTCCCCAATGGAATAAAATGGCGCCTCCCGCGCTTTTCCTTCTTCCCCTTGCTGCCACGCTGCTCCTAGCATTCTGCAGGGTAATGGCGGCGACCCACGGCTTCGGCGCGTCTCACTTTTCCTTCCCCTTCTTTTATTTTCGCTACGCTGCCCGGTTCTTGAGCACCCTGTGCGCTCCACCCTCTCTCTCTCTCTCTTTTCCGCCCAACGACGCTGCATGGCCCCTTTGCTGAGCCGCTCGATCGAGCTCGAGCCCGCCGCAGTCCGGAAGGATCAGCGCACTACCTGCTACCAGCACAATTTCCTGGAACACCTTGACTGGGGAGCCAAGCCCAGCTCTCCACAGCCTCTCCTGCAACTCTCCGAACTCCGATGGATCCTTGGGCGGTTGCTCGAGGTCGACACCCGTTGTTCTGACTTCGACCTCCAAGAAGTTTCTTCTCAGGGTGCGAGTCAGCAGAGAATGCTGTGAATTTGGGTAAGTGTGAGAGTTCTTTAATTGTTATTTCTCTTTAAATCATTTTTGATAAGATTACTTAAGCAGTTTAAGTAAAGGGGAAAAGTTAAATATTTGGGATTCTGTTGGTTTAAGAAGAGTAAAACAAGGTTACACTGCAGTAGGAGTAAATTGGCACAGCAGGCAGTGGAAACCAGTTTTCTAACCAATCAGCAGGGGTGACTCATTTGGCTGTAAACAAACAAACACTATAAAAAGACCAGGCTAGTGTGAGCAAGCACTGAGTGTGAGTCAGCAGAGAATGCTGTGAGTTTGGGTAAGTGTGAGTTAGGGTAAGTGGGGTGTTAGATGCTCTTTTCAAACTTTAACTCTGTGGGTTGTAGTTAATAAGGCCTTTCTGGTGCAGAGTGACTGTTGGTAAACCATTTAACTGGTGTAATTAGAGGGATTGATTTAATTTAAATCCAATTAATTTAAGGAAGTTGCTTTGAGGAAGTAACATATAGGGTGGATAAAGGGGAACCAGTGGACGTAGTGTATTTAGACTTCCAAAAGGCATTTGACAAGGTGCCACACAAAAGATTATTGCTTAAGATAAAAAATCATGGGATTGGGGGTAATATTCTGGCATGGATAGAGGATTGGCTATCTAACAGAAGGCAGAGAGTTGGGATAAATGGTTCATTCTCAGGCTGGCAATCAGTAACGAGTGGTGTTCCGCAGGGGTCAGTGCTGGGTCCCCAACTCTTTACAATCTATATTAACGATTTGGAGGAGGGGACCGAGTGTAACATATCAAAGTTTGCAGATGATACTAAGATGGGAGGGAAAGTAGTGCGTGAGGAGGACATAAAAAGCCTGCAAGGGGACATAGACAGGCTAAGTAAGTGGGCAGAGATTTGGCAGATGGAATACAATACTGGAAAGTGTGAGGTTATGCACTTTGGCAGGAAAAATCGTAGAGCAAGTTATTATCTTAATGGCAAGAAACTGGAAAGTACTGAAGTACAAAGGGATCTGGGGGTCCTGGTACACGAAACTCAAAAGGTTAGTGTGATAAAAATGATAACTTCCGGGAAGTTATGTCATCACTTCCTGTGAACTATGAACTATGAACTGTGTACATACCTCACTTCCTGTCATATGTCACTTCCTGTTGGACTGGTATAAATACTGGTCTGTTCAGTATTGTAAGAGGCTTCTACCAGAGGCATGGTAAAGACCTCTCTTGTGTATATAGTGTGTTTATAAGTTACTTAAAGCTTACTTTAAAGTTACTTGATGGTAAGTCTCCTTTTTCTTACATCAGTTAGTATGCAGGTGCAGCAAGTGATTAAGAAGGCCAATGGAATGTTGGCTTTCATTGCTAGGGGGATAGAATATAAAAATAGGGAGGTATTGCTTCAGTTGTACAAGGTATTGGTGAGACCGCACCTGGAATACTGCATACAGTTTTGGTGTCCATACTTAAGAAAAGACATACTTGCTCTCGAGTCAGTACAAAGAAGGTTCACTCGGTTAATCCCGGGGATGAGGGGATGGACTTATGAGGAGAGGCTGAGTAGATTGGGACTCTACTCATTGGAGTTCAGAAGAATGAGAGGCGATCTTATTGAAACATATAAGATTGTGAAGGGGTTGGATCGGGTGGATGCGGGGAGGATGTTCCCGATGATGGGTGAAACTAGAACTAGGGGGCATAGTCTTAGAATAAGGGGCTGCTCTTTCAAAACTGAGATGAGGAGGAACTACTTCACTCAGAGGGTGGTAGGTCCATGGAATATGCTGCCCCAAAAAGCTGTAGAAGCTACATCATTACATAAATTTAAAACAGAAATAGACAGTTTCCTAGAAGTAAAGGGAATTAAGGGTTACGGGGAGCGGGCAGGAATTTGGACATGAGTCTAGGTTCGGATCGGACATGGCCCTGTGGGTAGCGGAGCGGGCCCAGGGGCCGTGTAGCCTGATCCTGCTCCTATTTCGTGTGTCTAATTCTGTTAGATTCAGGAGATGGTTCTGTGATAGTAAATTGGCGGTTAGGATCAGATCAGCCATGATCTTATTGAATGGCGGAGCAGGCTCGAGGGGCCGATTGGCCTACTCCTGCTCCTATTTCTTATGTTCTTATGTTCTTATCCCCGTGAGGTGATGCAGTACTGCAGGTGAGTTCGAACCTGTTCGTCGCCAATGTAGTGTCCGAGTATAAATAATACACGGACTGCAGGAGAACAATAATAACAGGTATTTACTGAACAGAGGGTAACTTAAGACTGAAATACAGAAGCCTGCTATGGCTTTATATACAGGGGTGGTCACTGCCGGTACTGCAGTATAGAATCAGTTCTTCTCTTAAAGGTACATACACAACACAGTTAAGTGCCTATAATCCTCTACCCGCCGCTAGGTGTCGGGTCCATGTGCAAATCGGGGACCCGATGCCTGGGAAGATTCATTACAAGCCCACTGACTCCCACAACTACCTGGACTATGTAAGGATATCAGCAAATAGAGATGATATTTGTCTGTGTTTGATTACTTATGCCTTACAGCATATTTGTCTGTGTTTTTGATTACTTGTGCCTGACCAGCAGAGGTCATGTGAGAGACAAGCATTCCAGAGGAGTTTTACTTTCAGTTTCATTCTAGATGCATCACAGCATAGTGTGTTCTGTAAAAAGCTGTAGAAAGTCTTGAATAAGACTTTAGATTAAACAACATTCTCTTTCAGAAATGAGTCTTTATTGAACCCAAAAAGAAATCAAAACATGATGTCAGAAGTGGCTGAAAGAGAAAAAATCTGAAGTTAGCAACTTGATGGGAGAGTGAAAGCAGTTGTGGCAAGTAAGCGAAATCAGCTCTCCACATATTAGCAAGCCAGAAGAGAACATCGTTGCTTACCATTAGAGAATAGCTAACGAAGTGAAAAAGTGGAAGGTTTACACCCACCAGCGACGCTTCAATTAACAGGTAATGTGGCTGAAAATTGGAGAAGGCTCAAACAACGTTTAGAGTTGTATTTAGCGGCAATCGGAGCTGACACGAAAAGTAATAAACAGAAATCGTCACTGTTCTTGCATGTCGTGGGTGATGAAGCGCTGGAGGTGTATAATAACTTCACATTTGCTGTTGATGGAGACAAAATGAAGCTAGATAAAATAATGGAACAGTTTGAGGCCTACTGCATACCTAAACGCAACGTGACCTTTGAGAGGCACAAATTTTTCACATGTGTACAGAAAATCGGCGAGACTATTGATCAGTATGTGACTGAACTGAGAAACCGGAGCAAATCGTGTGAATTTGGGGGACTCACAGACTCGCTGATAAAAGACAGACTGGTGTGTGGTATTCGAGATAATGGTCTAAGGGAAAGACTGCTAAGAGAGCAATATCTAGACCTGGGAACAGCCATAGCACTGTGTAGGTTTACAGAGACTGTGAAGTTGCAGGCAAAGGAGCTGTTCAGTGACAGTAGCTGCAACGTGGATGCAGTGAGAAAGAACGGATACAAACCGTTTAACAAAGAGAGCGCCAATGTGAAAAAAGAGACGTGGCCAGCAAACGAAAATGAAAGGGACAATCGGAAGTCATGTAGTCGATGCGGTACACAGCATCCACCAAGAAAGTGTCCAGCATATGGTAAAACTTGCTATAGTTGCAACAAGAACAACCATTATGCCCGTTGCTGTAAGAACCAAGCGCAACAAAGCAAGGTCCATACAGTAGATGAAAGCGACATAGAGGAATTCTATGTAGATGTTGTGTCTGAAAACAAAAGAGAAGAAAGAGACTGGATGTTGACACTAAAAGTGAATGATATACACATTCCATTTAAATTGGATACTGGAGCACAAGTTAATGTGATATCAGAGACCGATTTTAAGAGAATTAGACCCAGACCAAAGTTACATGGAATACAAGTGAAAGTGACCGGATACTCAGGTACTGATATACCAGTGAAAGGAAAATGCATTGTCAAAGTAACACACAAGGACAGAGAGCACACGCTAGCATTAATCGTGGTGCCAAAGGAAGTGCAAGCCATATTAGGTTTAAAAGCCTGTGAGAGACTGAACCTGGTAAAGAGAGTCCTCGTTGTGGAAAGCGAAAGAGAGACAGTCTATGATGAACTGAATGTTGCGTACACACCGGGTAAGCTGATGTATACAGCAGACACGTTGTCCAGAGCTGTTGACCCAAGTGAGCCCGCAAACACCAAAATGGATGAAAAAGTGAACGCCTACGTGGACATGATCACAAGTGCACTGCCCATAGCAGATGCAAAAATGGAGCTCATAAAGACTGAGACAAACAAAGATGAAACAATGAGACGACTGAGAAAAAGCCCAACATGAAGCAAGACTGCTCACCTGATATAGCAGAGTACTGGAACTGCAGGGCGGAACTATCAGTGGTCGAAGACATCATCTACAAAGGAAGTAAAATAGTTATCCCAAAGAGTCTGAGAAGAGAGATGCTAAAAAAGATCCATGGAGGACATCTGGGAATCAAAGTGTAAGAAAAGAGCACGAGAGGTGATGTACTGGCCACGAATCAACCAAGATGTGACAAATGAGGTGTCAAACTACACAATATGCCTGAAATATCGAGCAAGCAATCCGGTAGAACCACTAAAGCCACACCCAGCACCAGACAGACCTTACCAGAAGGTAGGCGCTGACCTATTCGTATGTCAAGGGAAGGACTATCTTGTCGTCACAGACTATTACTCCCTGTATCCAGAGGTTTGTAGACTGTACACCACCACTGCAGAAGCTGTGATAAGAAGTATGAAAGCCATATTCTCCAGACATGGCGTGGCAAGTGAGGTCTTCACAGACAACGGACCCCAGTTTAACAATGCAAATTTCCGACACTTTGCCAAAGAGTGGGACTTTGTCCACACAATGTCAAGTCCTCACTATCCACAGTCCAATGGACTAGTGGAAAAATCGGTCCAGACAGTGAAAAGACTGATGTACAAGGCAAAAGACAGTGGAACTGACTTCTACCAAAGCATGCTTGTATACTGCACAACGCCGCTCGAGTGTGGTATGTCACCAGCCCAACTCCTGATGGGACGTCGGCTAAGGTCAAACCTACCCATCCCGGAGAACCTCCTGAAAACAAAAGAGGGGGAGAAAGTGAGGAAGTTCAAAGAGCAACAGAAAGAAAAGCAAAAGTACTACTATGACAGAGGAACACAAAACCTACCTGAACTCCACACTGGTGACCAAGTAAGGTTGAAAGACAAAACAAACACATGGACTCAGAAGGGAACTGTCCTGAGTGAAGTTCAACCAAGATCATACACCATTCAGACAGATGAGGGTGCTGTTCTGAGAAGAAATCGTCGAGATCTACTCATGGGACCAGCCACAGCAGGTCAAGAGACTGATACTGGTGAACAACCTGATCACACAGCTGAGAACCAATCATCTGAGGCAACAACTCAGATTCAAGGACAATCAATCAGAAAATCCTCAAGACACATGAAGCCTCCTGAGAGACTCATTGAGCAAATTTAAAGACTATTGTTAAAGAAGGAAGTAATGTTATCTTATTCTTTCTTCAAGTTCTAGTGTATTGACATATTTCATGTGAACACACAAAGCAAGGGTAAAAAACCTTGATCATGATAACGATGATGTAAGTTCATTAAATGTTGTTAGTTAAAAGTAAAATACTTTTGTTTTAAGAAAGGGAGATGTAAGGATATCAGCAAATAGTGATGATATTTGTCTGTGTTTGATTACTTATGCCTTACAGCATATTTGTCTGTTTTTGATTACTTGTGCCTGACCAGCAGAGGTCATGTGAGAGACAAGCAGTCCAGAGGAGTTTTACTTTCAGTTTCATTCTAGATGCATCACAGCATAGTGTGTTCTGTAAAAAGCTGTAGAAAGTCTTGAACAAGACTTTAGATTAAACAACATTCTCTTTCAGAAATGAGTCTTTATTGAACCCAAAAAGAAATCAAAACAGACTACACTTCCTCCCACCCCGCTTCCTGCAAGGACTCTATTCCATTCTCCCAGTTTCCCCATCTCCGTCGCAGCTGCTCTGTCGATGTCACCTTCCATACTAGTGCTTCCAACATGTCTTCCTTTTTCCTCAACCGAGGATTCCCCTCTACTGAGGTTGACACGGCCCTTGACCGTGTCCATTCTATTTCCCTCACTTTGGCTCTCACCCCTTCCCGTCTGTCCCGGAACCATGATAGGGTACCCCTTGTCCTCACCTTTCACCCCACCAGCCTCCACATTCAACGGATCATCCTCCACCATTTCCGCCACCTCCAGCGTGATCCCACCACCAAACACATCTTCCCTTCACCTCCCCTTTCAGCATTCTGAAGGGACCACTCCCTCCATAACACCCTGGTCCACTCCTCTATCACCCCCAACACCCCTTCCCCTTGGCCCGGCACCTTCATGTGCAAGCGCAGGAAAAGCAACACATGCCCTTTTACCTCCTCCCTTCCCACGGTCCAGAGCCCCAAACACTCCTTCCAGGTGAAACAGCGATTTACTTGTACTTCTTGCAATTTAGTATACTGTATTCGCTGCTCACGATGTGGTCTCCTCTACATTGGGGAGACCAAACGCAGATTAGATGACCGCTTTGCGGAACACCTCCGTTCAGTCCATAAGGGTGACCCCGAGCTTCCGGTCGCCTGTCACTTTAATTCTCCACTCCACTCCGACCTCACCATCTTCAGCCTCTTACACTGTTCCAATGAAGCTGAACGTAAGCTCGAGGAACAGCATCTCGTCTTTCAATTAGGCACTTTACAGCCTTCTGGACTCAACATCGAGTTCAACATTTTCAGACCATAACCTCTGCCCCTACCTTTTTTTTTCTTTTTTTTTCTTCTCTCTCTCACATGGCAGCTGTCTTTCATTCTGCCAGTGTCATTTACACTTCATCTAGAGCCATCTTTTGTTTCTTAACTTGTCCCATTGCCATCTCCTTTTGCCTTGCACCATCATCCCTTTTGTCTCTTAATCTCTCCTGCCTTCCATCCCATCACAGACCTTCCCTTTTGTTCTTTCCTCCCCTCCCCACTTTCTCTGCACCTGCACTTGCTTAAAAACTGGTTTATCTCCAGCTTTTTCCAGTTCTGATGAAGGGTCATCGACCTGAAACATTAACTGTTTCTCTCTCCACAGATGCTACCTGACCTGCTGAGCAATTCCAGCGTTTTCTGTTTTTTATTTCAGATTTCCAGCATCTGCAGTATTTTGCTTTTGTAGCTATGAAATGGGAGCTTTTATAGAACATTTGCAGCTGTCAAGTTAAGAATTGATCCTATGCTGACTCAACTCCCGACCTGCTTACCTGATGTGATTCCCCGAGCAGCGGGGAAACTGTGGACGAACTCTTAAAAACTATTTTAAGCTCACCTTTAGATTTTAAGTGCCTGTTAACAAGCTCTTAATCATCTAAAATTGCCTCTAGATGTTAGCCCACTAGTAAATTGAGGACTTTGCTGGATAGGAATGTCAACAAATGACAGAAATGAACAAATATCCATTGGGAGAAACTCAGACAGCTCAGGTTTTCTGTAACTGGAAGAATTATAACTGAAAAAAATAATAGTTCCGTTGAGCAGTCTCAGCCAAAATGCTAATTCTTTCTCTTTCAGACGCTGACAGACCTGATGTGCATTTCCAGTATTTTCTTTTTTATTATGGCCTGGAATTTGCGGTTGGCAACAAAGTGACGCCGATCGCCGCTGACCTCAAAGAATGCTGCCCATAAAAATCTTGCGATCTCTGTGGAGAAAACTTTAGGTTTCTTGACATTAAATTGATTGTGGCCCCGTCAAAAGGGGATCCCCAGTGCAGAGCAGCAATGATGTCTTCAAGCTGTCTAAGCAGCCAATCTCATTGAAGAATTCTCAAGGACAGCAAACCAGGAAATAAAAAGCACTGATTCAATTCACTTTTTAAAATTTTTACAGAGAGCAAAATTAAGATTGGGACATACATATGGGGTTATGGGGCTGACATATCATAAATAAACTTTAAAAAATTAAAAAGTATATTTTTTATTATTTTAAAAATGTAGTAATTTTCTATCATAATGGAGAAATTTGACATTCCACAAATATAATTTGTTTTTGAGGGCCAGAACGCTTGTTCAGCAATCAATATGCCGTTAAAACCCCAGTTACAGCTATTCCAACAAGGCGTAACTTTTTATAAAGTGTTTACCAGCGATATTACAGTGGAAAAGCTTACATTTTCATCAGTTTAAGTGCTTTCACTGACTGCTACTTTGGGGAGTTCCACAGTGCAGCCTGTGGCGGAGCAGGGAATGACTGACCGCAACTTCAGGATTTCCACGTTTAGCTGCGCATGCACTAAATCCTGAAGTTACGGTCAGTTTCAGAGGGGTAACAACAGCAAACCTGACAATTCACAGTCATTACCACTGCAAATTCCGGGCCAATGTTAGTTTTCCAGCATTCGGAGCCTATCTTTCTCTCTCAGAACCTGATGCACTCTGTTGTGTAGGCTGAGCTGCATACTTGGTATTTTTACATTCACAGCATTTGTTTAGGAGATGCATGCTTACTGAAGCCAATCATGATTTTTAGAAAGTATTATTAGTGTTTAAATAAGGAAATGTTCTTGTAGGAAATGAACCTGTAACATTAAGCAAAAGTACTTGAGAGCTGCAGTTAGCCTCCTCCCCTGTTGTGTTAAGCAGTCCCTTGAAAGACACTTTGCTCTTTAGTCTTGATCCTAATTGCTTTGTAATTTCTATCTCTCCAGGTACTTAGAAATCATCATGAGTAAGGTACACAGGGCATATTATCACGCTGAGGAGGTGGAACTATCTCTGCAATATATGAATTCAGGAACCACAAGATTTTCCTGTTCCATCACAGCGTTTGTCACTTCCATGGCTTTTAGCCACTGTGCTTGGGTTCAGACTGTGTGCGAAGTATGAAATGAGCATTAAAGAGCCTGCTAACAGCTACCATTATAGTGCTTTTCAAAATAAATAATCACTTTGCACTGAGAGAGAGACCAGGAGGCCAACCTGCACTTTGAAAAATATTGACGTTATTGAGGTGATAAGAGCGTAAAAACGAGGGCAGAAGCCTTACCCCGATGATTGGTTCACTGCAACTTTTGCAGGGGCCTACTGTTGAATGGCCAAAGTGTTGGGCCTCTTTCCCATGCAAATTGGGATCCTGATGGCATATTTAGGATCCCGATTTCAATTTTAAGGGACACATGGGTGTAACGTGCAACATACAAGCTCCACACCCTTATGTACTTGTACTAATGTTCCGATCAGGAAACAGCCAGAAAAATTTTGAAAACTGAATTTTTTATGGAGCCGGAAGGAGCAGGAGATATTTTTGGATATTAAGCATATCAAGGGATATGGGGATAGTGCAAGAAAGTGGAGTTGAGGGCGATCAGCCGTGATCTTACTGAATGCGGAACGGGCTCGCGGGGCCGAATGGCCTACTCCTGCTCCTATTTCTTATATTCTTAGGAGTGCTAATCCAGGCTCCACAGGAATACTATGGGCTGCTGATGGCCCAGCCTTGCTGCACCTCGGTGAGCTGCATCGGGAGACCTGTTTGGCATCCACAGCTCACCTGCCAACTTCAAAATGAGGCCGCAGCTTCAAACTCACATCTATTTCTTCGCCACCATTCGACCACCCAAAATTCAAAATCACCCCCTTCCCCCGATTCCACATGGAGCCCTCATTTTAACTCTGGGTAGGTTTTGTTTATATAACAACAGCCATTGCGCTTCTACATAATTATATGTCAAAACATTTGGGGATGTGCCCAAGATATGTGTTAAAGCACTATATAAATGCAAGTATATCTTATTCTTGAGCTTGAACTTTATCCTGCTCACAACCTTGTGATGTCCTGGTGTAATGCCAACCTTATTATGTATTATTACCAATTGTCTCCTTAAACACCTGCCCCTCTACCCTCACCTCTAACAAGTGTGAGTAGCTCATTGACTGCTTTTAACTAGGATTAAAACTATCCATTCAGCTGCCTCTGCTACTTCCCCCTCTTCCGCTTACCCAACAAGCCAAACCTGCTCTCAGCTCTTCCCGCCCTAGCCCAGATCTCGTGTCCTTCTTTAGTTTCTCTCCCATCTCCCCTTCTATGAGACCATATCCTGCTCCCTTGATCCCATTCCCATTAAACTGCTGACCAATCAACTTCCCATATCCTCTCAATCACAAAGACCACCTATTTCCATCTTACATAGGATTACATATAGAGGATATACAGCACAGAAACAGGCCATTCGGCCCAACCAGTCCATGCCGGCGTTTATGCTCCACTTGAGCCTCCTCCCATCTTTCCTCATCTAAATCTATCAGCGTAACCCTCTATTCCCTTCTCCCTCATATGTTTGTCCAGCCTCCCCTTATATGCATCTATACTTTTCGCTTCAACCACTCCCTGCGGTAGTGAGTTCCACATTCTCACCACTCTCCATAACATTGTCCACCTCCACCCCTGCCTCAGCCCATCTGCTACTGAAACCCTCATCTCTGCCTTTGTCACCTCCATACTCGACTATTCCAATGCATTCCTGGTTGACCTTCCATTCTCCATGCTCCGTAAACTTTAGCTCATCTAAAACGCTGCTGCCCATATGCTATCCTGCATTCAGTCCCGTTCACCCATTACCCTTGTCCTTGTTGACATTGGCACTGGTCCCCCAAGATCTCCAATTTAAAATTTGTCATCTTTGTGTTGAAAGCCCTTTATGGCCCTGCCCCTCCCTATCTCTGAAACCTCCTCCAGGCCCATAAACCTCTCAGGACTCTCCGTTCCTCCGACTCTGGACTTTTGTTGATTCTCTTCTCTCTTTACCTCACCGTTGGCAACTGTGCCTTCAACTGCCTGAACTCCATGCTCTGGAATTCTCTTCCTAAACCTCTGCCATTCCATATCCATCTCCTCCTTTAAAGACCTACATAAAGTCCACCTCTTTGACCAAGATATTGTTCACCCCTTCGAATTTCTCCTTTGGTTTGGCGTCCATTTTTCTCTTATTCCTCCCTGAAGCACCTTGGGATATTTTTCTATGTTAAAGGCATAATATAAATGTAAGTTGCTGTTATTGTTATTAATCAAGAGTCTACACCAACTGAACCACTATTTATTTATTTACCCTCTTCTGCACCACATATCAACCCCAGTAGAAAAGACAGACATTTGATGTGCACCCTTCGACATCACCTCCCAAACCCACGACCTCTTTCACCTAGAAGGACAAGGGCAGCAGACGCATGGGAACACCAGCACCTGCAAGTTCCCCTCCAAGTTACACACCATCCTGACTTGGAAATATATCGCCATTCCTTCAGCGTCGCTGGGTCAAAGTCCTGGAACTCCCTACCTAACAGCACTGTGGGAGGACCTTCACCACACGGACTGCAGCGGTTCAAGAAGGTGGCTCACCACCACCTTCTCAAGGGCAATTAGAGATGAGCAATAAATGCTGGCCTTGCCAGTGACGCTCACACCCCAGGAACGAAGAAAAAAAAACAGGTTTCTGCCAATGTTACTCTTTATATAGCCATAATGAGAGCGGTATAGATTCATCTGCCCTCTCAATTTTTCTCTTGAGATGATCAGCTGAGTTCAAGGGCCCTGTTTCTGGGGAAATCACTGGTTGTGAGCCTGTTCTCTTTTATTTCATCTTTACTTGTAACCTGAGCTTTCTATTGCTTCACTGTGTGGGGTCAGTATAAGAACACTTGCTACCTATCTACTCTTTGGTATCACAAGCTTCCACAACTGTAGGCACATTAATGTATTTCTTCATGAAATTGTAGTAGCACAAGAACATTAATAGCCAACCCACTCATCTGTAAGTTATATAATATGCTATAATATTTGGAAGTCATTATCAAGTAAAGTCAATATTATGCTTCACTTTACATAGTACATACAGGAGAGGATGCATTACTCACTGAAGTGGTTCACTTAGTCTGTTCTATTATTATGCCAAAGAATATATTTATAAATAGGCTAAAATAATGCCTTTGTAATGATCAATCCAGTTCCAAAATAGAGTGGAAATCTTTCATAATGAAATGGTGTTACCTGCTAATAAATAGTTACCTGACTAAGTGTTGGTAAATTAGCTGCAGGGTGACAACGTTATTAAGTGACAGTGATGAAATAAATGCAGCAGTAAGCTCCAGTTCAGTTACAGTGAACACTGTATTCTCATCACTGATTCAAAAACATGTTGAATTATCTTCTTCGGCTTATACACTTGAACTGAAACTGGCCACTCACTTTTCAAAATACATTAGGATCTGATCACTTCATGTAGTGACATCATTAAGATGCAATTCGAGTGAGTGCACAGAAATTATAGGCAGCAGCATTGAAGGATCAGGCCCCATTAATCCACATCTATATTCATTGGGGCTGATTTTTAAGTTTAGGTGCACAACGGGTGGTCAGCGAGTAGAGTGCCATGAGGCCCAAGCCATTTTAAAACCCAGGCCTCATTTGCATGCAGCCAGCACCAAACTAGCGCTCTGAGACAGCTTGCCGATTGGGAAGGGTGGGATTGCAGTCGGCTCCGACATGGAATTATCCACCAGTTGGAGCCTGGGGGAGGATTCAGAGAGGAGGGGCTCAAACATGACAGCTGCAGGCCAGAAGTTTTTTTTTAATGGGACCAGGAGGAACAAAAATAAAAAAGTTTAAATTATCTTTGGGCCATTTTTTGATCGGCTTCCCGAAGTTCCTTTCTGGATCGCTGGTTAAGCCGCTCAACACCAGTACAACTGTACGGAACATCGGTGGCGTATGCTCCGCCCATTTATACCTCAAAATTGCAATTGGGATCCTAAGTACATCAGAGAACCTCAATTTGCATATTATAAGTGCTCCGCCACCTGAAACAGGCGGCCACTCCGGCCACCATACTCAGGACCCTACCCAAGATGGCGGCAGCACAACCGTTAGTATAACAAGTGGCAAATAATGCAACACCATTTTCAGACCACTACCACTCCATTTATGCTGGGTGAAGGCACTTAAAAATGACTCCATTGACTAAATATCTAAATAAGATATTGCGTAAAATTTCACTAAAAGGGCAACATTTTTAGATCAATTACATGATAATTTGCAGATTAGCATCACCTGCAATATCCTCATCAACCCTTTCTGTTACTTCATCAAAGAACTAAATCAAGTTAGTCAAACATGATTTGCCTTTAACAAATCCATGCTGGCTTTCATTTATCAACCCATATTTTTTCCAAGTGCCATTAATTTTTCCTGGATTAATGTCCTATCCAATTTCTCTACTACCTCCTCCTTTGGAAGAAGATACAAATTACTTATTTAGAACCTTCGCCATGCCCTCTGCCTTCACAAGACAGTTGATTTTTATTTTCAGCCCAGAAGGGCCTGGGTCGCCTCAGACAGAGCGGCTGTAAACTACTCTGCCTTACTCTGCCTTACATGACTAGAGCATGGGTGGGAGCTCCTAAAGTGCCATTGTGGGCACCGGCAAACACCCTGACCATGCATATGGTCCAGTCCCTATAATTTGTGCTTGATGGCCTGCTGCAAGGGTGAATGAGGGTTCAACTCTGCCACTCTTCAACTGCTGGAGATCTTTAGGCCAGAGTTTCATTACATCTGAATGCAGAATAAGTTTTATTAAGCTAGTCTTTTGGAATAAGTGGGGTATTTTGTTGAATAGGCTTCTCTGTGACACCAAGGGAATAATTTTTCTCTGTTTTGCACCAAGTGAATGCTTTGAGTTGCCTTTATACTTCCTGGGTTTTCTCAAAAGGAGAAATAGTACTTGTTCTTACAACAGGTCCAAGCATTGAAACGGAATAGAATGAGGTGGAAGTGACTTCACTTTCCTGGCCCTCTGTTTGCTGGTCACTCCAACATAAGTTCGCTAGCAGCATGCTGGCACACAACCCCCTATTAACTGTAACACTAGCAGGGCAGCTGTAGCTACACAGACAATTGAGAAACTCATTTCCTAAGCCTAAAACTCATCACACTGTGTTAAAAAAATCCATAGCTTAAAAATAGACAAATATGTAACACGAGACTCCGAGTGGTTCAACAAGTTAATCCATGAGTGAGTGGCTGAGCCATACAGTGCAGAATGATCCCAGGACGCTCTCTCTGCCCTGGGTCAGCTGAACTTAGCCAGGGTGGAAGTAGAGACATTGACCGGAATTCTCTCCAGGTAGGCGGGTTGGGGGTGGGGGGCCTCCGAGGTGGGCGGGGAACCCAGGAGGCCGGGTTTCCCACAGGCCCTGCCGACTTTAACGCAGGGCCGAATTTGAATGTGAAGCCTTGGATTCACGCCGCAGCCAGCCAGATTGAGAGGCTGGCTGGCTGCGGGTGGGTAGGCCTTCAGATGTGGAGAGGGAACGAGGGGGCGGTCCAGGGGAGGGATCGCGGGGGAAGGGCCAGGGATCAGCTGGCTCGGTCAGGGATCAGCTGGCTTGGTCAGGGATCAGCAGGGGAGGGGGTGTCGGGGATCGGGTGGCTCGTTCGGTGATCAGCAGCGGAGGGGGGTTCGGTGATCAGCTGGGGAGGATCGCAGACCACGGGAGGGCAGGATCGGGGATCGGCAGGGAGAAGGGTTGGAGGATCGGCAGGGGGGTGTTGGAAGATTGGCAAGGGGTCGGCGATCGCGGGGGTGTTGGGGGGAGTTGGCCAGGGATCGGGGGGTCGACAGTGGCGGTGGGGTTGTCGGCCGGAGCATCAGCTTGGGGAGAGAGGATCGTGGCCGGCTACCGGAGGATTCTGTCTGGCCTCAGTATCATCGGTGGAGTGGGTGGGTGGGGGGGGTGGGGAGGCATCATGGTGGGGATCAGAGGCCCAGGGGTGGGGGAGGGGAGGCCTGGGAAGGCGTGGAGGCCTCGCGGGGGGTGGGTATGGTCGGGACCCTGGATCCAGGAGGTAGGTATAAAGCCACTTACCTCCAGGATGCAGCAGTCCCCGCCTCGTTTTAACTGCTGGGTTTCACGAACTGTGCCCCCCCCGGGAGCAGGTTGGTCGTCCGCCCCCCATCCCGCCTCCATTAAAACTGGAAGTGGGTGGGTTGGAGGCGGGATCAGGTTGGGAATCCCATTTTTAACACTTTAACTACCCTCACTCTCCAAACCCATCCTTTTTTTAGGGGAAAATTCCGGCCATTACATTTGGTCTCAATGTTCCTGAGTTAGACACGGGAACATCTGCTATAGCTCCCCCTCATGATCGCTATCCTTTGACTCTGTTTGGCTTGATTCTGACGCCCCATGATCAAATAGCCTGTGATGCTCACTTGCGATGGCTGCCCATAAATAATGGAGACTTGAGAGAGGTACCAGTGGGAAATGTCCAGTAGCAAGGAGGCAATTCCTTCAGGGGGGGAGAGAAGCGGAAAAATTCCAAATTACTTAACATTATCCAATACTACCCTGGTGGAACTAAATAGTCACAGAAGAACAAAATGAATAAAACATAAGTTCACAATGTAGAAAATTAAATACTTTGTAATAAATATCTTCTTCAATTGTAGAAATATTACAGCCTTTTCATTATTCACAAGTTAATCTAAACAACATAAATCATTTAAATTTTTTGATTTAAGAATTGAACAGCTGCTTTGATTTATGTTTGTAATTACAATTTGGTGCACTATAATAAAGCCCATGGCTAGTTTCATTTTTCTCTGAGCAGACAGCAAAGTTATACATTACCATTTCACAACCTCACCAATAACACCAAACTAAAATCCGATAGGAGCTTGGAATATCCTGTCAGATCCTATTCTCAGATACCAGGAGATGAAACAAAGTGCCACCTAACTTGCAACCAGGTCATCTATATGAATTTGTGATACTTCAATACATTTATTGAAGCAATACTGAAGGTCTCTGAAGAAATATAAATGTTTCATAATTGTACGGCAAGGTCTTCAAAAAGGGGGTATAAATAAAAACTTGAAAGGGATATCAAGGCTAACAGTAAAAGTTTTTATAAATATATTGGCCCAGAAATTCGGGTCTCCACGGGTGAGTACGCACTGGGTACTCACCTGTAGGCCGAATGGAAGTGCCGGTTTTCTGCATGCACTGCGCATGCGCGGGAAGCCAGCACTTCCGATCCTCTGAACGAAGGGGTTCAGAGGTCGAACGCGTGCGCGGGGGAGTCTGCGCGTGCGCTTTGAACTTAGTTTTTTTTTACAGGTTTTCCCGGGAGGGTAAGCCTGCAGGATTTACACATTTAAAAAGCAGGCATAAGGCCTGCTTTTTGCAAGGTAAGTGGTCAATTAATTAAAATGAAAACATTTTTTCCACAGGTTTATTATTTTTATAAATACTTTAAAGCAAGGTAAGTTTATTTTTAGCCCCATTAGAATATAAAATTATTTTTTTCAAAAATTTAAATTATTGTTTAAAAGTTATTTAATGTAATTTATAGTTTATTTAAAAAGTGTGATTTAAAAAAAAAATTATTTGAAAGTTTACTGCTATTTTGGGGCCCGTAGTATTTGTAAGTTTTGACAGGTCTTCCTGTCAATCTTATGAATGGGCTTTTCCCTCCTCCGATTGGCTGCCCATGGCTCACGTGATCCCAGGGGACGCATCGCACTAACTATGCCCCTGGGATACGCAAGCACAGCGCGCCGGCAGCTGGGCCAGGCCCCGGAGCGGAATTCCACGGGGCCCTACAGCTCAACTGCTGGCGCGCAAGGTAAGTGCAGGTCGGGGGCTTGCACCCGCGGGAAGCCCCCAACCCGAATTTCTGGGCCATTAAGAGAAAGATAGTGGTTAAGGGAAATGTGGGCCCATTAAAAGACAGGCGCAGGTGATATTGTAAACAAGGATAAGGAAATGGCAGACTTGTTCAATGAGTACTTTGCATCCATCTTTACAGTAGAGGAAGAGGACAAATTATCAGAGGTACAAGGGAAATTAAAAATAAATCAAAGTGAGTAATATATTGATGCCACAAACTCCGTTCCCTTGCCATTGGTTCCATCCCTCTCCCCGGCAACTGTCTGAGGCTGACCTAGTCTGTTTGCAAACTTGGTGTTATATTTGATCATGAGTTCAGCTTCCTACCTCATATTTGTTCCATCACTAAGACTGCCTATTTCCACCTCCGTAAAATCGCCCGTCTCCGCTCTTACCTCAGCTTATCTGCTGCCGAAACCCTCATCCATGCCTTTGTTACCTCTAGATCTGACTATTCCAATGCACACCTGGCTGGCCTCCCTAGTTCTACCCTCCATAAACTTGAAGTCATCCAAAACTCTGCCGCCTGTGTCCTAACTCGCACCAAATCCGGCTCACCCATCTCCCGTGCTTGCTGACCTACATTGGCTCCCAGTTAAGCAATGCCTTGACTTTAAAATTCTCATCTTTGTTTCCAAATCCCTCCATGGCTTTGCCCCTCCCCATCTCTGTAATCGCCTTCAGGCCTACAATCCCCCGAGATCTCTACACTCTACCAGTTCTGGCCTCTTGAACATCCCCAATTTTAATTGCTCCACCATTGACGGCCATGCCTTCAGCTGCCTAGGTCCTAAGCTCTGGCATTCCCTCCCTAAATCACTCCACCTCTTTACTTCTCTTTCCTCCTTGAAGATGCTCCTTAAAACCTGTCTTTGACTAGGCTTTTGGTCATCTGCCCGAACATCTCCGTATATGGCTCAGTGTCAAATTTTGCTTTTGATAACGCTCCTGTGGAACACCTTGGGATGTTTTATTACAATAATAAAGGTGCTTTATAAATGTAAGCTGTTTTGTTGTTGTTGTTGATTCAACATAAGCAAAAAAAAGGTCATGGAAAAAATAATAGCCTGGAATTTGCAGTGGGTAATAACAGCGAACCAACAGATTTTGCTGTTATTGCCCCTTTGAAACTGACTGCAACTTCAGGATGTAGCGCATGCGCATCCTAACACGGAGATCCTGAAATTGTGGTCAGTCATTCACTGCACTGAAAATGGCTGTGATGTTGACCCCTCTCCACCACCACCCCCCCAATAGAAACAGTATAAAAAGACCAGTGCCAGTGCGAGCAGCACTGAGTGCGAGTAGCAGAGAGTGCTGTGAGAGTTTGGGTAAGTGAGAGAGTTCTTTAATGGTTATTTCTCTTTAAATCATTTGGAGTGGTGCAAATTGTTAGTGGCAATTGCCAGTAGTTTCTTGATAAGATTACTTAAGCAGTTTAAGTAAAAGGGAAAAGTTAAATATTGGGGATTCTGTTGGATTAAGAAGAGTAAAACAAGGTAACACTGCAGTAGGAGTTAATTGGCAGGCAGTGAAAACCAGTTCTCTAACCAATCAGCAGGGGTGACTCAATTGGCTACAAACAAACATTATAAAAAGACCAGTGCCAGTGCGAGCAGCAGAGAGTGCTGTGAGAGTTTGGGTAAGTGAGAGAGTTAGGGTAAGTGGGGTGTTATGTGCTGTTTCTGTCTCATTTCTGGCTTTGTTTTTCCTGCCAGTCTCAGGATTGGCAGACATCACAGAGGCGGAGCAGCGAGGCGAGGCCCAGTCGAGGCAGCCGGGAGCAGCAGCGGGTGTTGAGTCGAGTCGGAGCAGCGAGGCGAGGCAGCCTAAACAGGCTCCACAGGCAACATTCCAAGGGGAGGTCAGAATTCAAAAGTGACATCACAGCCAAGCTGGTAGGTGATTGGCTGGTTGGTGAGTACTTTTCCTTCCCTTTTAAACCTTTATAAGTTGGTAAGTTCAATTAAATAGAGGTGTGATATTCATCATCTAGAATCGGGGCAGAGGGTATTTAAAAATAATAATAATAAATTTAATTAATTACATAGAATGGGAGAGCAGGTGATGTGTTACTGCTGCAACATGTGGGAGCTGGTGGACACCATTGATGTTCACAGTGATCACATTTGCAGTAAGTACTGGCTGCTCGAGGAACTCCGTCTCCGTGTTGATGAGCTGGAGTCAGAGCTTCAAACACTGCGACACATCAGGGAGGGGGAGAATTACTTGGACTCTGTGTTCCAGGAAGTAGTCACACCAATTAGATTAACTAATTCAGATGTAGTCCGTGGTCAGGGACAGGAGGGTGTGACTATGAGTGAGGCAGGTACGGGGATCCAGGAGGTAGTGTTGGAGGAGCCGCAGCCCTTGCTCTTGTCCAACAGGTTCGAGGCTCTTACTCCCTGTGAGGACGGGAACGGGGACTGCAGGGAGGATGAGCAACCTGGCCACAGCACTGTGGAACGAGGGGCCATTCAAGTGGGGGGAGTAAAAAGAAATGTTGTAGTGGTAGGGGATAGTATCATTAGGGGGATAGATAGGGTTCTTTGCAGCCGAGAGCGAGAGTCCCGAAGGTTGTGTTGCCTGCCCAGTGCCAGGGTAAAGGACATCTCCTCTGGGCTGGAGAGAAACTTGGAGTGGGAGGGGGAGGATCCAGTTGTTGTGGTCCATGTTGGTACCAACGACATAGATAGGACAAGGAAAGAGGTTCTGCTGAGGGAGTATGAGCAGCTAGGGGCCAAATTAAAAAGCAGAACCACAAGGGTAATAATCTCTGGATTACTACCTGAGCCACGAGCAAATTTGGCTAGGATAAATAAAATCAGAGAGTTAAATGCGTGGCTCAAAGACTGGTGTGGGAGAAATGGGTTTTGCTTCTTGGGACACTGGCACCAGTACTGGGACAGAAGAGAGCTGTTCTGTTGGGACAGACTTCACTTGGCCAGTGCTGGGACTAGAATCCTGGCAAATTGAATAACTAGGGCTGTAGAGAGGGCTTTAAACTAATTAGTGGGGGGGAGGTTTCAAGAGAGCGAAAAATAAAAATGTCAACGGAGAAGGCAATAGAGCAAGGTAGCAGTGGGGGAATTAAAAACCAGAGCATGTCAGGAAGGGACAGAATATATAAAGATAAAGGTAAAGTAGTAAAGGGGGTAAAAGCAGGAATAAATTGTCACAAAACATATTTGAAAGTTCTTTATCTGAATGCATGCAGCATTCGTAACAAAATAGACGAGTTGACAGCACAAATAACTACACATGGGTATGATCTGGTAGCCATTACGGAGACATGGCTGCAGGGTAACCATGACTGGGAACTAAACTAGTATTTGACTATTAGGAAGGACAGACAGGAAGGAAAGGGAGGTGGGGTGGCTGTGTTAATAAAGGATGGAATCACTGCAATAGTGAGAAATGATATTGGGTCAAAGGGTCAGGATAGTGAAACGGTTTGGGTGGAGATAAGGAATAATAAGGGGAAAAAGTCACTAGTGGGCGTAGTCTATAGGCCTCCTAACAGTTGCAACTCTATTGGTCGGAGTATAAATCAGGAAATAGTTGGGGCTTGTAATAAGGGAACAGCTATAATCATGGGAGATTTTAACTTTCATATTGACTGGACAAATCAAATTGGGCAGGGCAGCCTTGAGGAAGAGTTCATAGAATGCATTAGGGACAGGTTCCTTCAGCAGTATGTTACTGAACCAACCAGGGGGCAGGCAATTTTAGATCTGGTCCTGTGTAATGAGACAGGATTAATAAAAAATGTCCTAGTAAAGGATCCCCTTGGAATGAGTGACCATAACATGGTTGAATTCCAAATTCAGTTGGAGGGTAAGAGAGTTGGCTCTCAAACCAGCATACTAAGCTTAAATAAAGGAGAATGTGAAGGTATGAGAGCAGAGTTGACTAAAGTGGACTGGGAAAATAGATTAAGGTATAAGACGGTACATGAGCAGTGGTGTACATTCAAGGAGATATTTCACAACTTTCAAGAAAAATATATTCCACTGAGGAAAAAGGGGCGTAAAAGAAAAGACAGCCATCCGTGGCTAAGTAACGTAATAAAGGATAGTATCAGGCTGAAAACAAGGGCATATAAAGTAGCCAAATCTAGTGGAAGGATAGAAGATTGGGAAGCATTTAAAAGCCAGTAAAGAATAACTAAAAGATTAATTAAGAAAGGGAAGATAGATTATGAAAGTAAACTAGCAAAAAATATAAAAACAGATAGCAAGAGTTTCTACAGTTATATAAAAAGAAAAAGGGTGGCTAAAGTGAATGTTGGTCCCTTAGAGGACGAGACCGGGAAATTAGTGGGGGGGAACATGGAGATGGCAGAAACACTGAACAAATATTTTGTATCTGTCTTTACAGTAGAGGACACTAAAAATATCCCAACACTGGACAAACAGGGGGCTATGGGGGGGGGGGGAGGAGCTAAACACGATTAAAATCACTAAGGAGATGGTACTCGGTAAGATAATGGGACTTAAGGCGGATAAATCCCCTGGACCTGATGGCTTACATCTTAGGGTCTTGAGAGAAGTAGCGGTAGGGATTGCAGATGCATTGGTGGTCATTTTCCAAAACTCCCTGGATTCAGGAAAGGTCCCAGCAGATTGGAAAACTGCTAATGTAACGCCCTTATTTAAAAAGGGAGGTAGACAAAAGGCTGGAAACTAGACCAGTTAGCCTAACATCTGTGGTTGGTAAAATGTTGGAGTCCATTATTAAGGAAGCAATAACAGGACATTTGGATAAGCATAATTTAATCAGACAGAGTCAGCATGGTTTTATGAAGGGGAAGTCATGTTTGACAAATTTGCTTGAATTCTTTGAGGATGTAACCAACAGGGTGGATAAAGGGGAACCAGTGGATGTGGTGTATTTGGACTTCCAAAAGGCATTTGACAAGGTGCCACACAAAAGATTACTGCACAAGATAAAAAATCACGGGATTGGGGGTAATATACTGGCATGGGTGGAAGATTGGCTATCTAACAGAAAACAGAGAGTTGGGATAAATGGTTCATTCTTGGGTTGGCAATCAGTAACTAGTGGTGTTCTGCAGGGGTCACTGCTGGGACCCCAACTCTTTACAATCTATATTAACGATTTGGAGGAGGGGACCAGGTGCAACATATCCAAGTTTGCCGACGATACAAAGATGGGAGGGAAAGCAGTGAGTGAGGAGGACATAAAAAACCTGCAAAAGGACATAGGCTAAGTGAGTGGGCAGAAATTTGGCAGATGGAATATAATGTTGGAAAGTCTGAGGTTATGCACTTTGGCAGAAAAAAATCAAAGAGCAAGTTATTATCTAAATGGAGAGAAACTGCAAAGTGCTACAGTACAAAGGGATCTGGGGGTCCTGGTACATGAAACACAGAAGGTTGGTATGCAGGTACAGCAGGTGATCAGGAAGGCCAATGGAATCTTGGCTTTTATTGCAAGGGGGATGGAGTATAAAAGCAGGGAAATCTTGCTTCAGTTATACAGGGTACTGGTGAGGCCACACCTGGAATATTGCGTACAGTTTTGGTTTCCATATTTAAGAAAAGATATACTTGCTCTCGAGGCAGTTCAGAGAAGGTTCACTCGGTTGATTCCAGAGATGAGGGGGTTGACTTATGAGGAAAGGTTGAGTAGGTTGGGCCTCTACTCATTGGAATTCAGAAGAATGAGAGGCGATCTTATCGAAACATATAAGATTGTGAGGGGCTTGATCGGGTGGATGCGGGGAGGATGTTTCCACTGATGGGTGAGACTAGAACTAGGGGGCATAATCTTAGAATAAGGGGCTGCCTTTTCAAAACTGAGATGAGGAGAAACTTCTTCACTCAGAGGGTAGTAAATCTATGGAATTTGCTACCTCAGAGAGCTGCGGAAGCTGCGACATTAAATAAATTTAAAAAGGAGATAGACAGTTTCCTAGCTGTTAAGGGAATTAGGGGTTACGGGAAGCGGGCAGGGAAGTGGATGTGAGTCTAGGTTCGGATCAGCCATGATCCTGTTGAATGGCGGAGCAGGCCCGAGGGGCCGTATGGCCTACTCCTGCTCCTACTTCTTATGTTCTTATGTTCTTATAGCCAGCAATCAGTGTAATCAGGGAAATTAGTGAAACTGATGAAAACATCCGCTTTTCCGCAGTAATTTTGTTGTTAAATACCCCATTAAAAGTTAGACCTTGTTGCATTAGGTGTAACTGAGGTTTTAACAGCAAATTGACTGTTAAGCAAACATTATGGCCCTGAAAAACTAATTCTAATTTTGTGGCTTATCAAATGTATCCATTTTAATAGAAATTAAATTTTTTAAGAAACTTACATTTTTAAAAAAGTTTGTTCATCTTTATTTCAGGTTTACATTTTCCCCATGCGAGAGCCCCAATCTTTGTTTTGCTCTCTATAACACTTCCTAGTTCCCAGTCTGTGAGAATTCTGCATTGTGATTGGCTGCTTAGACAGCTTGTTGATGTCACAGCAGCTCGTGTTAGGGATTCCCCATTAACTTACACTGATCTCAACTGAACGTCGGAAAAGCTGAACTTCTCGCCACAGAGATCGCAAGGTCTTTGTGGGATGTTTACTTCGGGGCCAGCAGTGAACACCTTTGCTTTGCCACTGACCGCAAATTATGGGCCAATGAAACTTAAGATAAACAAGACTCCAGGGCCTGATGATCTCCACCCCAGGGTATTAAAAGAAGTAGGTGAAGAAATTGCAGATGCATTTGTAATAATCTTCCAAAGCTCTCTTGATTCAGGAATGGTAGCATTGGATTGGAAATTTGCTAATGGGTCTGTCCATTATTTAAGAAGGGTGGGAAAGAGAAATTGGGTAACTACGACCTCTCAGTCTAATTTCAGCTATGGAGAAATATCTAGAATATGTCATTGGGGACAGAGTGACTGAGCACTTGGACAAATTTGAGCTGATCAGAGAGAGTCAGCATGGATTTGTGAAGGGTAAGTGATATCTGACTAATCTAGTTTAATTTATTGAGGAGGCCACTAATAAGGTAGATAGGGGAGTGCCTATATGGATGTTATCTATATGAACTCCCAAAAGGCCTTCATTAAGGTTCCACACAAGAGATTATTAGAAAAAATGAGAGCGCATGGAATTGGAGATAGCCTTTTGACTTGGGTTGTAAATTGGTTGGGAGGTCTGAGACAGAGGCCGGAATTTTCACATTGCAAAGTGTGCGGGTTTGGGGGCGGATCGGCAGTTAAAAGCACTGAAATTGACAGCGCGTCAGGAACCTGCCATCATCCTGCCAATTTCCCCCTTTAACTCGGGCACATTTAGAAGCACGCCACGGACTTGTCGGGAGAGGCAGGTGGCCTCATTGAAGTAGTTAACTGCTTGTTTAAGAGACCCTTAACTGCCTTTTTAACGTGAGGCTTGAACTTTAACTGGTTGTGCGCGGGATTCACGGACCTCAGGAAGCTCGCCTGTGAAGGGGAGGCAGAGGCTCAGTGGTCATTGTGTGTGTTCATTATGTGACAGCTGGAAAAAGCACAAATACTCACACCTTCCACCTGCTTCCTTGCCTCATGGAAAGGCTCTTGCTGACACTATTTTGTGAAGAGATTTTGCTTTCAGGAGTTTCCAGGTGATTTCTGCAAGCTCGGAAGCGACTCTCACCACATTTCTAGTCACTATCACTACATTGGAGGATTGTGGCTCTGATCTCCACCTTACCTGCCATCTATCAGAGCAGCTTATGCTGTCTCACCTTGGACCCCCAATTTGGACCAAGCTGAGCCCCATCACCAACAACACCAGCCACATTGGCAGCAACCACACCAGCAGCCTTCTCATCACAAACCTGATGCTCCACAGGAGAGAGAGGATCAGCACAGGGCTGCACCACACCGGAGGCGATACCCCCAACACAAGGTATACAGGGAGGGGATGAGCTGCCTGGACATGACTGAACAGCAGTGCTTCAGGAGGCTCAGGCTATCACGCCAGGTCGTGGCAGACATTTGCAGCTTGCTGGAGCAAGACCTGCTGCCCAGAGGACCTGGTGGACACACCTTACCAGTGGCTGTCAAAGTCACCACCACCCTCAACTTCTTCACCTCAGTCTTTTAAATCAGCAAATTCACACTTCCAACACAGGGATCTGCAGCAGATATTTGCAGGATCTCGCAGTTGACTGTCCACAAATGCATCACCCAGGTGACCGATGCCATGTTTGACAAGTCAACCACTTATGTGCACTTTGCCACTGATGAAGCCAGTCAGACTGAGCAGGCGCTCGGATTTGCAGCTCTGGCTGGCTTCCCACAGGGGCAGGGTGTCATCGACTGTCCATCATGTGGCCATCAAGGCACCCCCAGATCATCCAGGAGTGTTTGTGAACTGTAAGGGCTTCCACTCCCTCAATGTGCAACTCCTCTGCCGCCATAAAAAGATCATACATGTGTGCATTACATTCCCTGGCAGCTACCATGACTCTTTCATCCTGTGCCAGTCCACCCTCCCTCAGTTCTTCACTCCTCCAACCAGACTTTTGGGCTGGCTGCTTAGAGAGAAGGGTTATCCACTGAAGACGTGGCTCTCGACACCCTTGAGGAGGCCAAGCAATGAGGCCTAGGAGCGATATAATGAAAGCCACATGTACACTAGATGTATCACAGAGCAAGCAATTGGCATGCTGAAGATGCGCTTCAGATGCCTTGATAGATCTGGAGGAGCCCTTCAATATGCAACAGTCAGTGTCTCGAGAATCACCGTTGTATGCTGCACAACATAGTGCCGCAGCGAGGATTGGAGCTGCAAGAGGAAGACACAGCCTCTTCGGAGGAGAAGATGGCACCAGCAGTGACGCACATAGCTGCCCGAGAGGCCTGGGATGGCCTCATAATGGCCCGATTTACTTAAGTTGCACCAGTGCATCCATATAAATCCCAGATGCTGTACCAACTTCCATCCCCTAACCCCACCACCACCACAAAGCAGTTCTAAAATGACCAAACCATTCCTCTCAACCAAACACCGATTGCTCGAGGTTAGGAGTGTGATGGAATACTCTCCACTTGCCTGGATGAGTGCAACTCCAACAACACTCAAGAAGCTCGACACCATCCAGGACAAAGCAGTCCACTTGACTGGCACCCCATCCACCTCCTTAAACATTCATTCCATCCACCACCGGCATGGCTGCAGTGTGTACCATCTACAAGATGCACTGCAGCAACTCGCCAAGGCTTCTTCGGCAAACCCGCTATCTCTTCCACCTAGAAGGACAAGGGCAGCAGGCGCATGAGAACACCACCACCTCCAAGTTCCCCTCCAAGCCGCACACCATCCTGATTTATCACCGATCCTTCATTGTCGCTGGGTCAATATCCTGGACCTCCCTACCCAACAGCACTATGGGAGTACCTTCACCACACAGACTGCAGCGGTTCAATAAGGCGGCTCACCACCACCTTCTCAAGGGCAATTAGGGATGGGCAATAAATGCTGACCATGCCAGCGACACCCACATCCCATAAACGAATAAAAAGTAATGTCTCACTATTCACTCCAAATGACAAAGCTACTTCTCAGCAGACAAAAATGGACAACATGGGAAAGTGGTGCAAAGAAATAAATTCATGTGCGTCACAAATAGAACTGAAACTTAACACTAATATTTTGGCACTCATGCGCATACTCTTGTGCACCTACGATTGTGTCATTTTTCTTTTCCATGTGCTTCTATGAGGTGCAACCCCTGTGACTTCAGCAGAAGTAGAGTCAGGCTGCTCACTTCCCTGCTTCAACTGCTTAAATGCTTTTGGCAAAGGTCCTCTGGATTTTTGGGCCTGTGAGGGCCTCGCCAAAGACTTCTCCTCCTGCGACTGTGCAGAGGCAGACTCGGCCATCTGGATCCGAGGCAGCATGTGGGTCTCTGACTGAGGGGGACACAACGGGGGAGAAGTGTGAGCGCTTTGAGCCGAGCCTCCACTTCCATGTCCCCCTCTCACCATCATCCCTCTCATCGGCCACCGGCACTTCCCTGCTAGCAAGGAGCTGGAGAGCATCTTAGTGCACATCAGTGGGGCCATGAACGCCCAAGTCTATGTTGGTATCCCTCCTAGAGATGAGGTGAATGAAAGTCTGCAATCTGCTGTTCACAGCAAGCATATTCTCGATCAACTGGTGCATTTGCTGCTCCATGCAGGTGGCCACCCTTTCCATGGAACAGCTCATCGTTGCCATCACCTGCGAGATGGAGGTGCTCATGTTAGAGATGGACTCCTCCAATCTCTGTACAGTTGCACACAACGTGGCTGGAAAAGCTGCCAGAGCCTCATGCAATTGTTGCTGCTCCTCCAAGATCACCCTCTTTCTCGACGGCCCAAGTTTCAGCGTCTGTAAGCAGCTCAGCAGAGCTTGAAGCATCCTGTGCCCTCCGGCAAGGACTCTCCACTGCTGTCCCTGTCTCCACCATCTGCTCTTGCTCACTTGTGATGTGTGAGACGCCAGGTGACAACACTACTCTACGTCTAGATGGACCCACCGACGTGCGCGTATCTGCACTGGTGCTGGGTGCGCATGGGTCTGGTGATGGTGGACCCTTAGAGAGTGGAGCATCCTCTGAGGAGTCGTCTTTCTTTTCTGCGGGACAGTGGTGGTGGGCACTTGATGGACCTGTGGGAGAGTAAAGGGATGAATTGGATAAGAATGTGTAATGTTGCCATTATGTGTATGATGACATTTCACTGGCTGCTGACATCAAGTCACCATGAGTGACTGTTGAATGCCATGTGGCTGTATGATATTTAATTCTGTCACCAGGTTGCTGGGAGGTCCCCCTCTCTCCATCTCCCACCGCCAGCAGCTCTCCAACTCGAGTGATTTGCAGTGCCTCCTCCTCTGCTGGAGTCAATGTGCTGTAAATTGGAGGGTCACCTCCGGTTCTTTGCCTCTCCCAGTTATTCTACGCTCTCTTCTCCTGCAAGGAGGGAAAGAAGAGAACTTTGAGTGACAGTGATGGAATGAATGTAGGGGATGGACGGGCTACATCTA
Organism: Somniosus microcephalus; assembly: GCF_052327205.1. Taxonomy (NCBI): domain Eukaryota; kingdom Metazoa; phylum Chordata; class Chondrichthyes; order Squaliformes; family Somniosidae; genus Somniosus; species Somniosus microcephalus. The sequence continues at coordinate 179,448,307 of NC_140988.1, forward strand.
TAGATGGCGACTATGAGGGTGTGGCGTGACAGTGCCAAATGGCATCCTTCTGTGGCGTTACTTCCTATGATTGCATTAGGATGTGGGTGAGTGTCAGTGGTGTTTAGTCAGATGGGGTTGTGAGTAGGTGCTTAGAGAGTGAGGTTGGGTGCACCTTGCAAGGTAGGTTGGTGTGAGGAGCGACATGCAGCAGTGGGCTTGGGAAGGTAGCACAATTGGGTTGGGGAGACACACACATCAGGATGTAGTTGAATATGGCATTGCACTCATCTTTCCTGACCTCATGAGATCATTAAATATTATGTGGCATTGAATCCAGGAGCAGCTGTCAACACCCCTGCTGCTGACCTCCTGGGCAATCTCCAACCATGCCCTCTTGGTCTCAGTGGATGGTCTCTTGTGCCCGTTACCAGGGAGCAGGATGTCCCTGCGTGCTCGAACTCCCTGGAGCAGGACTTCCAGGGAGGAGTCAGGGAAACTGGGCGCTGCCTACTGCCGTTGGGACTCCATGCTTCCCTCAAGTCTCAGAGCAAAAATCTTCAATGTCTCTCCCAAAGATCTATGATGCTCCTCCAACAACCTTCAAGCATGATGTGTGGAAGGCCCTTTTAAATATGAGCTTAAGGCGAGTCATCGATGATGTCATCAGTTCCGCTCCATTTAATTGGCCGGGGAACCAGCAGGACTAACTGAATTGATCTAATTCAGTTAAAGACAAAGTGGACAGCGCTCTGCCCAAAGGTTCGTGAGGCCAACCCACTATGTGGCCACACCGCACCCGACTCACCTCACAGATAAAAATTCTGGCCAGTGACTGGTGGGATGTGACAAGCGATGTTCCCCAAGGATCTGTTCTGGAGCTGTATATCCAAGTTTGCAGATGACACTAAGTTAGGAGGGACAGTAATTTGTGCAGATGGGAGCAGGAAGTTGCAAAGGGACATAGACAGATTAAATGAGTGGGCAAAACTATGGCAAGTGGAGTTCAATGTGGGCCAGTATGAGGTCATCCACTTTGCATGCAAGAAAGATAAATTGGAGCATTTTCTAAATGATGAGAAACTCGGAACTGTCAAGGAGCAAAGAGATTTGGGTATCCAAGTACACAAATCATTACAAGCTAGTGAGCAGGTACAAAAAGTGAATGGAATGTTGGCCTTTATTGCAAGGGGGCTGGATTGCACAGGGGAGGAAGTAATGCTTCAGTTGTATAGAGCTTTGGTCAGACCCATCTAGAGCACTGTGTTCAGTTTTGGGCACCGCCCCTCAGTAAGGATATTTTGGCAGCCTTGGAGGGGGTGCAAGGCAGATGCACCAGAATGATACTGGGGCTAAAAGGGTTAAGTTATGAGGACAGGATGAATAGACTTGGCTTGTATTCTCCAGAGTGTAGAAGATTGAAGGATGACCTAATTGAGGTGTTCAAAATGTTTACAGGATTTGCTAGGGTAGAAATTATTTCCTCTGGTGGGGGAAACAGAAATGAGGGGACATAATCTTATAATAGAACTAGGCCATTCAGCAGCAAAATCATGGAGTATTTTTTCACACAAAGGGTAGCAGAAATCTGGAATTCTCTCCCCAAAAGGATGTGGATGCTGAAACAATTGGAGCATTCAAGACTGATATAATTAGATTTTTGTTAAGTAAGGGTATTACGCCAAATTCATCCTGCCAGCGTCCAGCCAGGGCTAACCATGCTGTTCATTGGCTGGACACATTAGCAAGGGGCCAATATCGTGAGAGGCTAACACCAGTTAAAGCTAGCCTGCACTGCTTAAAGCTAACCTGTACCTCTTAAAGGGGAGGTGCATTGTGGCTGGAGCAGGTGCTGGCAGTCATTCAGGAAGTGAATCTGACGTGGGAAACAGTGAAGAATGGCACAACATGGAAGAAAGTGGGCTCCACGGTTTTCGGACGCTGCACTGGAGACTTTGGTGGAGGAGGTGGGAAGTTGGAGAGATTTCCTATATCCTCAGGAGGCCAGGAGGCCTTCCAGACACATGCTCAAAAGGCAGTGGGAGCAGATAGTCGTGGAAGTCAATGCCAGGAGTCTAGCCCAGAGGACTTGGATGCAGTGCCGCAAGAAGTTTAATGACCTCCCACGAGTGGTCAAGTGAGTGCATCTTCAAATGCCATATCCTACCAGCTGCACCACTAGCCTCAGACAGTCCTCAAGCCACCACAACCCCATCACTCACCTACCAACAATCTCTATCATCATGACTCATACCTAACATTCATAACTTCACCTCACCCTCACACACTTAGCACTGCTGCAAGCCTCACACCCACATCTCACAGATTGCACACACTGCCAGCTATTCAACCATGACAGCCACATCATCCACACTCACTGACGCACTTCCCTCTCTCTTGCAGAACAAGGTGGCGCACAATTGGAGGCAGCAGGAGCTAACTGGCGGGGGACAAGCATGACTGCATGTCCTTACCCCCATGGAAGAGACGGTGCTGGATATTATTGGAATAGCCATTGCTGAGGCCACTTTCCCCTCATCCTACAATCTCTTTTGATTTATAAGCTGCGGATGGTATAAGCATTCACTTCTTACTTTCCTCCCATCCTCTCACCACAACCTTGCCCTTGTGCCTTTTTCCTTTCAGATACCCAAGGAGTGCAACCTGGCCAGGTAGTGGAGGAACAGCAAAAAGACCGAGATGAAGACACACCATCATGCGATTTCACTGTCCAGCCACCAGCTCAGATATTGACACTGCGTGTATTTTAGAGGATAGCATAGAGGCGGGATCTGCACCTGGTGAGACACCATCACATGTGGCCTATAGCCAGAGCTGGGGGCAGGGATAGCGCAGGTACCAGCTCAGTAGGGGGCAAATTCGCACACGGGTTCTGCTGAACCGGACTCAGATGAGGACTTTGATGGGGCAGGCTAGAGAAGACGGCTAATGGGTGCACACAATGAAATGCTTGGTACATTGGGAAGCCTGCCAGAAAGCCTGCATGCAATGTCAAGGAGTATGAAGGAGTCTGGCACCAACTCGACATAGGATTTTGCACAGAGCTTGTGGAGCTCATGATTTCCAGAATGGAAGTGGTGGCCAACTTCATTAGCACATTTGTGGACCCAACATGATGCAGCGTCTAATGGTCGATGTCTCAGCTTCCATTACAGTACAAGCAGCAGCCAGCCAACGTTTAAGTGCTGCAGTGAAAGCTCAGACTGATGCCATCATGGCTGTGGATTACAGTGTTCAAAGGGGCTTGTAGGGTGTCACAGCAGTCCAGCAATCTGTCCTCCAAAAGATTACTAGGAATGCTGAGATGCTGCTCCTAGGGGAGTGGCAGTGGTTCCATGGAGCACGAATCTGCTGTCCTCTCTCAGGACGACAGCATTCGTCCTCCACTACTGCCACTCCGCCAGTGCCCTTGCTGTTACTTGTCAGCCAGCCAGCCCAGACTGCTGCCGCACAGGCTGAGATGGTGCAGTCCACAGCCGGGCCTTCTAGGCCCAGAGCTGCTCAAGGTTGTCCTACAGGGCCATCTGCAGTCTCCTCTACTGAAAGTCAGCAGCCTTCCACCAGCCATGCTGCAGCCACTGGGGTAACACTACATAACATTTGCGCCACACAAGTGCCAGGCAATGACCATCTCCAACAAGCGAGAGTCTAACCACTGTCCCTTGACATTCAACGGCATTACCATTGCAGAATACCCCACCATCAACAACCTGGGGTCACCATTGACCAGAAACTTAACATAAACACTGTGGCAACAAGAGCAGGTCAGAGGCTTGGTATTCTGTGGTGAATGTCTCACCTCCTGACTCCCTAAAACCTTTCCACCATATACAAGGCACAAGTAAGGAGTGTGATGGAATACTCTGCACTAGCCTGGATGAGTGCAGCTCCAACAACACTCAAAAAGCTCGACACCATCCAGGACAAAGCAGCCCGCTTGATTGGCACCCCATCCACCACCTTGAACATTCAATCCCTCCACCACTGGCGTACCATGGCTGCAGTGTGTACCACCTACAAGATGCACTGCAGCAACTCGCCAAGGCTTCTTCGGCAGCAGCTCCCAAACCCACGACCTCTTCCATCTAGAGGGACAAGGGCAGCAGGCGCATGGGAACACCACCACCTCCAAGCCACACACCATCCTGACTTGGAAGTATATCATCGTTCCTTCATTGTCGCTGGGTCAAAATCCTGGAACTCCCTCCCTAACAGCACTGTGGGAGTACCTTCACCACACGGACTGCAGCGGTTCAATAAGGCGGCTCAACCACCTTCTCAAGGGTAACTAAGGATGGGCAATAAACGCTGGCCTTGCCAATGACGCCCACATCCCATGAACGAATATAAAAAAAGAGCACTTGGACAGGCAAAGGCACATGGAAGGCTTGCACTGAGGGAATGCACAAGGACGATTAGTTGACATTTGTATGTAATATGGCATGGTTTCATTCATAAATTTGATTTGGAATGTTTGTTTTGTGGTGGCTTTTATTATGTGGCCAAGCGGATACTGTGATGACCAGTGACAGAGGGAAAGTAAGGTTTGGAACTGTTGGTGAATGGGGAATTGGGGTTGCGGTTACTGGTATCACACTCAGATGAGTTCTTCACGGACAGACCGAGTACTGCAGGGCTCCTCCAGAGCAGTCCAGGCAGTGCAAGCGTTGTTTCAGAACGCCAATGGTCTCTTCTGTCACATTTCATGTGGCAGCATGGCTTTTATTGTATGGCTGCTGCGCACGTGTCTGTGGGTTGTGTACCGGAGTCATGAGCCATTTCATCAGCGGATGGCCCTTGTCACCTAATAGCCACCATTTGGCTTGCTGTGGTGGCTGAAATGCAGCTGGCAGTGCGGATTGCTGCAGAATGAAGGCATCATGGCTGAGGGAGTGGAATCCTTTTCGGTTCCGGCATATGGCAGAGTTGACATCTGGCGCCCGCAAAGCGATGTCTGTGCAGTCAATGGTACCCTGCATCATGGGGAAGCTATGTGTTTGTTCCGCCTGCTTCTCTCTGGCAAGAGAGAATGAAATGTACTCCATTCTCTTTGAATAGGGAGCCTCAGTGAACTCCCTTACGCAACAGTGGATGGCAAACTGTGAGATGTTGCAAATATCTTCAGCTCCAGCCTGGAAGGAGCCAGATACAAAAAGGCTAATCGCCACAGTCACTTTCACAGCCACTGGAAATGCGGCCCTCGCCCTGCTCTGAGGTTGCAGTTATGGCTGCAGCAGGTGGCAGATTTCCGTGAGGATGTCCTTACTGAAGCGCTGATGTGTTACACATTGTCATTCGCTGAGGTTCAGGCAAGAGAATTTCTCCCTGAAAACCCTGGGTGGATATGCCCTCCTTCTGATAGCCCTTCTCCCCCTCCCCCTCCTCCCTCTTCCAGCAGCTTGTCCTGCTCTGTGCGGCCTCTGTTCATTCATGCTATATTCCAAGGGGAATTCCTACTAGTGCACCCATGTCTGAGAACAAATGGTTTGTGCAAAAGCCTTGAAGTCAGCAAAACGTCCTTCAGCACCTGCCACACCACTCCCTGTAAACTTTTGAAACTTGAAACAACTCTAGAAAGCAACAAACACTTGTAGAATTGCAACAACAGCCAGAAGAAATCAAGCAGCAACTAACCTGTAAGTAGTTGATGATCCCTTTAAATATCGCTGGGGCTGTTCTTTCCTGCTGCTGAACACGTGTTCAGCCATGCGAGGTTAAGAGAGGGCATTAGATGGAGCATTGAGCTCCAAAATGACACAGCTGGCATCAAATTAGCGTTGCACGCTGATTGGCATCATGATCTGCCTGCTCGGCATACTTCCGGCGGACGATCACTTCAAGCAGCCTCACCAAAATGGCATCTGGTGCAATTTGCCCCACAAGTGTGCACACGTGTCGCGGACGTCATTTTGGAGCTTTAAGGGCACTCACAGTGCCCAAAAAATGGGCACTAACGGTTCCAATTTCACGCCCTCTCACTCCTAACTGGAACATGTGGTAAGAGCAGATAAAGAATTGGCTGTGGAACCATTCATGGTTGGCATATTGTAGAACCATAACCCAGCATCAGAGGAGGGAAGAAGAGTAAATGTGCAAAATAAGTATAAAAATCAACATATTTGCCCTCCCTCAAAGTTGCAATATTTCTCTGAAACTCACTGACATAAAAAGAAAGACTTGCAACTTTCACAACCTCAATTCTCTCCCCCAAAAAGCAGTGGCAGCTAGGTCAATTGAAAATGTCAAAACTGAAAATGCTAGGTTTTTGTTAGGCGAGGGTATTAAGGGTTACAGAACCAAGAGAGGTAAAGAGAGTTAAGATACAGATCAGCCATGATCTAATTGAATGCAGGAACAGGCTCGATGGACTGAATGGCCTACTCCTATGTTCCTTAGTACTGTAGCCAACTTTTATGTCACTGCCCAGTTTGATTTCACACAAATACCAAAAATAATAGTAGGGCATGGATTTCACTCATTATTAGCATTTCATAATCAGAGATTGTCACTCAGTCCCGAACATCCAGATTATTTTGTGAATCTTTGTACATGGAATGGCAGTGATAGGAATATCATCCCTCAGAGGAATGAGTATCACTGAGGTGGAACAAATTCCATAATGATGTGATAAACCGGATCTTGAATTTTTCAAAAATATTCAGGATGCTTATATTTTGTACATGTCCATCATTGTTCCACCAGAACTGGACTGCATCTTCACACCCTAGAGAAAATCTTCAGTCTGTTCTAATGAGATTAGATTTCTGCCCGATGAAGGCACACGTGAAGAGATACCTCTGATCAGAGTAATTTGCAAAATGAAGCCTCTTGATGGTCAGCAAGCATGTAAAGGCTGCAAAGTATATAAACCTGACACTGAATTTAGGCAGAAGAGTTAAGGGAAATAGGAGCAGGGTTAGTTGCTTAAAATTCCATGTAAAAATTCAAGGGCACCATCACAGGAAATGATTCTGAATGAGGAGGAACCCAAAAGAGAAAATTACCAGGTCAGAAAATGGAATAGGCTTCTTCTTCTTAGGCAGTCCCTCAGAACCGAGGATGACTTGCTTCCATATAAAAAATGAGCTAGCAGGTGACTGATGAGTCCAATGCGGGACCTACAGTCTCTGTCACAGGTGGGGCAGACGGTGGTTGAAGGGGCGGCTGGGTGGGATGCTTGGGTTGACGTGCGCTCCTTGCGCTGCCTGCGCTTGGCTTGTGCTTGCTCCCGGTGAAGAGACTCGAGGTGTTCGACGCCTTCCCGGATGCTTCCCGGAGGCTATGTGTGGATTGTAAAGGCAGTTACAGTGGCCAAGTGGCACAAGTGAGGAAGCAAAGGAGATGAGCAAAAGCCAAAGTTGTCATCGACTTAAAATGTTAACTCTGTTTCTTTCTCCACTCAGATGCTGCCTGACCTGCTGAGTGCTTCCAGCATTTTCTGTAGTTATTTCAAAGGAGATGAAAGTGGTTTTGAGCGTTAGATAGGGTAGGAATGAGAATTAGTGAGTCTCAAACCTAGAATTAGACCACTCAGTGCAACAGGTCAGAGCCAGCTGTGGGACTGTTACAGGTAATGGTCTTAGTTACTCCACTGTTCCAGTGGCAATTCAAGACTAGCATAAGGAGAATGATTTAAAAAATTGTAAATGCTGTATTTTAATGCAATTTCAAACAGATTTTTTTTGTTATTACCTTATATCATTTTAGAAATGTTGCCAGGGTGCACTTCATTTCAAATTGATCTGCTTATCTTGCAAAATTACCTCTAAAATATATATTTTTTTGCTTCAGGAAATTGTTATAAATGTATATAACTGCAACTTTGTTTCTAAGACTGATCACCCAAAAGGAATGATTAAAATTCTGTTTGCTTAAAGAAAAGCTAAAAACTGGAGTCACCAGATTTTTTTTATACTACCAGGAAAGATGGTTCAATGGGAAAATGTTGCTCTCAGCTATAAAGATTGAGAAATAGTATTTGGTTTCAGCATCCCAAGTGAAAGGATGCAGTCGAAGTTCTTGCTGTTAATTAACATCCAGCGATACATTCTGGAAAGTGTATATCTGTGGATCTCCTTGAGGAGGCTGAATCAGTTGCTATGCAACCTCAGTGTTCTGCTCAATCTGAGCTGTACATCCTATCCCACATCCGGCCACCAGGACCACATTTTTTCAGCTCTGCAGCTTTACTCACTTGGGCTCCTGCCTTTCCCTCAGGTGCCAAAATCCTATGGGGGAAAATCTGGTTGCTTTGCAACTCCCGTTAGTGCCCTGAGAGGGCGTAGAGCAACCAGCACCCGGGCGCGGTGATGTTTGCAGTGCTCGCGAAATTGACCAGACATTTTGCGGCGGTGCTAAACACTACCGCCACGACCTCCTGCGCCCGCAGATCGTGACATCAGTCGAGCGTGCAACGCCCCGGACCGGGTATTGAGTGGCGCCCCCTGCCTTTCGCCTGATGCTAGCAACGACAGGTATAGAGGAGCGTTTTGCAGTCGGGAAGGGACTGGAGGAGCGCTATTTAAAGGCGGCCGCTTCCTGCCTTTTTTTGTTGGCAACGTTTTTGCACCACGCATTCTGAGAGAGAGAGAGAGAGAGAGAGACTTCTGGAGAGATTCAACGCTGTGTGAAGGAGTTTTGGGTACTGAGCAGCACTTTGCAGGTTCATTTTGATTTGGCCTTCCTTGCATCAATTTAGAAGAGACTATGGGGGCTGCACCCTGAGCTCTTTCCCTGGGCCTCTCCATTGTTCTTTCCAGCAGAACTGATGTACAGGTCTCTCCAGGCCAAAATTCAGGGCTGCAATGAGCAGGGTGTGGATGGAGAGCAAGATCGACCCTCCCCTTTAAGAACTGGCTGGCACCAGCGTGTCTGTGTTCCATTGCTAACTGACATCACATGAGCTTCGCCAGCGATCTGAGGTAGTGCCTCGCTCCTCGGTGTTAGCGTCTTAAGAGAGGTGTGTAGCGCCTGATTTAGCGCTCCAATCACCTCCGGGGCGACAGAAGCCAAGTTTGCAGTCGGAGGCGATAATGAGCACCAGGGACTAAACTTTGCGCCTGGCTGATAATTGCGCCCCAAACAGGGCGATACCGAATTTCTCCCCCATAGCTATTTTTTAATCAGAAAAGCTGTGCAGCCCATATCTTCTCTTGCACAACGCCCCATACCCAGCATCCCTGTCCCTGCCCAGCTCATTTTCAAATCTCTGCACTGCTTCAGATCACCTTACCGCAGTGTCGTATGTCCCAGTTCACATCCTCCACTCCTTTAACTGTTCACCTGTTCCCTCAGCTTCACCATCAAAGGCCAATTTGTCAGCCCCTTTGTCCCTGCTCTTTGGAGCACTCTTTTCAAAATAAGTTCATCTAGCTCCTCTCTCTTTCCCTTGAAAAGCCTCCTGAAAATAGGGGTAGATTTTGACTTTGGGCGATAGTGTAAAACAGGTGCTAGCGAATCGGCAGTCCATTTTACATCTCTCCCGATTTTGATTTCCATTGAAGTCATAAATAAGAAATAAAAATTGGGAGAGATATAAAATGGGCTGCTGAGTTGCTATCACTCGTTTTAAACTATTATTACACAAAGTCAAAATCTACCCCTATAGTTTTAACTGGATCTTCAACTATCCCCTTTAAATTCCTTCCTCTTTGCTGCTCAGTACCTCTTCCGTCTCTGTAAAGTGCTCTATGTGAGTGACACTATATGAATTAGAAAAAAAAAGCTGATTTTTGGTCTTAATTGAGGAATTCATGCAGTCTTTCTCAGTTGTAGTAACAAAATGTGAGCAGTAACAGAAATGAGTAGTACAGCCGCAATTTACTTTGACTCTTTCCCTGTTTGGCTATTGTCATTCAGAAGCTGTGGACTGCCAAGATAACGGTCAAACTATTCATTATTCTCTACAGGATAAAGGGGAAATGAAACATCGTCTTGCATAATGAAGAGCTCAAAAGATAAAATATAACTCTTCTATACAGAATTATGTTGGTGTTACGAGTATGTGTTTTATTTCGCTTAAAAACTGTCATTTTCCTTCTGATTATTTGGGAAAGAAATGGGGATAAAGTATTCTTATTAAAATGATTATTGGATTCGAAAAAAAACTACAGGTACTAGGAGAGAGAAAATATCACAACAGCATCAATTGCCAGAGGAGCATTGCTTATGGATTAGGATGAGAATGACACATACAAAATATGGTTGTCACAATTTTAAAAATATATTTCACTTTTTTTCCTTAAATTAAATTAAATTAATGGAATTGTGAATATTCAACATGGGTTTATTTTAAAGATAAAGGTCTCATATAAGAATGTTCCTGTATTAATGATAGCCTCCTATAATTCAACAACAACTTTCATTTATATAGCACCTTTAACTAGAAAAATGGTCACCAAGCCAAAGGAGAGATTGGGTGTGGCAAAACATTTAGTTGAGTTTTGTAGAGGGTCTTAAAGGAGGAGCGGAAAATAGAGTGGTGGAGAGGTCTAGAGAGGGAATTCTAAATAGTGGGACTTAGGTGCCTGAATTAATGGCTTCCAATAAAGGATTGAAGGGGGTGGGAAGTCAGAATCAGAGGAATGGAGGAGGGTAGAGCTGAAAGAAGTTACAGAGATAGAGAAGGGCAAAGCCATTAAGGGATTTAAACACAAGGATGAGAATTATAAATTGTCGGCTTTGGGGGACCACGAGCCAATGTAGATCAGCCAGGACTTATCTCATGGGCAAGTGTGACATAATGCAGGATAGGATATGGGTGGCAGAGTTTTGAATGAACTGAAGTTTACATTTCATTTCATCCCTATTTCTTTCCCAGCTAATCATAGGGCAAAATAAAACACATATTTGTAACACCAACATAATTTTGTATAATCCTCCACCCTCCATTAACTGAAGGTCATCCAAATCTCTGCTGCCTATATCCTAATTTGCAACAAGTCCCATTCACCAATCACCCCTGTGCTCGCTGACCTACTTTGGATCCGGGTTAAACAATGCCTCACTTTTAAAATTTTCATCTTTGTTTTCAAATCCTTCCGTGGCCTTGCCCTTCCCTATCTCTGTTACTGCCTCTTGTGCATCCCCGATTTTAATCACTCCACCATTGGTGGCCGTGCCTTCAGCTGCCAAGGCCCTAAGCTCTAGAATTCCCTCCCTACACCTCTCCACCTCCCTACCTCTTTTAAGGCGCTCCTTAAAACCGACCTCTTTGACCAATTCTGCCCTAATATCTCCTTAAGTGGTTCGGTGTCAAATTTTGTTTGATAACGTTCCTATGAAGCGCCTTGGGACATTTTACTGTGTTAAAGGTGCTATATAAATGCAAGTTCCTATTTTTGTTGTTGTTGAGTGCAGTGAATGAGAGATTAGCCAGAGGAGCATTGGAATAGTCATGTCTGGAGGTGCCAAAGGCCTGGATAAGTGTTTGAGTTGCAGGTGGCTTGAGGCAGAGGCACAGTCGGAGGCGGGCGATGTTACGGAGGTGGACGATCAGCTGAGAATCAATATGACGCTGAAGTTGGGAACAGTCTGGTTCAGCCTGAGAGAGTGGCCAGGTAGGAGATGGCATCAATGATGAGGGTACAGACTCCTAACTTAAACTTGAAAATCCCCTTAAAAGAAAATGAAAAAATAGATAACTTTAACTTATAAGTAGCAAAAATATTAATTTTATTCTATGTGAATTAATATTTAAAGCCATTTCATATTACTGTAATGTCCTGAAACTGTCAGTGACTTTTTTTTAAACCTTTATTTAATAAATTTATATTAATTAATTGCAAACTAATAAATATAAATCCAAGGTTTTCCAGGGTCTCTTATTCCCAATGATATTTTCTCTTAAACTAAAAACTTGTGCCATAATTTATTAATAATGTCATTTCTCCACCCCTCCCCCGGTTTAAGATTTATTAAACCAATGCATTAGGTAGTGTGTAAAAGACTGGCAACTAATAGTACCTCTCAAGCAGACATCAAGGAGCATTCTCCCAAATAAATAGTTAGTAACAAAAAGAGGAATGATTGGACAGACTGAAGTCTAGGACAAGAAGAAGTGTGAGGGTTCAAGTATAACTCTTGGTGGTGGCAGAATTGCAATATTAGTGATCCTACCAATACTCATCAAGACCTACTGCTCCTTTTAGTAAATACTACATGTATTGAATGTTTTGATGAAGTAACAGGGAGGATTGCTAAAGGAACGCAATGGATGTTGTCTACATGGATTTTCGAAAGGCGTTTGACAAAGTACCACATGGAAGGCTGGTTAACAAAATTGAGGCTCATGAAATAGGTGGGTCAGTGGCAGCTTGAATAAGGAATTGGCTTAAGGACAGAAAACAGCAAGTTGTGGTAAATGGCTGTTTTTCAGACTGGAGGATGGTAGGCAGTGGTGTTCCCCAAGGGTCAGTGCTGGGGCCACTGCTTTTTTTGATAAATATAAATGACCTGGATATTGGAATACAGAGTAGAATTTCTAAATTTGCTGATGACATCAAACTTGGGGGCGTGGCAAACAGTGATGATGATACCAATCGACTGCAACAGGACATAGAAAGGCTAGCAGAATGGGCAGATGGAATTTAATACAGAGAAGTGTGAGGTGATGCATTCTGGCAGAAGGAACAGGGGGAGGCAATATACACTTAATGGCATGGTTTTAAAGAGTGTGCAGGGACAGAGGGACCTGGGAGTTAATGTGCATAGGTCCCTGAAGGTGACGGGACATATTGACAGAGTGGTTAAAAAAGCATATGGGATCTTGGGCTTCATAAATAGAGGTATTGAGTACAAAAGTAGAGAAGTTATGCTGAACCTTAATAAAGCGCTGGTTAGGCCACAACTGGAGTATTGCGTCCAGTTCTGGTCACCACACTTTAGGAAGGATGTGAAGGCCCTTGAGAGGGTGCAGAGGAGATTTACCAGAATGGTTCCGGGGATGGGGGATCTTAGCTACAAGGACAGGTTGGAGAAGCTGGATTTGTTTTCATTAGAGCAAAGGAAGTTGAGGGGTGATTTGATAGAGGTGTACAAGATAATGACTGGTTTGGATAGGCTAGACAGGGAAAGGCTGTTCCCACTAGTTGATGGTACAAGAACTAGGGGACACAGATTGAAGGTTTTGGGCAAGAGATACTGGGGTATGTAAGGAAAAACTTTTTTTTTACGCACCGAGTGGTGATGACCTGGAATTCGCTGCCGACGGAAGTGGTGGAAGCGGAGACACTCAATGTTTTCAAGGGGAGGCTGGATAGGCACTTGAGGGAAATAAACTTGCAGGGCTACGGGGATAGAGCGGGGAAATGGGGCTTACTGGATTGCTCTACAGAGAGCTGGCACGAACTCGATGGGCCGAAAGGCCTCCTTCTGTGCCGTTATGACTCTATGACTAGTTCATTTCCCATCATCAGTTTTATCCTCTTATAGCTCTTCTCCTGGGGCTAGCCTTCTGGTGATTCGTTGTCCTTCTTATATTCGTTTACATGTTAGCCTAAGCAGTGAATGTTGGCAGGTTATTCAACAAGGGAAATTTACTTATCCGACCCTAATGTGACATAATGTACGCACACTTTCCAATAAGGATCACTGGATAGGAGTCAGGAGCAGGAACCCAAGCCAATATACTCCTCCCTGGCCCAAGGACAATGAAGATTACTGTTGCACCTACATCCTGGCTGAGGTCAGCTAACTCAACGCAACTGGTGAACAAACCGTCAACATTCCTGGTGTGTAAGGCTCAGTAGAACAAGCATGGAGAATTTATTCACATGAAGTATTCTTTTTACATTTGTTTGTTCTACAAGCTATGTGGGTCTGCAACTCATATCAATCTATATCTATAATATTTTTAAAATCTTACATCCTGTCTAAAAAATTCCTATGCTCCAATCAACTTTACCTATCCACACATCTCATTAAAAATCTTACGTCTGTGCATCCTGGTCCAATTATTCCCCTCCCCTCTAATCCTACTTCACCTGAAGATTACACTTGGTCTTGACTCCCTGGATACAACAGTATGGGAGACCAACGTATTAAAAAAATTACATCTGCATCTACCAAACCTTACCTTTTGTTGTCACATTTTAGTCTCAACTTTTCCCATTATAAATTCCTTTGTCCACATTTATAATGGCAACTCCCCATGTAAACTTATCATGGCTGTAATTGCACCCTCCTGCCAGGATATTTTTCATCTCCCAGCTTCTCAGCCTGTGCTGCAGAGAAACTCCTGTGCTCCAAACAACTCTACTTTTCAGCATTCCAAACTGCCATAAGTTTGGCAAATTAACTGTACATAATAATATAAAAATCAAACTATTATATAACATTATGCACAGAATACATGACTTTAAAATAGGGACTGAATTACATCTGCATGTCTATCTCCAATTATCCCCTGCCGTCTAACCCTGCTTCACTGAAGACTATACTTGGTCTTATATCCCCATGTCCAATGACACAAGAGATTGACTAGTAATATATTAAGGGGGAAAAATTCACTGGCGCCCCCTTTGGGGTGCTAACTTCGCTTCTGTGTTAGTGCCCCAAGCAGGTGGTGGGGTGCTACTGGAAGCGCTCCCCCTCCTTCGTGGGGGGCTACCATTGAATGTGTGCAACAGCGCCACCTGCGTCGGCAGGTCGCGCTGTGGTATTGCAGGCCTCCCTCCCCTGATTAAAGGGGAGGGGCCTAGCACTGCGTGCACCGAGGCCCTGCTGGACCACTGGGGAGTGGGGTGCCGTGGAAACACCCGGCACTCAAGAGGAGTGCCGGGCTGACCGACGCGGCCAGCACCCCGCATAAAATAGTGGAAGGGGGCAGGTGCTGGCAGGTGGCCAGAAAAAAAGTCACCCAGCACCTGCCCTTTAATTTGTGCCGCCGTGGCCGCAAAAACACTACTCTGACCCTGTTGGACATATCGCGCCCGAAGTATGGCGATGATGTCATTGCCGGAGGCGCAGTGCCGCGGGGTGGTACCGCCGCCGCTAGCCTCCCACTGAATGTCGCGGGAGGCGTTAACGGCGCCGCGCCCAGGTGCTAGGGGCTTTGCGCCCTGTTAGCGCCCCCCCCCAAGGGCGCAAACGAGAGGTGCAAACCAACCCAATTTTCCCCCCTAAAAGTCTTGCGTATAGTGTACACTTCCTGTAAGTTTCAAATTTGCTTCTTGTCATATATTTTAATTGTCAAACTTTAGGATATCCTGTTTCACAGACGCTGAAATTCCGCAGAGATTTTACTAGCTAAAAGTAGCCCTTTACAGTGGTTCTGTCAGTCTCCCACCGGAGGGAGACCAGTAGAACCCCCATGGAATTTCAGGGCTTCTGTGAGCAATGCCTAATAGTATTAAATAAAAATGTTGCAGTCTGACTGCAAAGCTGTACAAGAAATACGATGTTGCCTGACCTGCTGAGTTTTTCCAGCATTTTCTGTTGTTATTTCGGATTTCCAACATCTGCAGTATTTTGCTATCGTCCATGAAAAAAAGACTGTTCAGCTAATCCAGTTTTTTTCTGTGATTTAGATCCATGTATTTGCACTTTTTACATCTCTCTCCTGGCTTAGTGCAACATTATCCCTTTATTCTCCACAGAATCAGGAATCTAACCAATATTTGGGATGTTCAACCAAATCTCCACTTACTGCATTAGGTGGCAATCTAATCCATAACTAGTATAGAGTAAAACTCGGACTACGTTATCATTCAATCTCTGCAGAGTCTCAAACCCATTCTCCAAATCTAGTTAGAAGTCTTTTGCAACCTGTCTTAGCACAAACAAACAGCATGATGCCATTAATGCAAACAAGGATCTCACTTCATTAAACAAAATGTTGTAAGTGGATTTTGTTTCCCACACCTCTTGACTGTACTTACTGCTCCCCAGTCTTAGACTACTTCATCATGCCTCCTGGACTGTTGTGCTACCAAGTACTATCATCAAGGACTTTAACAATATCAAACTCCCACCTATCTTGCGGTTTGATGGATACTCAGATTTCCTATTGAGATGTGCTATCTGTGCCACAAAATCTTCCAGTATGATCTGCTCAGAACTACTTCTCCTATTCACTTCTCTGATGTTTTAATGTTCCCAAGCTCCCGATTTTACTGCTAAAGCAGGATGTAATAAATAGAAGGTGACATTCATCCTGTCAATAATTTTAGCTTGAGGATGAAACAGAATTACCCATTTGTACTCAGAGTGATTTTTTTCACTTATGTTCTGGACAGCGGGAATTCCACGAATGCAGTGTCCGTGTGTAGATAAAGACACTGAAGACAGGAGTTGGTTCATAGGTATTTACTAAACAAGTCTGGGGGGGGGTTCTAAAGGATATACACAATACACAGGCTTATATAGCCCAAGTGGCAATTACCGGCATTACGCACACCTGGGGCTCTTAAAGGCACATACACCACAATTGCACTTAAAGGCACATACACCACAATTCCTCCCCTTCTAGCTAACTAGTACATCATATTTTAAGTAATTATTAATTACATGTTATATGCAAAATAATATACATTGCTGTATTAATTAATTATAAGTTAGTCTCTCAGGAGGCTTCCTGACTCGGTCCGGATAACGCCTCGGGGATGTAGTAGTTTCTGGTGGTGTAGTAGTTTCTTCTGGCAAGGCTGATTCGGCTTGAAGGCCAGTGTCAGGTTCATCGGGTTCCAGTATCACCGGATCGGAGGTAGATATGGGTATCTCTACTTCATCGTTAGATGTATAGCGTGGTGGTGTAGGTTGTCCCTTTTCGGATGACTTGATGATTTGGTCAGCATGGCGCCTTATTATGCTTTCTCCGATGTCCACGGTATACATCAGTGGTCCTAGTCGTGTGCAGATAGTTGCAGGCTGCCATTTCTCGGTACGGTAGTCCCGGGCCAAAACCGGTTGGCCTATCTGGAAGGCCCTAGTTGGCCTTTCATTCATGCCCTGAAACTGCCGGTTCTCCACGTCCCTTCGGATGTTGGGCTTGACCAAATCCAGCCGGCATCTTAGGTTTCTATTGTAGAACATCATGGCGGGAGTTTGGTTTGTAACCATATGTGTTGCATTCCTATATGCAAATAAGAAGTTATCCACCTTGTGCTGAAGTTTTATGTCTTCATTACCCATGGCCTTTATGGCCTTCTTAAAGGTCTGGACAAACCTTTCAGCCAATCCATTGGTGGCGGGATGGTATGGGGCGGACGTGTAATGCTTTACCCCATTGTTCTTTAAGAACTTTCTGAATTCTTCGGACACAAATTGCGGTCCATTATCAGAACATATCTGTTCCGGCAGCCCATTCCTGGCAAATATGGTCCTTAATACTGTGATGGTTTTTTCCGTGGTGGTGGAGGACATCTTTATTACCTCCGGCCACTTGGAGTGTGCATCAACTGCGATTAAGAACATTGAATCCATAAATGGACCAGCAAAGTCGATGTGCACCCTTTGCCAGGGAGATGAGGGCCACTCCCATGGATGTAGAGGGGCCTGTGGCGGAGCATTTTGGACCTTCTGGCATCCTAGGCAGCTCTTGGTCATGTCTTCGATGTCTCCATTGATACCTGGCCACCATACAAACGCCCTAGCTAGGTTCTTCATTTTCACTCCACCCAGATGCCCCTCGTGAAGCTCCTTTAGCACTTTATCCTGGAGTTTGGGTGGAATCACCACTCTGGATCCACGCATCAAGGTTCCTCGGCACACTGACAGCTGTTCTCTTCTTTGTGAGAATGCTGGCAACAGTGGTTCGCCATGTGCTGGCCATCCCTTCATTGTTAAATCGTAGGCCCGTGAGAGAGTAGGGTCATTTCTGGTCTCCCTTTCAATGGCAGAATTTGTCACCGGTAGACATTCCACTATGGTAGAGTGGAATATCTCTACTGGGTCTACTGTAGGTGCCTCTTCTATCGTTGGCAACGGCAGGCGCGATAAACCGTCAGCATTCCCATGCTGTTTTGATCCTTTGTATTCAATGTTGTATTGGTGTGCCCCTAGAAAAAGGGACCACCTCTGTAGTCTTTGTGCCGTCATAATGGGGACACCTTTCTTAGGGTTGAATATGGAGATGAGGGGTTGATGGTCAGTCAGCAAGGTAAATTTTTGTCCGTGTAGGTAATGGTTGAATTTCTTCACTCCCCATACCAGGCTGAGTGCTTCCCTGTCTATCTGGGAATAGTTACGCTCAGCTGAGTTCAATGAGCGTGACGCAAAAGCTATCGGCCGTTCCGAGCCATCAGGGCATCTATGGGACAATACCGCTCCTATGCCGTAAGGGGATGCATCGCATGCCAGTCTGATTGGTAGTGATGGGTTGTAATGAGCCAAAACTTTCTCGGATGTGATTAAGTCTTTACATTTATGGAAGGCACGTTTACAGTCTTCGTTCCATTTCCAAATCACTCCTGTGTGTAGAAGATCATTAAGAGGGTGTAGAATAGTTGATAAGTTCGGTAAAAATTTATGATAGTAATTTATTAATCCCAGGAATGACCTCAATTGTGAAACATTTTCAGGTGCTGGGGCTTTTATAACTGCTTCAATTTTTTCAGGTGACTTATGCAACCCTTCCTTATTAATTATGTGGCCACAATATGATATCTGATTTTGGAAAAATTCGCACTTGGGGCGATTTGCTCGTAGGCCCCGTTCTTTCAGCCTAGTGAGCACCTGCTCCAAATTGGCAAGGTGCTCGTTGTCGTTTTCTCCTGTTATAAGGATGTCGTCTAGGTAACACTGAGTCCCCGGAATCCCTTGCAGGACTTGCTCCATAGCTCTTTGCCAGATAGCTGGAGCTGATGCTACTCCAAAAACCAGTCGATTGTACTGGTACAGGCCTTTGTGTGTGTTTATTGTGAGATACTTTTTAGAGGTCTCCTCAACCTCCATCTGTAGATATGCCTGTGCCAAGTCAATTTTTGTGAAACGTTTTCCTCCAGATAGTGAGGCGAAAATATCTTCTATCCTCGGAAGAGGATACTGTACCGTGTGAAGGACCGGGTTTACAGTCACCTTAAAGTCCCCACAGATGCGAATTTTTCTCTGTTCCTCAGAGTTATTTTTCAATGCTTTTTTCATGACTGGAACGATGGGTGTTGCCCATTCGCTCCAATCTATTTTGGATAATACGCCTGCCTTTTCCAAATTCTCCAGCTCTGCCTCGACTGCCGGACGTATTGCGTATGGCACCGGTCTTGCCTTAAAAATTTTTGGAATTGCTGCATCTTCCACTTTTATTGAGGCGGTGATGCCTTTCAAGGTTCCTAGTTTCTCTTGAAACACTTCTTTGGCGTTGGCCAAGATGTCTTTTAATCGTTCAGGTATGATGTCATCATTGTTTTTTTCCTTACTGGTCACCGTCAGTGCCTGAATGGAGTGCCAGCCTAAACGTATCTTCCTTATCCATTCACGCCCCAACAACGGTGGACCACCATCTTGTAGAATGTATAAATACAACTTTTGTATTTCTTTGCCGTTGTATACCACAGGCACCTTTATTTTTTCTTTGGGGTATACTTTCTGCCCCGTATATGTTTTTAAGATAATGGATGTGTCTTTTAGAGGTATATGCGAAAATAGCCTCTCGTAATCTCGTCGATTTATTACGGTTAGAGCTGATCCTGTATCTAGCTCCATTTTAACTGGGGACCCTGCTATTATGAGGGTAACCCAAATGGTCTGGTAATCTTCATTGGCAATTACATTATGTAATTTGAGAGAGCTTAGTCTCTTGTTTCCGGAGTCGCTATCGCTCTTCTGGTCTTTGGAGCTACTGTCCGTCATCATTTGTACCTTTCTGTGCTTTTCCTTATTGATTCTTTTCCCGTTAGTGGATTTTTTATTTTCAGATCGGCATACACGTGGAATGTGTCCCATCTTTCCGCATTGCCTGCATGCTTTTTCTTTGAACCAGCAATCCCTCTGGTCATGGTTGGATCTGCCGCAGCGATAACATCTCTCGAAACCCCGTGTCATTTCATGGGTGCCGACGTCCTGTGGCCTTTGCTGTATCTTTGCCGCTCCTATTGCACTGAAAGCCTTGTCCAGTGTTAAATCTTTTCCAGAAGATACCTTTTTTTGTGTTTCTACACTTAGGGGATCGCAGATGAATTTGTCTTGCAGAGAATCTGCCAGTCCTGCCTCGAATTGGCAGTGTAGGGTATCAACAATCTCCTCAAAATTCTTGTCCATCGGTTCGGCTGGAGTGATTAAGTTGCGTAACAGCTTGTATGTTTCTGCGCCCATTAGATCCAGAAGCACTGAAGCTTTTTTTTCATCTTCTATTCCATTTGCGGTGCAAAACACCTCCACTCTTTCTGCATATGTGGTCCAATCCTCTATCTTGTTATCAAAAACATCAATATTGCCAAAGTTAGGCTCTGTTTCGTTATCAAAAGCATCAATATTGCCAGACTTAGGCATTTCAAAAAAGATATGGCGCTTCCCGCGCTTTTTTTTTTCTCTCTGTAGCAACGATATGGCGCTTCCTGCGCTTTCCTGCCGCTGCTACCGATAACAACGCTGTTTTACTGTGGTTTCCGTTTATTCACTGTTGGAGACTCGTTCCCGACGGAGGTCTAAACGCTGACCTGCTTGCCGCGCCGGCTGTCTCCCGAGTGCACCCTCCCAGTCCGTTATTGCTTGCCTCCGATTTCGCTGCCTGTCTCAGCTGTAGAGCCCGCCGCTGGAGCCCCAGCCTGACGCCCAGGAAGGATTAGCGCAGTACCTGCCACCAGCTTGGCCAGCTGGTGAAACCACAGTTTCTATTACTTCCTTGAGTCTTCTGGACGCTGGAGGAATCGATGTCCTTGAGGTGCTGCCGAATTGCAGGTAAGTCCGTTTCCACTTCGTCGCCACTGTAGTGTCCGTGTGTAGATAAAGACACTGAAGACAGGAGTTGGTTCATAGGTATTTACTAAGCAAGTCTGGGGGGGGTTCTAAAGGATATACACAATACACAGGCTTATATAGCCCAAGTGGCAATTACCGGCATTACGCACACCTGGGGCTCTTAAAGGCACATACACCACAATTGCACTTAAAGGCACATACACCACAACGAATACCATCTCACCTGTAGCCACTACTTTACTTAATATTTGAAAACATTAAATATGAGTGTGTACAAATTCTTAATGGTTGCTTACCTTTTTTTAAGTTTAAGAGTGTTGTATAAACAAAACACATAATGAAGGATTATGGAATATAAGCCTGGAAATCATTGCAAGTGATGTTCAACATGTTTATATAAAATTCCACTATTTTAAAAGAGTTGGTAATCTATTTAAATGGAGATGAGAGGAATTTGATTTGTGTGTTTTAAGTGTTTGCACAATAACATCACCAACAGTAATTTCCAGACTTTGTTGTTAGTTCTGCTAGTGAGAAAAACTTTCAGAGCTCAGCCGTGATTTGCCATACACTAGTGATGAGGTCTCCTCATTTGTAGAATAACTAGAATGTTGTATATAATAAACAGTCACTTAACTGCTGCTAGCTGATCATCAGACACGTAGCACTCCACCAACTAAAACCTTTTAGCTCAAACACTTTCTTTCACCAGGTTATTTAAGAATGTTTTGGTGATGACAACACATCAACAACACATCTGTCTTATACTGTTCAAGTGATGTAAATAGAATACACAAATGACGATGCTTTCTAATAAAACTTACTTTAAATCCATACTATTTCACTTTCCACTGCAGTATCTCCCCAAACCTCAAATTACAATCTTTGCGAGCATTTTGCTATAGGACAAGCATAGTAGTGTTGCCAGCGACTCCCGAGGGAATTGATACGTTCAATAATAATTTTAGTTATGCTCAGCGCACATATATTAATTTGAAATATTTAATAGCTTTGAATGTTGAAAGGATACATCAAGTTGTTTAATCACAGAATCCCCACAGTGCAGATAGAGGCCATTTCGGCTCATCGAGCCTGCACCGACACATATCCCACCCTATCCCCGTAACCCCACGTATTTAATCCCCTAACACTAAGGGTCAATTTATCATAGCCAAATCAACCTAACCCGCACATCTTTGGACTGTGGGAGGAAACCAGAGCACCCGGAGGAAACCCACGCAGACACGGGGAGAATGTGCAAACTCCACACAGACAGTCGCCCGAGGCCGGATTTGAACCCGGGTCCCTGGCGCTGTGAGGCAACAGTGCTAACCACTATGCCACCGTGCCTTAATAATGACGAATAAATAAAAAAATGATAATTTAATCCAAGTATGGCTTGCAATCTTTCCTGAGTGGCAGTACACTGTTTATGGCACCGATTAACATGGGAATTTGTAGTATAGTGAATGATGGACATTAATTTTCATCCATTCTTTGGATGTTATTTTTCTTTGTAATTTAAAGCTTTTTTTTTTACAATTTCTGGAATTAATTAAGATAGTTAATGTAAAGAATTAAACACAAGGGAGAGAAAGAGTAACATCCAGCCAGACATATAATATTTCAAATCTGATGATAGTGCAAAGAAAAGTTAAAACATCTGCAAATAATTTTTAAAAACTTATATTGCACTCTTATGTTCTTGACATAATATGAATGATACATGAGAGTAATAGCAGGATCTCGGGAGCAAAAAACAAAGGCTAGGATCAGGACATCTATACGCTCTCACTCATAACAGCTTCCCCTGTGGGGTTAATACGGTGAGCAGCGATGAAGGAAGTGGGACATTCTCTCGACTGGCAGCGGCCCAGGGTCTCTAGAGAATATCTATCCAAAGGAATAAGCTGTCCTCAGGTCTGGAACCAAATTTAACTCTTCTAATTTCAACATTATAATTATCGAAAACCATTATTGCAGATTCCATGACACTAATTATGTGTTCTTAAAAAGCATAGTCAGTAGTCAAAGAGTTAAAGATGACAGTCTGTAAATACTGAAACGTGGCTGAACATAATGCCACACATTGGGAATTCAACACTACACACTGCACTTCATACTGCTAGAAACAAACAGTAACTTCCTTACCTTCAGAAAAATCGATCAGACCTAGGAAATGGAGCAATTTGAGAGATGCACAGATAATCACAACAATGCCAACAGTTTGTAGACCCTCTGACTCCCATTCCACACTCAACATTTTTCAACTAAACAAATCATACCACTATTGCTTTTACAAGGGCTGAGTAATCCAGTGCTGCTAGTGAAAATAGTTAAAACCTGAACTGAGCAACTATATAGTGGAGACTACCTTTCCATTGCTATACTAAAACTAATTGACCACAATGATTGCTCCAAAATGTCATCAGAACCTTGCATATCATGCTTTCATCAGCAGCTGATTTTATTAGCATTGAGTTCTCTAAGAATGCTCCTGTGACCAGTAACCTTTACACAACATCACATCCAACAGTAATGCTACCTCCCTGCTATTGGAAACATCTGTTAACTGGAATTAGCAAGAGGTGTATCAATTTGGAAAAAAAAGACTAATAAATATTAAAACTTACACTGGGGAACACATAGCAACCTGCTTTGAGATCTAAACTTGCTTAAACAAAGGAAAGCATCCCTTTCCCCTTGAAGTGCCATCAGGTTTGATAAGCTTTCATTGTTTCTTTTTGACAGCCTGAAAGACAGCAGATTTGGTTCAATCCATTAGCGAGGGAATCTCAAGAAACTGCTTCTGGTGGAACATTACACACACATGCATCTGTTGTTTGATCATTTACAATTAAATGCTGCAGCTGCATATTGCTTTGCTATAATAAGATAAAAACCTTTATAAGACTATAAAACAGGACCCAAAATATACAAAGTGCCGAGATACATTAAGTCTTTATATTCCACGTAAACCAACATAAAAACAGCATGTGCTGTCAAGAGCCCCTGAAGCAAACTTTATATCTTCAAATGAGATTATTAGGAACACCCTTGTGTTCAATGTGCTAGATTCTTAAAGCATAGAATGTTAGTTTTGTGTAATCTGCCTGGATTTCTGAATTTTAGAATCCATTCTCCAGTGGACTGGGTTAAAATGAGACACTGAAACAATATAAACTACTCAATTTCCAGTGATTTACATATAGACAATTAAAGGATTCTAAATAAGGTTTAAGCACAAAACCACTATTACTATAAAATGAACACATACTTAAACAATGTAAAATTCACCGTCAGAAAGAGAAAAATCATTAAAAAGAAATAAATCACTACTTTTCTTGTGCATTTGACATTAATCTGCATTCAATAAATGAAGCAATAAAAAGGGACATTAAAAACAAAATTTCAAGTCTAATGATTACTTTTTCAATGTTACACACATGCAGTTTTACCCAACTGCTTTCTTGAGCTAAGATTTTTAAGAGATACTGACTGACAGAATAGGGAACAAAGATAAACTGCTCATTCACTATTTATAAATGAACATGCAGTGCATATTTCCTTTAACCTGGTGGCAGCAGAGTGGCCAGAACAGGACAAGGTAAGTTTTATATTTTACTCTTTGGGAGCATTTCTTGGGAACCAGGAAGAACGGGAGGGATCCTTGGGCCTCCCCTGTTGCTGCCTTACCTCCCCATCCCTATACCGGCATATATTTGCGAACCCCCAACTTATGTCGGGGACCTTGTACTTGGCCGGTGTCCGGCTCCAACCCAAATTCCTGCTCCTGTCCACGGCCTTAATAATTTTCCTGCTGTCCACTGAGACAGATGTGGAAAATTAAAATGAGATCCGGCAGTTAAAATTGGCTGGGCCTCGCTTCCTTGCCAACTTTTGGGTGCACCGCCCAATTCACGCCCCCCCCCCACTCACTGATCCTGCCTGAGTTCAAATAGACCCCATAGGGGCTGATTTTGACATCAGGTAGACATTAGGTGAATGGTTGCGATTTGATCGTGCCAGCTTACACAATGCCCTCGACAATAGGCGCAAGCCATTTTGGTCGCCTCAGTTGGCTCATACCGGCGAGCTGCAAGTGCTAAATCAGCGATCACAGACTACTCACCCATGCAGGCGGGCGGGGGTGGTGGTGGCGGTGGCAGGAATTCTGGTGGTTCCTCCGCGGAGTCGAGCTGGAAGTTAAATGCTACAGGAAAACAATCGCTGTGGTGGGGAGAGGGCGAATGGGCCTGCAGCAGGCTGGAAGATTTTTGTGGGGCCAGCAGAAGCGTTCATGCGCAAAGCTTTTACTTACCTATTTCTGCAGTGGTGTGTAAATGGTCTCCTTAAGGACCGTTGGTCAGGCTGCTCAACCCTAATACCAATGAGCAGTCCTACAACCGGCATAGGACCACGATTTGCATATGAAAGGCAGGCTTCCGCCTGACCACCCATTTCCATCACAGGTCGGAAATGGTGGAAACAGGAACACAGCACTGCCATCCGTAGTCCTGCTTCTGCTGGGTGCAGGCCCTTAGATCAGCCCCATAGAGTTATATTTTGAGTTGAATTATAGTACACATCTTATCTATCTATATATATAAAGCGGTTTGTCTCTGTTTGTCTCTCTGTTTGTCTGTCTGTCTGTCTGTCCGCTATACACTCAAAAGTTATAGAGCGTACCTACACACATGTTATATCAAAAGAAAGCTTATCATTAGGGGAGTCTAATAGGCGTATTTATTTTTTGGTCAGACAAACATTGTTCCGACAGTATACAAAAAAGATTCAAAAAATGGCAAAATTCCGCTCATTAGCGTTGAGTGACGTGATGGTTGGCCAATCGGTGCATCACGGGGGGGGGGTTCATTGTGTGTGTGGGCGGGCCTAATCCTTCTGCGCTGAGGTGAGTGGCCACCATCTTGATTTCTAACTATTGATTTATTTTTCCCACTTTCTGTGCGTTTATTTTGCCCACTTTCTGTGTGTGTGGAGGGGAAATTGTTTTAAAAAAAAGTAAATTAATTTATAAATATTTTTTCTAAGCTGATTAATTTTCCTTCCTTTCACCCTTTTTTATCCTCTTGACTCGCTGCCTCCGCCGGGCGCCGCAACCTTGGAGGGTTACCCCACCTGCAGGCCTCGAAGCCTCGGCCTCTCCTCGCCAGCCACGCCTGAGCTAGGCACCGCCTGTCCCGCTGGGCCCGCCACATGATCGCCGCCATCTTGGTAAAGGCTGGCGGCGCGGGACTAAGCCAAGCGTAACCATCGCCGCCGTCTTAGTAAAGGCTGGTGGGGCGGGAGTCAGCGCGCGTGTCAACGTTGGCGGCGGCCCGGAGCACGACCTCAGCTAAGGTGAAATAACAACAGAAAATGCTGGAAAAACTCAGCAAGTCAGGCAACATCCGTGGAGAGAAATTTGAGTTGACGTTTCGGGTTTGACCCTTCTTCAAAACTGGAGAGAAAAGGAACTAGATCGAAGGCGGAGACCAAACGCAGATTGGGTGACCGCTTTGCGGAACACCTCCGTTCAGTCCGTAAGGGTGACCCCGAGCTTCCGGTCGCCTGTCATTTCAATTCACCGCTCCATTCCCACTCGGACCTCACCGTCCTTGGCCTCTTGTACTGTTCCACGGAAGCTCAACGTAAACTCGAGGAACAGCACCTCATCTTCCGATTAGGCAGTCTGCAGCCTTCCGGTCTCAATATCGAGTTCAACAATTTCAGATCATAACCTCGGCCCCTATTTCATTTTCACTTATATTTTTCCACTCCTTTCCTTCCCCCCCCCCCTTTCCTTTTGTTTCTCTCTCACACCTGGCAGCTATCTTTTGCCCTGCCAGTACACTTTACACCTAATCACAGCCTATTACCATCTCGTCTAGCTTCTAATCTCTTTTACTTCTTTTGGTTCTTTAATTCTTTTGTCCGATCGCAGCCCTGCCTTCGATCTAGTTCCTTTTCTCTCCAGTTTTGAAGAAGGGTCAAACCCGAAACGTCAACTCAAATTTCTCTCCACGGATGTTGCCTGACTTGCTGAGTTTTTCCAGCATTTTCTGTTGTTATTTCGGATTTCCAACATCTGCAGTATTTTGCTATCAGCTAAGGTGAGTCCGGCCGGGCCTCATGCGCTAGACCGGCCGGCCCTGAGCCGCACACGGGGGCTTCGGCTCACCGCGGCCGGGCTCTCAGGAAAGGCAGACAGAGAGGGGGAGGGAGGGACAGAGAGGAAATCAGGGAGAGACAGGGGGAGGGAGAGGAGAGGGGGAGCGAGAGGAGAGGGGTGGAGCGAGAGGAGGGGGGGAGCGAGAGGAGAGGGGGGAGGGAGAGGAGAGGGGGGAGAGGGGGGAGCGAGGGAAGGGGGGAGGGAGGGAGAGGAGAGGGGGAGGGAGGGAGAGGCGAAGGGGGAGGGAGAGGAGGGGGGAGGGAGGGAGAGGAGGGGAGAGGGAGGGAAAGGAGGGGGAGGGAGGGAGAGACAGGGGGAGGGAGAGGAGAGGGGGAGCGAGAGGAGAGGGGGGGAGCGAGAGGAGAGGGGGGAGCGAGAGGAGTAAGGGGGGAGCGAGAGGAGGGGGGAGCGAGAGGAGAGGGGGAGGGAGGGAGAGGAGGGGGGGAAGGTAGGGAGAGAAGAGGGGTGAGGGAGGGAGAGGAGAGGGGGAGGGAGGGAGAGGAGGGGGAGGGAGGGAGAGGAGGGGGGAGGGAGAGGAGAGGGGGAGGGGTAGGAGAGGGGGGAGGGAGAGAGAGGGGGAGGGAGGGGGAGGGGGAGGGAGGGAGAGGAGAGGGGCAGGGGGACAGGGGAGGGAGAGAGAGGGAGAGGGGGAGGGAGAGAGAGGGAGGGGGGGAGAGAGAGGGAGAGGGGAGAGGGAGGGAGAGGAGAGGGGGAGGGAGGGAGAGGAGAGTGGGAGGGGGAGGAGAGGGGGAGGGAGGGGGAGGGGGGAGAGAGAGGGAGGGTGGGAGGGAGGGAGAGGAGAGGGGGAGGGAGGGAGAGGAGAGGGGGAGGGAGGGGGAGGAGGGGCAGGGAGGGAGAGGCGAGGGGATGGAGGGAGAGAGAGTAAAGCAGGGACAGACAGGGGGAGGGAGAGAGAGAGGGTGAGGGAGCGAAAGAGTGAGGGGGTGGGACAGGGAGGGAGAGCTCGCCTTCTTCCTTCCTTCCTTCCTTCGCAGGGGTCCATCGGGCCAGGCATGAGGCGTTCCTTCCCCCCCCTCTCTCTCCAGGCTAATCCTGAACTAAATCCAGCAGTCTCTCTCTCTCTCTTCCCCCCCCCGTCTCTCTCTTCCCCCGTCTCTCTCTTCTCCCCCGTCTCTCTCTTCTCCCCCCGTCTCTCTCTTCTCCCCCCCAGTCTCTCTCACACTCCCCCGTCTCTCTCTCTTCCCCCCAGTCTCTCTCTCTCTTCCTCCCAGTCTCTCTCTCTCTCTCTTCCCCCCAGTCTCTCTTTCTCTCTCTCTTCCCCCCAGTCTCTCTCTCTCTCTCTTTCTTCCCCCCAGTCTCTCTCTCTTTCTCTCTCTTACCCCCAGTCTCTCTCTCTTTCTCTCTCTTCCCCCCAGTCGCTCTCTCCCCCTCAGTCTCTCTTCTCCCCCCCAGTCTCTCTCTCTCTCTATTCCAACAACAACATGCCCTCAAAATACCCTCGGCACCGCCGGGCAGTCCAGCTAGTATTGTTATATATATATAAAGCGGTTGGTTTGTCTGTTTGTCTGTCTGTTTGTCTGTCTGTCCGTTATACACTCAAAAGTTATAGAGCGTACCTACACGCATGTTGTATCAAAAGAAAGGTTATCATTAGGGGAGTCTAATAGGTGTATTTACTTTTTGGTCAGACAAAAATTGTTCGGACAGTATACAAAAAACTTTCAAAAATCCTCAAAAATCCGCTCATTAGCGGTTGACCAATCCTACCTCTCATTAGCGTTGAGTGAGGTGCTGGTTGACCAATCCTACAGTTCAGTGACCTGATGGTTGACCAATTGGTGCATCATGGGCGGGACCTAATCCTCCAGCCTCCTGAAACTTCGCCGCCATTTTTTCCCCTCAAACTGCCGTTAGTCAGGTGAGTGGCGCCCATTACAGACCGACCGGGACTCAAGCTCAAAAAATTTCTCTCTCTCTCTCTCTCTCTTCTTCCCTCTCTCTCTCTCCTTCCCCCTCTCTCTCTTGCCGTGAGTGCGGGACCGGCAAAACCGGAACTTTCCAGCGTGTTCCTCTGCCGCCCGGCCAACCGGGTCCAAACGCCCGCCACGTTAACCATCAGCAACCCCAGGCTCGCTTCCGACCACTGCGCACCCGGCTTCCCGTTCTCGGACTGACTCCATTCTGCTACCCAGGTGTGTCCGGCCGGGCCTGAGGTGCTAGCGAGGGACAGGTGAGGCACCAAGAGAAATGAAACCAGGGAGAGACACAGGGGGAGAGGAGAGGGGGAGAGGGAGAGAGAGGGAGGGACAGAGAGAGGGGACAGACAGGGGCAGGGAGAGAGAGGCGGGGAGAGAGAGAGGGGACAGAGAGAGGGGTAGGGAGAGAGAGGGGGAGGGAAAGAGAGAGAGTCAGGGAGGGAAAGAGTGACACAGAGCGGGGGAGCGGCACCGCCTGGCCGTAAACCGCGCGGCCCAAAATTGCCCTGGCAATGCCGGGCCCCCCTAGCTAGTACACTATATAGCTCTGCATGACAGTGTTACCCCAGCCTTCCATAAGCAGGGTCTGTGGTGGTGGTGGCTGTCAAGTGAAGCCTATAGTTATGTGTGAGCTTGAGGGGAAAAGCAATATTACAAATGTTACATTTGCAAATCTTTCTTGCTTTCTAAACAGTATTTGGATGCCAATGATATAATTCACATTAAAAAAAGTCACTGGATCTAAAACTGCCATTGTATCAAATATATTGGACATTGTCCCGTGTCATATTTGACACAGTTGCTGGAGTCATCCACTCATTCACAAACACTGACAATGGCCCTGAATTTGCTGTCAGTATAACGGCATACTCTTAGGGTACGACGTCATACCGCCTTTGAAATTGACCGCAAGTTCGGGATTTCCACATGTGCTTGCACTAACTCCCGAACTTGCAATCTGTCAAGTTCCGAATAGACAGATGATCTGCTGCAACTTTCAAGTCCTCATTCAAATGATGTGCTGGCGAAAGGTTGGGCTAATTGCCCACCTACTGCGCATAAATTACGCTGGAATTTTTTACGGCTGGTGCAAGCAGGCACAGGAGCCTGTTTGCACAGCGTAAGGGGAGGAAGGATGAGAAAATTGTATAATTAAAAATGAACACGTAAAAGAACCTACCAGGTAGCTGTAATGGCTCAGTTTGAGGCATGAGATCATTTTTATCTTTTTTATTAATCTTGCAGAGTCTTCCAGTACATAACTGTACTTACTCCAAAGTATTCGCTGTACTTATCAAATAAACATAATTAGTATCATAGCATTTAATTTACAAGTTGTAACTACATAATAATACACGGGGCTTTCTATGTTTCCTGATTGGCTAATGAAAGGAGCATTACCCCGCGCCCCCACCCACATGATCCCAGGTGCGCTTTCCAAACGGTGCGCTCCTGGGATCCGTGGGCCACTACTCCGCAGCAAAACAACACAACTTCTCGAAGGAGGTTCGCAGCAGGTAAGTGCAGATTCCATTTGGAGGTCGACGACATTAGTGACCATTAGAAAGCCTCTTGCTGAAAATCCATTGTTAAGTTATCCATTTATTGCTGCAGTTATTTATGTGAAATAGCTATATGGTTAATGATGAAGCAAACACTGCTCAGAGCAAAATACAAGATCGAGCGGTTTGTTCTCAGCTAAAGGCACCAAATTAAAGAACCTGAAAGATATTCATTACCTTGATTTATATCAAAATTTGTAATTTCCTTTTACTGTGGCTTTCTTTTCAGGGGCACAACTTCCTTTGATTCTGCCTCACAAGGGACATTTCCGTACGCCGGACACCACAGACACAAAATAACCACTGCATAAATATTTAATTGCATAATTAACAAGTTTCCCACATGCTTTATGCATCAGAGCAGCAGGGAGGAGAAGTTCTTGCACCGTTTAGTAAAGATAATGAAACAAGACTATTTCCTGCTGGGTTGGAAGCACAATAGGTGGAAAATAAATTCAGAGTGAAAATGCTGCTGTGGTTGAGGCTTAGCGCCACTTGTGCTCACTTGTAAATGCCTCAAGCTTGTCGTCAGTTTGAAGCTCTTACACCCTAAGTTATCCATAAGATAATGGTGACAGCATTTCAGATGTCATATTAGTATTACTTCTGTTTAACTGTGCACCATACGACTGCATTTCAACTACAAAATGTATGAGAAATGTATTTGAGTGGTATCGCAGTGACCAGAAATCCTTCACAGATTTTTCAAGCTGGATTGAGCTTGTATAACAGATGTATCTTTTAACAAAAAACAAGCATCAAGTTACAACAATAATCTCGTAAATACCAAATAAACTTCCAAATTAAATACAACCAACAAGCATCTCATATCCTACCAACTGCACCACTAGCCTCAGCCACTGTTCAATACACCACACCCCCATCACTCAACTACCAACCACCTCTATCAACCAGGACTCATACTTAACATTCGTATGTTTCATCTCATCCTCACACACTTAGCACTGCTGCAAGCCTCAACCCCGCATCTCACGGCTTTCACACACTGCCAGCTATTCAACTATGACAGCCATATCACCCACCAGATTGCACAAAACTCAGTAACACACTTCTCTCTCTTTTGCACGAGAATGTTGCGTCCGTCTATAATAAGACACAAACTGCGGAGAACGGTACAACAGGTGTTTACTCAACGTGGCTCACAGTGGAACTGATCTGTACAGATTACTACTCAGTGCTATATACAGGTGTGGTCACTGCCGGTACTGCAGTATACATGAGCTGTAAAAGATAGTTCCCCTTAAAGGTATATACATTACAATTCCTCCCCTTTTAGATTAACAGTACCATAACACTCATTTAACAATTAAATATCAAACTAATTACAATTAACACTTTTAACATGCAACATTAGCTGAAAATAATCTATTTATATATTGGCCTAGAAATTCAGTTAGGGGCGCCCAGCTCGCCTGGGCGCCGGAATTACCGCTGCGCGCGGAGCCACTTGCGCCAGTGGGATATTCAGTTTCAGCGCCCCAAGTGGAAGCCGGCCGCTAAACAAGGGTTTCGGCGCCCCGCTTGGGGCACTGAAACTGAATACCGGCGTGCAAAGTGCCGCAGCGTCACCCGCTGCGGCATGGCGGCCTGCGGTACTGCAGGCCTTCCTCTCACTCTTAAGGGGGAGGTGCCTGCAACAGCGCAATCCCCGCTCGCGAGTGTCGGCAAATGAGCCCGGCACCAAGGAGAAGTGCTGGGCTCTCTGGAAACAGCTGGCAATGCCGCGGGGGGGTGGTGTAGGAGGCCGGGGACGGAGGTGCGGGCAGGCGGCCGCCGAAAAAGCGGCCGGCCGCACCTCCACCTTAACTCGCCCCACTACCGGCACAGGTAGGCCCCGTGTACCGGTCGCTGTTTGCGGCCGGCGCGGGGGAGGCGGCAGCGGCCAAATATGGCCAGCGGGGCGATAGCGGGGCGCTGCGCACACCGATGACGTCATCGGTGGCAGCGCAGCGCTACTGGCTAACGCCGCCATTAGCGCCCCGCTAAATATCGCGGTAGGTTTGCACAGTGGCGCAAAAGCCCTCTTTGGGCGCAAACTGGTGGCGCAGGCCATTGAATTTCTAGGCCATTCAGTCTTTGGGGAGGCTTCCTGATCTTTTCTGGATAGCGCCTTTCCCGAGTGTCTTGCTCTTGGTGCGGAGGCGATTCTGGCCCCCTGTCGTCGGTTGGTTCATCAGCTTCCGGTGCTACTGTTTCTGGGGTAGATGCGACCTGTACGTCGGGTTCATCACCAGGTACGTATGGGCGAGGCATGGGGTTGACTTGTTCCTGTGAATCTAGGATCTGGTCAGCATGGTGTCTCACGATGCTCTCCCCAACGTCCACTGTGTACATTAGTGGGCCCTGCCGTGTGCATATCGTTCCTGGCTGCCATTTTTCTGTTTGGTAGTCGCGGGCCAAGACTGGTTGCCCTACATTGAAGCTCCTTGTTGGCTTCTCATGGATGTGCTGGAATTGCTTACTCTCAACATCTCTTCGTACGTTTGGTCTGAGCAAATCCAGGCGAGATCTTAACCTTCGGTTAAAGAACATCATGGCTGGGGCCTGGTTGGTGACTGCATGTGTCGCATTCCGGTAGGCGAACAGGAAATTGTCCACCTTGTGCTGCAGCGGAATGTTGCCATTGTGCATAGCCTTTATTGCCTTCTTAAAGGTTTGTACGAACCTCTCAGCCAATCCATTTGTGGCTGGATGATACGGGGCGGATGTGTAATGCCTTACCCCATTCTTTTTCAAGAACCTCCGGAACTCTTCGGACACAAACTGTGGTCCGTTGTCGGAGCAAATCTTCTGGCAAGCCATTCCTGGCAAAAATGGTCCGTAGGACTGCAATAGTTTTCTCCGTGGTGGTGGAGGACATTTTGATGACCTCAGGCCATTTCGAGTGCGCATCCACGGCTATTAAAAACATTGAGTCCATGAATGGACCAGCAAAATCAATATGCACCCGTTGCCATGGAGATGAGGGCCACTCCCATGGGTGTAGAGGGGCCTGTGGTGGTGCATTTCCGACTTTCTGGCATCCTGAGCAGCTCTTGGTCAGGTCCTCGATTTGTTTATCGATTCCCAGCCACCACACATAAGCCCTGGCTAGGATTTTCATTTTTACCCCTCCCAGATGACCCTCATGAAGCTCATTGAGCACTCTATCCCTGAACTTGGGTGGAATTACCACTCGGGATCCACACATCAAGGTCCCCCGGCACACTGACAGCTGTTCTCTCCTTGTCGAGAATGCTGGCAATAGTGAGTCGCCATGTGCTGGCCATCCCTTCACCATCAAATCATATACCCGAGACAGTGTCGGGTCATTTCGGGTTTCCTTTTCGATACAAGCGTTAGTTACCGGTAGGTATTCAACTATAGTTGAATGGAATATTTCGACAGGATCCACTGCTGGTGCTTCCTCCGCAGTAGGCAGTGGCAGGCATGGTAGCCCATCAGCATTTCCATGCTGTTTCGTGCCCTTATATTCAATCTCATAGTGGTGCGCCTCTAGAAAAAGTGACCATCTTTGTAGTCGTTGCGCAGTCATCACCGGAACGCCCTTCTTCGGATTAAAAATGGAGACAAGAGGCTGGTGATCAGTCAGCAAGGTGAATTTCTGCCTGTGCAGATAGTGATTGAACTTTTTCACTCCCCACACTAGGCTGAGGGCCTCCCTGTCAATCTGGGCGTAGTTACGCTCGGCTGAGGTTAGTGATCGTGACGCAAAGGCTATTGGCCTCTCTGAGCCGTCCGAGAATTTGTGCGACAGCACCGCTCCAATGCCGTAGGGTGACGCATCACATGCCAACCGAATTGGTAATGCCGGGTTGTAATGGGCCAATACCTCTTCGATGTGATTAGTGTTTTGCTCTTCTGGAAAGCTCGTCTACATTCGTCACTCCACTTCCATGGCACCCCAGTTTGCAGTAGGGTGTTCAGTGGGTGTAGTATTGTAGACAAATTTGGCAAGAACTTATGGTAGTAGTTTACCAGCCCGAGGAACGACCTCAGTTGTGACACATTTTCTGGTGCTGGAGCCTTGACTACTGCCTCAATCTTCTCTGGGGACTTATGTAACCCCTCTTTATCGATAACGTGGCCACAATACGAGATCTGTTTTCTAAAAAACTCGCATTTGGGGCGGTTAGCTCGGAGCCCATATTCCTGCAATCTAGTGAGCACCTGCTCCAGGTTGGCAAGGTGATCACTGTCATTTTTGCCCGTGACCAGGATGTCGTCCAAATAACACTGGGTCCCTGGGATCCCTTGCAGGACTTGTTCCATTGCCCTCTGCCAAATAGCCGGAGCTGATGCTACCCCGAATACCAGCCGGTTGTATTGGTAGAGACCTTTATGGGTGTTGATTGTGAGGTATTTTTTTGATGCTTCTTCTACCTCCATTTGCAGATACGCCTGGGCCAGATCAATCTTAGTGAAGCGTTTCCCTCCAGATAGCGTGGCGAAAATATCTTCAATCCACGGAAGTGGATATTGTACGGTGTGAAGGACCGGGTTCACTGTTACCTTAAAGTCCCCACAGATGCGAACCTTCCTTGGTTCCCCAGGCGTGCTGCTCAATGACTTTTTCATCACAGGGACGATGGGTGGAGCCCACTCGCTCCAGTCTACCTTGGACAGTACACCTGAACGTTCCAGACTCTCCAGCTCTGCTTCGACGGCTGGGCGGATTGCATAAGGTACCGGTCTGGCCTTAAAAAATTTTTGGGCTTGCGTTTTCTTCAATTTTAATCATCGCTGTCATGCCTTTTAGTGTTCCGAGTCCTTGCTGGAACACTTCTTTCGTGTCAGTTAGGATCTTTGACAGTCGCCCAGGTGTGACGTCGTCATCCTTTTTGTCAGCCACAGTCAGTGCCTGTATGGAATGCCAACCCAGTTGTATTTTCCGGGTCCATTCACGTCCCAGTAATGGTGGTCCTCCATCTTGCAATACATACAGGTCTAGTTTTGGTGTTTCCTTACCGTTATATATAACGGTCACCCTTATTTTTCCTTTGTGGTAGACTTTTTGCCCTGTGTACGTCTTCAAAATAATTTTTGTGTCTCTCAAGGGTATGTGTGAGAATAGCCGCTCGTAGTCCCATCGCTTTATGACTGTTAGGGCTGATCCTGTGTCCAATTCCATCTTTACCTGGACTCCTGCTATCTTGAGAGTGACCCAAATGGTTCGGTGATCCTCCGTTGTGATCACATTATGTAGTTTCAGACAACTCAGTTCCCTGCTTTCGGAGTCGTTATCACTCTTTTGTTCATCTGAACTATTCTCCATCATCTTATGTACCTTCTTGCACTTTCCTTTGGTAGGTTTCTTATTGCTGGTTTTCTTTCCCGACTTGCAGACTCGTGCTATGTGTCCTACTTCTCCACACTGTCTGCACACTTTGCCTTTGAACCAGCAGTTCTGTTAAATAATCAGCATTGCTTTCATCCTTATGCTGGTTCCGTTTGTGAAACTTGAATCTTTCTGCTATCAGCAGCGGTGTGGGGTTTAAATGTTCCTGTAGTGTCGTTACTATGTCTTCAAAACTCTTTTCCATTGGCTTCGTTGGGGTTACTAGATTTCGTAATAAACCATACGTCTTTGCACCCATTAAATTTAACAATACCGACGCTTTCTTGTCATCTGACACCTCATTTGCCTTGCAGTACACCTCTATTCATTCGACATATGGAGTCCAATCTTCGACTTCAGTGATACTGCCACTCTTCGGCATTTTGGGTGTGGTTTAAAATGGCGTCTCCCAATGACTTAAAATGGTGTCTCCCGCGCTTTCCTTCCTCCCCCGCTGCTGCCAACGCCGCTCCCGGCGGTTCTCGTGGCAATGGCGGTGCCCTGTAGGTTTCGCGCGCTTCTCCTGCGCTGCTGCCAATGCCGCTCTCGGCGGTCTTCGTGGCAATGGCGGCGCCTCGCGGGTTTCTGCGCATCTCTCTCTCCCTCTCTCCGACGCTGCTCGGCCCCTGAACACCGGCTGTGCCCTGTGCGCTCTGCCCTCTCTCTCTCTCCCCTGTCGACGCTGCTCGGCCCTTTGCTGTGCCGCTCGGTCGGGCTCTAGCCCGCTGCTGTCCGGGAAGGGTCTGCGCACTACCTGTTGCCAACCCATTTTGCTGGACCACCTCGACTGGAAAGCCAAGCCTGGCTCTCGACAGCCTCCCCCGCAATTCTTGAGTCTCTGCTGGATGATGCCTGTGGTCGACGCCCGAGTCTCTGGCCTTGACCTCCAATCCACTGATCTCCAGGAATGAATCCCCGGGAGGTGATGCAGAGTTGCAGGTAGGTTCGAACTTGCCTTGTCGCCAATGTTGCATCCATGTATAATAAGACACAGACTGCGGAGAACGGTACAACAGGTGTTTACTCAACATGGCTCACAGTGGAACTGATCTGTACAGATTACTACTCAGTGCTATATACAGGTGTGGTCACTGCCGGTACTGCAGTATACATGAGCTGTAAAAGATAGTTCCCCTTAAAGGTATATACATTACAGAGAAGATGACGGTATCCTCATACCTAATCCTCCTTCTCATATCCCACTTTTCCCTCATGTCTCAATCTCTTCTGACAGAGAAGCTGCAGATGGTATAAGCATGCACTTCTTACTTTCTCCTCTCCCCTC
The DNA here is from genome assembly GCF_052327205.1 of Somniosus microcephalus. Lineage (NCBI taxonomy): Eukaryota > Metazoa > Chordata > Chondrichthyes > Squaliformes > Somniosidae > Somniosus > Somniosus microcephalus. The sequence continues at coordinate 179,485,475 of NC_140988.1, forward strand.
ACTACAACCCTACCCTTGCTCCTTTTTCCTTTCAGATACCAAGAACTGCAACCTGCCCAGGCAGTGGAAGAAGGGCAAGAAGACAGTGAAGATGAAGACACTCCATCACTTGATTTCACTGTCACAGTCAGCAGCTCAGATACTGAAACTGCATAATTTAGCGGATTGGATAGAGGGGGGATCTGCACATGGTGAGACACCAGGCACAAGTGTGCTGCAGCCAAGGTAGGGGGAAAGGATAGTGCAGGTGGCTAACTCCAGCAGCACACCTGTGGAAATAACCATAATTCAGCATCTGATGGCCGATGTCACAGCTTCCAATGCAGCACAAGCAGCGTCCATAAATGGCAGATAACATTCGCGCCACAGAAGTGCCAGGCAATGACTATCTCCAACAAGCGAGAGTCTAACCACCGCCCCTTGACATTCAATGGCAATACCATCGCTGAATCCCCCACCATCAACATCCTGGGGGTCACCATTGACCAGAAACTGAACTGGAGCAGCCACATAAATGCTGTGGCAACAAGAGCAGGTCAGAGGCTGGGTATTCTGCGGCGAGTGTCTCACCTCCTGACTCCCCAAAGCCTTTCTACCATCTACAAGGCACAGGTAAGGAGTGTGATGGAATACTCTCCACTTGCCTGGATGAGTGCAGCTCCAACAACACTCAAGAAGCTCGACACCATCCAGGACAAAGCAGCCCACTTGATTTGCACCCCATCCACCACCTTAAACATTCACTCCCTCCCCCACCGGTGTACCATGGCTGCAGTGTGTGCCATCTACAAGATGCACTGCAGCAACTCGCCAAGGCTTCTTCAGCAGCACCTCCCAAACCCGCAACCTCTTCCACCTAGAAGGACAAGGGTAGCAGGCGCAGGGGAACACCACCACCTCCAAGTTCCCCTCCAAGTCACACACCATCCTGACTTAGAAGTATATCACCGATCCTTCATCGTCGCTGGGTCAAAATCCTGGAACTCCCTACCTAACAGCACCGTGGAAGTACCATCACCACACAGACTGCAGCGGTTCAAGAAGGCGGCTCACCACCACCTTCTCAAGGGCAACTAGGGATGGGCAATAAATGCTGGCATTGCCAGCAATGCCCACATCCCATAAACGAATTAAAAAAAAATCCACCCAACGTCTGAGTGCTGCAGTGGGAGTCAGACTGTTGTTATGCAATCTCAGCTTGCTGCCATGGAAGCACAGACTGCTGCCATCATGGCTCTGGATACCAGTGTGCAAAGGGACTTCCAGGGTGTCACAGCACTGCAGAAATCTGTTCTCCAATAGATATGATCCCTAAAGACCCTCTGCAGATATGGCCTCCTACTGAGAGTTCTTCTCTCTCTCCTGCACCTTGCTCTTCTAGCAGCTTGTCCTGCTCTGCATGGCCTCTGTTCATTCTCCCAGTCATGCGCAATGCCAAGATTAAGGACCATTGGTCCACCCATGTCTGGAAGCAACTGGTCTGTGCAAAATCCTTTAAGTCAGCAAAAAAGTACTTCAGCACCTGCCACTATTGTACACTATACACGAGTGTTCCCTCTAATTTTTATTTGTACAGAGCGGGCCACAAACTCCTCTGAGCGCGACTTTTTTGCTCATGGGCAAAATTTACAACAACAACAACTTTAAGCATATATACAACAATGCAAGTAAATAAGGCTGGTATTTATTCAACATTACTTACAGTTGGAAATTTCTCCCGTCTGTCTTTCTCTGTTTTCCAGTGATGGAAAATTCTGTTAAAGTTGACAATCCACCTCTCCTCTAACAGATCACATTATACTTCTGCTCTCACACATTCCGGTCTACCTCTCTTCTCACTTGTCCCATTCTACCTCTCCTCTCACTGGTCCCATTCTACCTCTCCTCTCACTGGTCCCATTCTACCTCTCCTCTCACTGGTCCCATTCTACCTCTCCTCTCACTGGTCCCATTCTACCTCTCCTCTCACTGGTCCCATTCTACCTCTCCTCTCACTGGTCCCATTCTACCTCTCCTCTCACTGGTCCCATTCTACCTCCACTCTCACGGGTCCCATTCTACCTCTCCACTCACTGGTCCCATTCTACCTCTCCTCTCACTGGTCCCATTCTACCTCTCCTCTCACTTGTCCCATTCTACCTCTCCTCTCACTGGTCCCATTCTACCTCTCCTCTCACTGGTCCCATTCTACCTCTCCTCTCACTGGTCCCATTCTAACTCTCTTCTCACTGGTCCCATTCTACCTCTCCTCTCACTGGTCCCATTCTACCTCTCCTCTCACTGGTCCCATTCTACCTCACTTCTCACTTGTCCCATTCTACCTCTCCTCTCACTGGTCCCATTCTACCTCTCCTCTCACTGGTCCCATTCTACCTCTCTTCTCACTGGTCCCATTCTACCTCTCCTCTCACTGGTCCCATTCTACCTCTCCTCTCACTGGTCCCATTCTACCTCTCCTCTCACTGGTCCCATTCTACCTCTCCTCTCACTGGTCCCATTCTACCTCTCCTCTCACTGGTCCCATTCTACCTCTCCTCTCACTGGTCCCATTCTACCTCTCCTCTCACTGGTCCCATTCTACCTCTCCTCTCACTGGTCCCATTCTACCTCTCCTCTCACTGGTCCCATTCTACCTCCACTCTCACTGGTCCCATTCTACCTCTCCTCTCACTTGTCCCATTCTACCTCTCCTCTCACTGGTCCCATTCTACCTCTCCTCTCACTGGTCCCATTCTAACTCTCCTCTCACTGGTCCCATTCTACCTCCACTCTCACTGGTCCCATTCTACCTCTCCTCTCACTGGTCCCATTCTACCTCTCCTCTCACTGGTCCCATTCTACCTCTCCTCTCACTGGTCCCATTCTACCTCTCCTCTCACTGGTCCCATTCTACCTCTCTTCTCACTTGTCCCATTCTACCTCTCCTCTCACTGGTCCCATTCTACCTCTCCTCTCACTGGTCCCATTCTACCTCTCCTCTCACTGGTCCCATTCTAACTCTCCTCTCACTGGTCCCATTCTACCTCTCCTCTCACTGGTCCCATTCTACCTCTCTTCTCACTGGTCCCATTCTACCTCTCCTCTCACTGGTCCCATTCTACCTCTCCTCTCACTGGTCCCATTCTACCTCTCCTCTCACTGGTCCCATTCTACCTCTCCTCTCACTGGTCCCATTCTACCTCTCCTCTCACTGGTCCCATTCTACCTCTCCTCTCACTGGTCCCATTCTACCTCTCCTCTCACTGGTCCCATTCTACCTCTCCTCTTACTGGTCCCATTCTACCTCTCCTCTCACTGTCCCATTCTACCTCTCCTCTCACTGGTCCCATTCTACCTCTCCTCTCACAGGTCCCATTCTACCTCCACTCTCACTGGTCCCATTCTACCTCTCCTCTCACTTGTCCCATTCTACCTCTCCTCTCACTGGTCCCATTCTACCTCTCCTCTCACTGGTCCCATTCTAACTCTCCTCTCACTGGCCCCATTCTACCTCCACTCTCACTGGTCCCATTCTACCTCTCCTCTCACTGGTCCCATTCTACCTCTCCTCTCACTGGTCCCATTCTACCTCTCCTCTCACTGGTCCCATTCTAGCTCTCCTCTCACTGGTCCCATTCTACCTCTCCTCTCACTGGTCCCATTCTACCTCTCCTCTCACTGGTCCCATTCTACATCCCCTCTCACTGGTCCCATTCTACCTCCACTCTCACTCGTCCCATTCTACCTCTCCTCTCACTGGTCCCATTCTACCTCTCCTCTCACTGGTCCCATTCTACCTCTCCTCTCACTGCTCCCATTCTACCTCTCCTCTCACTGGTCCCATTCGACCTCTCCTCTCACTGGTCCCATTCTACCTCTCCTCTCACTGGTCCCATTCTACCTCCACTCTCACTGGTCCCATTCTACCTCTCCTCTCACTGGTCCCATTCTACCTCTCCTCTCACTGGTCCCATTCTACCTCTCCTCTCACTGGTCCCATTCTACCTCTCCTCTCACTGGTCCCATTCTACCTCTCCTCTCACTGGTCCCATTCTACCTCTCCTCTCACTGGTCCCATTCTACCTCTCCTCTCACTGGTCCCATTCTACCTCTCCTCTCACTGGTCCCATTCTACCTCTCCTCTCACTGGTCCCATTCTACCTCCACTCTCACTGGTCCCATTCTACCTCTCCTCTCACTGGTCCCATTCTACCTCTCCTCTCACTGGTCCCATTCTACCTCTCTTCTCACTAGTCCCATTCTACCTCTCCTCTGACTGGTCCCATTCTACCTCTCCTCTCACTGGTCCCATTCTACCTCTTCTCTCACTGGTCCCATTCTACCTCTCCTCTCACTGGTCCCATTCTACCTCTCCTCTCACTGGTCCCATTCTACCTCTCCTCTCACTGGCCCCATTCTACCTCTCCTCTCACTGGTCCCATTCTACCTCTCCTCTCACTGGTCCCATTCTACCTCTCCTCTCACTGGCCCCATTCTACCTCCACTCTCACTGGTCCCATTCTACCTCTCCTCTCACTGGTCCCATTCTACCTCTGCTCTCACTTGTCCCATTCTACCTCTCCTCTCACTGGTCCCATTCTACCTCTCCTCTCACTGGTCCCATTCTACCTCTCCTCTCACTGGTCCCATTCTACCTCTCCTCTCACTGGTCCCATTCTACCTCTCCTCTCACAGGTCCCATTCTACCTCTCCTCTCACTGGTCCCATTCTACCTCTCCTCTCACTGGTCCCATTCTACATCTCCTCTCACTGGTCCCATTCTACCTCTCCTCTCACTGGTCCCATTCTACCTCTCTTCTCACTAGTCCCATTCTACCTCTCCTCTCACTGGTCCCATTCTACCTCCACTCTCACTGGTCCCATTCTACCTCTCTTCTCACTAGTCCCATTCTACCTCCCCTCTCACTGGTCCCATTCTACCTCTCCTCTCACTGGTCCCATTCTACCTCTCTTCTCACTGGTCCCATTCTACCTCTCCTCTCACTGGTCCGATTCTACCTCTCCTCTCACTGGTCCCATTCTACCTCTCCTCTCACTGGTGCCATTCTACCTCCACTCTCACTGGTCCCATTCTACCTCTCTTCTCACTCGTCCCATTCTACCTCCACTCTCACTGGTCCCATTCTACCTCTCTTCTCACTGGTCCCATTCTACCTCTCCTCTCACTGGTCCCATTCTACCTCTCCTCTCACTGGTCCCATTCTACCTCTCCTCTCACTGGTCCCATTCTACCTCTCCTCTCACTGGTCCCATTCTACCTCTCCTCTCACTGGTCCCATTCTACCTCTCCTCTCACTGGTCCCATTCTACCTCCACTCTCACTGTCCCATTCTACCTCTCCTCTCACTGGTCCCATTCTACCTCCACTCTCACTGGTCCCATTCTACCTCTCCTCTCACTGGTCCCATTCTACCTCCCCTCTCACTGGTCCCATTCTACCTCTCCTCTCACTGGTCCCATTCTACCTCTCCTCTCACTGTTCCCATTCTACCTCTCCTCTCACTGGTCCCATTCTACCTCTCCTCTCACTGGTCCCATTCTACCTCCACTCTCACTGGTCCCATTCTACCTCTCCTCTCACTGGTCCCATTCTACCTCCACTCTCACTGGTCCCATTCTACCTCTCCTCTCACTGGTCCCATTCTACCTCTCCTCTCACTGGTCGCATTCTACCTCTCCTCTCACTGGTCCCATTCTACTTCTCCTCTCACTGGTCCCATTCGACCTCTCCTCTCACTGGTCCCATTCTACCTCTCCTCTCACTTGTCCCATTCTACCTCTCCTCTCACTGCTCCCATTCATAAGAACATAAGAACATAAGAAATAGGAGCAGGAGTAGGCCAATCGGCCCCTCGAGCCTGCTCCGCCATTCAATAAGATCATGGCTAATCTGATCCTAACTGCCAATCCACTATCACAGAACCATCTCCTGAATCTAACAGAATTAGACACACGAAATAGGAGCAGGATCAGGCTACATGCCCCCTGGGCCCGCTCCGCTACCCACAGGGCCATGACCGATCCGAACCTAGACTCATGTCCAAATTCCTGCCCGCTCCCCGTAACCCTTAATTCCCTTTACTTCTAGGAAACTGTCTATTTCTGTTTTAAATTTATGTAATGATGTAGCTTCTACAGCTTTTTGGGGCAGCATATTCCATGGACCTACCAGCCTTTGAGTGAAGTAGTTCCTCCTCATCTCAGTTTTGAAAGAGCAGCCCCTTATTGTAAGACTATGCCCCCTAGTTCTAGTTTCACCCATCATCGGGAACATCTTCCCTGCATCCACCCGATCCAACCCCTTCACAATCTTATATGTTTCAATAAGATCGCCTGTCATTCTTCTGAACTCCAATGAGTAGAGTCCCAATCCACTCAACCTCTCCTCATATGTCCATCCCCTCATCCCCGGGATTAACCGAGTGAACCTTCTTTGTACTGACTCGAGAGCAAGTATGTCCTTTCTTAAGTATGGACACCAAAACTGTATGCAGTATTCCAGGTGCGGTCTCACCAATAACTTGTACAACTGAAGCAATACCTCCCTATTTTTATATTCTATCCCCCTAGCAATGAAAGCCAACATTCCATTGGCCTTCTTAATCACTTGCTGCACCTGCATACTAACCTTTTGAGTTTCGTGCACCAGGACCCCCAGATCCCTTTGTACTTCAGTACTTTCCAGTTTCTTGCCATTAAGATAATAACTTGCTCTACGATTTTTCCTGCCAAAGTGCATAACCTCACACTGTCCAGTATTGTATTCCATCTGCCAAATCTCTGCCCACTTACTTAGCCTGTCTATGTCCCCTTGAAGGTTTTTTATGTCCTCCTCACTCACTACTTTCCCCCCATCTTAGTATCATCTGCAAACTTTGATATGTTACACTCGGTCCCCTCCTCCAAATCGTTAATATAGATTGTAAAGAGTTGGGGACCCAGCACTGACCCCTGCGGAACACCACTAGTTACTGATTGCCAGTCTGAGAATGAACCATTTATCCCAACTCTCTGCCTTCTGTTAGATAGCCAATCCTCTATCCATGCCAGAATATTACCCCCAATCCCGTGATTTTTTATCTTAAGCAATAATTTTTTGTGTGGCACCTTGTCAAATGTCTTTTGGAAGTCTAAATACACTACGTCCACTGGTTCCCCTTTAGCCACCCTATATGTTACTTCCTCAAAGAACTCCAGCAAATTTGTCAAACATGACTTCCCCTGCATAAAACCATGCTGACTTTGTCCTATTAAATTATGATTATCCAAATGTCCTGTTACTGTCTCCTTAATAATGGACTCCAAAATTTCACCTACCACAGATGTTAGGCTAACCGGTCTATAGTTTCCAGCCTTCTGTCTACTGCCCTTTTTAAATAAAGGTGTTACATTAGCAGTATTCCAGTCTGCCGGGACCATTGCTGAGTCCAGGGAGTTTTGGATAATTATTACCAATGCATCCACAATCCCTACCGCCACTTCCCTCAAGACCCTAGGATGTAAGCCATCAGGTCCAGGTGATTTATCCGCCTTGAGTCCCATTACTTTACCGAGTACCACTTCCTTAGTGATTTTGATCATGTTTAGCTCCTCCCCCCCTTTAGCCCTCTGTTTGTCCAGTGTTGGGATATTCTTAGTGTCTTCTACTGTAAAGACTGATATAAAATATTCATTCAGTGTTTTTGCCATCTCCATATTTCCCACCATTAATTTCCCGGTCTCATCCTCTAAGGGACCAACATTTACATTAGCCACCCTTTTTCTTTTTATATAACTATAAAAACTCTTACTATCTGTTTTTATATTTTTTGCTAATTTACTTTCATAATCTATCTTCCCTTTCTTAATCAATCTTTTTGTTATTTTTTGCTGTCTTTTAAAGTTTTCCCAATCCTCTATCCTCCCACTAGATTTGGCTACCTTATATGCCCTTGTTTTTAGTCGAATACTCTCCTTAATTTCTTTACTTAGCCACGGATGGCTGTCTTTTCTTTTGCACCCTTTTCTTCTCAGTGGAACATATAATTTTTGGAAGTTGTAAAATAACTCCTTAAATGTACACCACTGATCATGTATCGTCTTACCCTTTAATCTATTTTCCCAATCCACTCTACTCAATTCCGCTCTCATACCTTCATAGTCTCCTTTATTCAAGCTTAGCACGCTTGTTTGAGATCCAACCTTCTCACCCTCTAATTGAATATGGAATTCAACCATATTATGGTCACTCATTCCAAGGGGATCCTTTACTAGGACATTTTTAATTAATCCTGTCTCGTTACACAGGACCAGATCTAAGGTTGCTTGCCCCCTGGTCGGTTCAGTTACATACTGCTCAAGAAACCCATCCCTAATACACTCAATGAACTCATCCTCAAGGCAGCCCTGCCCAATTTGATTTGTCCAATTAATATGATAGTTAAAATCCCCCATAATTATAGATGTTCCCTTATTACAAGCCTCAACTATTTCCTGATTGATACTCCGTCCAACAGAGTTGCCACAGTTCGGAGGCCTATAGACTATGCCCACTAGTGTTTTTTTCCCCTTATTATTCCTTACCTCCACCCAAACTGTTTCATTGTCCTGATCTTTTGACCCAATATCATTTCTCTATATTACAGTTATTCCTTCCTTTATTAACATAGCCACCCCACCTCCCCTTCCTTCCTGCCTGTCCTTCCTGATCGTTTAATAACCTGGTATGTTTAATTCCCAGGCATTGTCACCCTGCAGCCATGTTTCTGTAATGGCCACAAGATCATACCCATATGCAGTTATTTGTGCCATTAACTCATCTACTTTGTTACGAATGCTACGTGCATTCAGATAGAGAACTTTCAAAGATGTTTTGTGACACTTAGTTCCTGCTTTTGCCCTTTTTATTACTTTACCTTTTACTCCATACCTTCTGCCCCTTCCTGACATGCTCTGGTTATTAATTTCCCCACTGCTACCGAAGTCTATGACCTTCTCTGTTGTCATTTGTATTATTTGCTCTCCAGGAACCTCCCCCGCACTAGTTAGTTTAAAGCCCTCTCTACAGCCCTAGTTATATGATCCGCCAGGACTCTAGTTCCAGCACTGGCCAAGTGAAGCCCATCCCAACGGAACAGCTCCCTCCTGCCCCAGTACTGGTGCCAGTGTCCCAGGAAGCAAAACCCATTTCTCCCACACCAGTCTTTGAGCCACGCATTTAACTCTCTAATTTTATTAGTCCTACCTCCACTCTCACTGGTCCCATTCTACCTCTCCTCTCACTGGTCCCATTCTACCTCCACTCTCACTGGTCCTATTCTACCTCTCCTCTCACTGGTCCCATTCTACCTCTCCTCTCACTGGTCCCATTCTACCTCTCCTCTCACTGGTCCCATTCTTCCTCCACTCTCACTGGTCCCATTCTACCTCTCCTCTCACTGGTCCCATTCTACCTCTCCTCTCACTGGTCCCATTCTACCTCTCCTCTCACTGGTCCCATTCTACCTCCACTCTCACTGGTCCCATTCTACCTCTCCTCTCACTGGTCCCATTCTACCTCTCCTCTCACTGGTCCCATTCTACCTGTCCTCTCACTGGTCCCATTCTACCTCCACTCTCACTGGTCCCATTCTACCTCCACTCTCACTGGTCCCATTCTACCTCTCCTCTCACTGGTCCCATTCTACCTCTCCTCTCACTGGTCTCATTCTACCTCTCCTCTCACTGGTCCCATTCTACCTCCACTCTCACTGGTCCCATTCTACCTCTCCTCTCACTGGTCTCATTCTACCTCCACTCTCACTGGTCCCATTCTACCTCTCCTCTCATCGGTCCCATTCTACCTCTCCTCTCACTGGTCCCATTCTACCTCTCCTCTCACTGGTCCCATTCTACCTCTCCTCTCACTGGTCCCATTCTACCTCTCCTCTCACTGGTCCCATTCTACCTCTCCTCTCACTGGTCCCATTCTACCTCTCCTCTCACTGGTCCCATTCTACCTCTCCTCTCACTGGTCCCATTCTACCTCTCCTCTCACTGGTCCCATTCTACCTCTCCTCTCACTGGTCTCATTCTACCTCTCCTCTCACTGGTTCCATTCTACCTCTCCTCTCACTGGTCCCATTCTACCTCTCCTCTCACTGGTCCCATTCTACCTCTCCTCTCACTGGTCCCATTCTACCTCTCCTCTCACTGGTCCCATTCTACCTCTCCTCTCACTGGTCCCATTCTACCTCTCCTCTCACTGCTCCCATTCTACCTCTCCACTCACTGGTCCCATTCTACCTCTTCTCTCACTGGTCCCATTCTACCTCTCCTCTCACTGGTCCCATTCTACCTCTCCTCTCACTGCTCCCATTCTACCTCTCCACTCACTGGTCCCATTCTACCTCTTCTCTCACTGGTCCCATTCTACCTCTCCTCTCACTGGTCCCATTCTACCTCTCCTCTCACTGGTCCCATTCTACCTCTCCTCTCACTGGTCCCATTCTACCTCTCCTCTCACTGGTCCCATTCTACCTCCACTCTCACTGGTCCCATTCTACCTCTTCTCTCACTGGTCCCATTCTACCTCTCCTCTCACTGGTCCCATTCTACCTCTCCTCTCACTGGTCCCATTCTACCTCTCCTCTCACTGGTCCCATTCTACCTCTCCTCTCACTGGTCCCATTCTACCTCCACTCTCACTGGTCCCATTCTACCTCTCCTCTCACTGGTCCCATTCTACCTCTACTCACACAGCTCACACCTGGACTGTTAGCTCCTCTTTCCCAACACAAGAAGTCACACTTTTAGGAGAGTAGATGAAATGCGAAAGAGCAGGGAGCATACACACACCTTGAAAGTCTGGGCTTAGATCATAAACAACCTTAAATATCCATTCATCTCGCCAAACAGTGAAATGAACTTACATAATCTGGTCTCTCATCCATTACCCATTAGCCTAGGCAACTTCAATTAACCTGTGGTTTCCAGGTGGTATATGTGACTCAGTCAATGCTAAGGCAGGTGTTCATTGGTCATGCTCCATATATATGATCAATAACCCAATGTAGTTATGGTAGGGGACAGTATAGTCAGGGAAAAAATATTGTTCTCTGCAGCCATGACCGGGAGTTCCGAAGGTCGTGTTGCCTGCCCGGTGCCAGAGTTAAGTATATCTCGTCGTGGCTGGAGAAAAACTTGGAGTGGGAGGGGGAGGCTCCAGTTGTCGTGGTCCACGTAGGAACCAATGACCTAGGTAGAACTAGGAATGAGGTTCTGCTGAGGGAATTTGAGTAGCTAGGATCCAAATGAAAAAGAAGAACCTCAAAGGTAATAATCTCTGGATTGTTACCTGAGCCACATGCAAATTGGCATAGGGAACCTGAGCGGGAGCCGAGCAGTGGAGGCGGCAGTATATATTCAGCGAAAAAAATTCAAGGAGTGACATCACAGGATAGCAGGTAAGTGATTGGTTGGTGAGTATTACCTTTGTCTTTTTCTCTCTACGTTAGCTCAGTGGATTAGTTCTTAGTCTATTAAATAGAGGCATGGCAAGGCAGCTCAGTCCCATGAAGTGCAAATCCTGTGCCATGTGGGAAGTCCTGGACACTTTGCGTAGCCTGGACAACCACATGTGCGGGAAGTGTCGCCAGGTACAGCAACTCGAGTTCCGGGTTTCAGAGTTTGAGCGGTGTGGTAAACCACTGTTATTGTTGTTCACCGTTGTTGTTGTTGTTGCACACTGCTGTACCTATGCATGCCTCAACATGTCTCGGCTGGCTCCACCCACAGGCACCAGGTATAAAGGTGATTGACCTGCAGCCCCCTGCCTTCTTGGAACCCAGTCAACCATGAGAGGCATGCTCTGTTCTTTGCTAATAAAAGCCTTTAGTTACTCTCCTAACTCTCTGTCTTTTATGAGTAATTGATAGCGCATCAATTTTATTAGCAAAAACAAAATGTCGACAAACGCTGAGCAGCAGGCTGCTGCACCAAACGCTGAGCAGCAGGAGCTGCTGCGAGCCCTCAGACCAACATGCCTGGACCTAGACCCCCAAGAAGCGGGTTCGGCTACCAAATTCGCGCATTGGCTGCGTTGCTTCGAGGCCTACCTGCAAGCCTCAACTGTGACCCAGGACAAAAACAAGTTGGAAATCCTGGCCTCAAAGGTGAGCCACCAAGTTTATACAATAATCCAGGACGCGACGACCTACGCGGCGGCTATCGATCTGCTAAAAGAGCAATACGCACGCCCGGTAAATACGGTCTATGCCCGGCACCTCTTAAGATCCCGCAGACAGCAGCCCGGGGAATCGGTGGAGGCCTTCCTACGGGCACTACGGATACTCGGCCGAGACTGCGATTGCAAAGAAGTATCAGCCGCAGCACACACGGAGGGACTGATCCGAGATGCTTTCGTTGCGGGTCTAAGGTCCGACTACTCCCGGCAGAGACTGTTGGAAAAGGGAGAAATGGACCTGAGAAAGGCAGTGTCCCTCGCGCTCTCGCTCGACGCGGCCCACAGGAATATGGACGCCTTCTCCCCTAACCGCTCCGCAACATGGACGCCACAACCTTGGGTCATGGGACCGCCACCTTCAACTGCTGCTGCGATGTCCAAGGCACAGAAATGTTATTTTTGTGGCCAGGCAAAACACCCCAGAGCATGCTGCCCAGCGAGAAACGCTACCTGCTCCGGCTGCGGGAAGAAAGGACACTATGTCAGCGCCTGCAAAGGTAAAACCGCTAACGCCAGCAGCGCCGCGTGCGAACCGTGGGGGCAGCCATCTTGTCCGCCATCCTGGGCTCCCCCAGCCGCGTGGAGATCGGGACCATGGGCGCCGCCATCTTGTCCGCCATCTCGGACGTCTCCAACTTCAACCACGGGGGACCCGGACTCAACCACCGCCTCATCTGATGACCACATCGACTCGCTCGACCATACGCTGGCCTCCGTGACGCTGGACCAATCTCTCCCTCATCAACTGTCCAGGTCCATGATGGACATTAAGGTAAACGGCCGCGCCACTACCTGCCTTTTTGACAGCGGGAGCACGGAAAGCTTTATCCACCCCGACACGGTGCGCAGTTACTCTCTCCCGGTCCTGCCGACGCGACATCGGATCTCTTTAGCTTCCAAAGCCCAGTCAGCGGACGTTGGTGGCTACTGTGTAGTGACCCTTTCAGTAAGGGGCACAGAATACAAAAATTTTAAACTCCTGGTCCTGCCCCATCTTTGCGCTGCCGTTCTACTGGGGTTGGATTTTCAGTGCCACCTTAAGAGTGTCACATTAGCGTACGACGGACCCCTCCCCCCACTCACAGTCTGCAGCCAGCAGCTTTTAAATCGCCCGCCGCGCACCATTTGCAGCCTCTCCACCCTTAAAGTCCCCCCCCCCCCTTGTTCGCTAACCTCACCCGCGACTGTAAGCCCATTGCTACCAAAAGCAGGCGTTACAGTGCCGGGGATAGGAGCTTCATTAAATCCGAGGTAGCAAGATTCCTGAAGGAAGGGATTATTGAAAGTAGCACCAGCCCATGGCGAGCACAAGTGGTGGTAGTGAAGACTGGCGAAAAACAGCGCCTAGTTATTGACTACAGCCAGACGATCAATCGCCACACCCAGCTAGGTGCATACCCACTCCCCCGCATATCTGACATGGTCAATCAGATAGCACAATACCGGGTGTTCTCGACGATTGATCTGAAGTCGGCATACCACCAGCTCCCCATCAGGGCTGAGGACCGCCAGTACACAGCTTTTGAAGCTGACGGTCATCTCTACCACTTCCTCAGAGTTCCCTTCGGCGTCACCAACGGGGTTTCAGTCTTCCAACGGGAGATGGACCGGATGGTTAACCAGAATGCGCTCCGGGCCACTTTCCCCTATCTAGACAACGTCACCATCTGCGGCCGCGACCAGCAGGACCATGATGTTAATCTAGAGAAATTCCTCCGTACGGCCCAGCGGCTGAACCTAACATACAACAAGGACAAATGTATGTTTCATACCAAGCGCCTTGCCATTCTTGGCTGTGTAGTGGAGAACGGAGTCATCGGCCCCGACCCCGATAGGATGCGCCCCCTTATGGAGCTCCCCCTCCCCCACTGCCAAAAAGCACTGAAGAGATGCCTAGGGTTTTTCTCGTACTATGCTCAGTGGGTGCCCAACTATGCGGACAAAGCCAGACCCCTCATCAAATCCACCTCCTTCCCCCTGACAGCAGAGGCCTGTGCAGCCTTCACTCTCATAAAAGGAGATATTGCGAAGGCCACAATGCACGCAGTGGATGAGTCCATCCCTTTCCAAGTGGAGAGCGACGCATCCGACTTTGCCCTAGCTGCAACCCTTAACCAGGCGGGGAGACCCGTGGCCTTTTTCTCAAGGACCCTCCAGGGCCCCAAGATTCGACACTCCTCTGTCGAAAAGGAGGCCCAGGCCATTGTGGAAGCTGTGCGACATTGGAGGCATTACCTGGCCGGAAAACGATTTACCCTGCTCACTGACCAGCGTTCAGTAGCTTTTATGTTTAATAATAAGCAGAGGGGCAAAATCAAGAACGACAAGATCTTGAGGTGGAGAATCGAACTCTCCACCTACAATTACGATATCTTGTACCGGCCCGGGAAACTCAATGAGCCCCCAGATGCCCTATCACATGGTACATGCGCCAACGCGCAGGCCGATAGACTGAAGACCCTCCACAATGACCTCTGCCACCCGGGGGTCACCAGGTTTTTTCACTTCATCAAATCCCGTAACCTGCCCTACTCCATCGAGGAGGTCAGGACCATGACCAGGAACTGCCAAATCTGTGCCGAGTGCAAACCGCATTTTTATAGGCCAGACAGAGCAAGCCTGATCAAAGCCACGCGCCCCTTTGAACGGCTGAGCGTCGATTTTAAAGGGCCCCTCCCCTCCTCCGACCGCAAGGTGTACATCCTCAACATAATTGATGAGTACTCCCGTTTTCCGTTTGCCATCCCTTGCTCAGACATGACCAGTACCACGGTCATTAATTGTCTGAATGACCTCTTCGCCTTGTTCGGTTTCCCTAGCTATATTCATAGCGACAGGGGCTCATCCTTTATGAGCGACGAACTCCGGCAGTACCTGCTCTCGAGAGGTATCGCTACAAGCAGGACCACCAGCTACAACCCCCGGGGGAATGGCCAGGTGGAAAGGGAGAATGCGACGGTCTGGAAGGCAGTCCTTTTAAACTTGAAATCTAAGGGCCTTCCGACCTCTCGCTGGCAGGAAGTCCTCCCTGCGGCGCTCCATTCCATTCGGTCACTGCTCTGTACAGCCACCAATGCTACCCCTCACGAGAGAATGTTCTCCTTCCCCAGGAAGTCCACATCGGGGATCTCGTTACCGACATGGCTGACTTCTCCAGGACCCGTCCTACTGCGGAAGCACGTGAGGTCCCATAAGACGGACCCCCTGGTCGAGAGGGTGAGCCTCCTCCATGCCAACCCTCAGTATGCTTACGTGGTGTACCCGGACGGGCGGGAGGACACAGTCTCCATACGAGACCTCGCACCTTCGGGTGCTCCCGAAACACCTCCCTCGCCACCCACCACTACCCACGCCTACCCCCAGTACGCTTACGTAGCGTACCTGGATGGGCGGGAGGACACAGCCCCCACACGAGATCTCGCACCTTTGGGTGCCCCTGAAACACTACCATTGCCATCCACCACTACCCACAACCCAACCCCGCTAGACGGCATGCCGCAGCCCCAGGACCCGTCATTGACCACCCAACCACTCAATGAGACGCCAGATTCAACGTTGGATGCTGCACCATCACCGCCGCCACCACGACGATCAGGACGGCATACAAGGCCACCTGATAGACTTACTTACACGAACCTTTAGTACACTTCAACCCACCGGACTCAATTTTAAACAAGGGGTGAATGTGGTAAACCACTGTTATTGTTGTTCACCGTTGTTGTTGTTGTTGCACACTGCTGTACCTATGCATGCCTCAACATGTCTCGGCTGGCTCCACCCACAGGCACCAGGTATAAAGGTGATTGACCTGCAGCCCCCTGCCTTCTTGGAACCCAGTCAACCACGAGAGGCATGCTCTGTTCTTTGCTAATAAAAGCCTTTAGTTACTCTCCTAACTCTCCGTCTTTTATGAGTAATTGATAGCGCATCAAGCAGCAGCTGGAGTCACTACGATGCATCTGCGAGGCTGAGAGTTACATGCATAGCATGTTTCAGGAGGTGGTCACCCCACAGCTTAAGAGTATGCAGGAAGAGAGGGAATGGGTGACCGCCAGACAGAAGAGGAGGACAAGGCAGGTAGTTAAGGAGTCCCCGGAGTGCATCTTGCTCTCTGACCCATATTCTGTTCTGAGTACTGCTGAGGGCGATGGTTCCTCTGGGGAGTGCAGCCAGTGACAAGTCCACGGCACCACGGGTGGCTCAGCTGCACAGGTGGGGAGGAAAAAGAGTGGAAGAGCAATAGTGGTAGTGGATTCGATAGTTAGAGGAGCAGACAGGCATTTCAGCAGCCGCAGACGTGACTCCAGGATGGTATGTTGCCTCCCTGGTGCCAGGGTCAAGGATGTCACTGAGTGGCTGCAGGTCACTCTGAGGGGGGAGGATGAACAAGTTGTTGCCCATATTGGTACCAACGACATAGGCAGAAAGAGGGATGAGGCACAGTTTAGGGAGCTAGGAAAGAGATTAAAAAGCAGGACCTCAAAGGTAGTAATCTCCGGATTACTGCTGGTGCCAAGTGCTAGTGAATACAAGAATAGGAGGATAGAACAGATGGCTGGAGAGATGGTGCAGGAGGGAGTGCTTTAGATTCCTGAGGCATTGGGACCATTTCTGGGGGAGGTGGGACCTGTACAAGCCAGATGGGTTACACCTCAACATAGCCGGGACCAATATTCTCACAGGGAGGTTTGCTAGTGCTGTTGGGGAGGGTTTAAACTAGCTTGGCAGGGGGATGGGCACCAGCAATTAGGAGTAGAAAAGAGGATTAAGGTGCATAAAACAGCGAGTGTGTTGGATAGTACGAGAGAAGAAAGTCGGACTAGAGGCGGAAGTAGTAACATATTAGATAGGAGCAAACTAAGAAAGACTATGAAAAATTCAAAAATGGGTTTAGAATGCATGTACGTAAATGCACAAAGTGTGGTGAATAAGGTTGGTGAGCTACAAGCACAATTAGCTGAGTGGTAATATGATGTTGTGGCAATAACGGAAATGTGGCTTAAATATGGTGATATGATATATAGATATAGAGATAGGAACAGGAGTAGGCCATTCGGCCCTTCGAGCCTGCTCCGCCATTCAATGAGATCATGGCTGATCTTCGTCTGAGATCATAGCTGATCTTACCAGTTCAGTACCCCGTCCCCGCCTTTTCTCCGTAACCCTTAATCCCCTTAGCCTTCAGAAATATATCCAATTCTCTCTTGAAAATATTTATTGAATTAGCCTTCACAGCCCTCTGTGGCAGGGAATTCCACAGGCTCACCACTCTTTGAGTGAAGAAATTCTTCCTCATCTCTGTTTTAAATGATTTGCCTGCTATTTTTAGACTGTGGCCCCTGGTTCTGTGCTCCCCGGCCATTGGAAACATTCTCTCTGAATTCAGCCTGTCCAGGCCTGCCATAATTTTATATGTTTCGATGAGATCCCCTCTCAATCTTCTAAACTCCAGTGAGTACAAGCCCAAACTATTTAATCTCTCTTCGTAGGTCATTCCCGCCATTCCAGGTATCAGCCTGGTGAATCGCCGTTGCACTCTTTCCATGGCAAGAACATCCTTCTGCAGATGGGGCGACCAAAACTGTACACAATACTCCAGATGCGGTCTCACCAGCACCTTGTACAGCTGTAGTAAGGTATCCCTATTCCTATACTCGAACCCCCTTGATATGAAGGCCAACATACCATTTGCCTTCTTAATCGCCTGTTGCACCTGCATGCTCTCCTTCAGTGACTGGTGCACAAGAACACCCAGGTCCCTCTGCACTTCCCCATCTCCCAATCTATTGCCATTTAGATAATAATCTACCCTCCTGTTTTTACCCCCAAAGTGGATAACCTCGCATTTATCCACATTATAGTGCATCTGCCACGTATCCGCCCATTCCCCCAACCTGTCCAAATCGCACTGTAGCCTCCTGAAATCCTCATCAGAGCCCACCCCTCCTCCTAGTTTAGTGTCGTCAGCGAATTGGGAAATATTGCATCCAATTCCCTGATCCAGATCATTTATATATATTGTGAACAGCTGGGGTCCCATGACAGATCCTTGCGGCACCCCGCTGGTCACTGCCTGCCACTCCGAAAACGAGCCGTTTATTCCAACTCTCTGTTTTCTATCCGCCAGCCAGTTCTCTATCCACGTTAATACTTTGCCCCCAATTCCATGAGCCTTAATTTTGCATGATAATCTTTTGTGTGGAACCTTATCGAAGGCTTTCTGGAAGTCAAGGTACACCACATCCACTGGCTCTCCCCCATCTATTTTACCAGTTACTTCCTCAAAAAATTCCAGCAGATTAGTCAAACACGATTTACCCTTTGTAAATCCATGTTGACTCTGTCCGATCCTTTCCCCATTTGTCAAGTGCTCCGCTATTTTATCCTTAATAATGGACTCTAGCATTTTGCCCACAACCGATGTAAGGCTTACTGGTCTATAATTCCCTGCTTTCTCTCTACCCCCCTTTTTAAATATTGGGGTAACATTAGCTACCCTCCAATCCACGGGTACTGTTCCCGAGTCAATGGAGTTCCGGAAGATGATCCTTAGAGCATCTGCTATCTCCAGGGCCACCTCCTTAAGTACCCTAGGATGTAGTTTATCAGGCCCCGGGGATTTGTCGGCCTTCAGTCCCCTCAACTTACCCAACACCATATCCCTAGAGATACTAATTTCTGTCAGCTCCTCCCTCTCATTAGTCCCTATGTTTGCCGATATTCCTGGGAGGTTATTTGTGTCCTCCTTTGTGAATACAGAACCAAAGTATGAGTTTAATTGGTCTGCCATGGTGAGGACTGGGCACTAAATATTCAAGGGTACAAGGTGTTCAGAAAAGATAGGGAAGGAAAAAAGGGAGGTGGGGTGGCAGTGCTGATTAAGGAAGACATTGTAGTATTTGAAAGGGAGGATGTTCTTGAGGGGACAAGGACAGAATCCATTTGGTTAGAGTTGAGAAGCAAAAAGGGTATGATCACGCTATTGGGGGTATTCTATAGGCCTCCAAATAGTGAGAGGGAGGTAGAGGAGCAAATCTGCAGGGAAATCGCAGAGATATGCAAGAACTATAGAGTGGTGATATTGGGGGACTTTCATTCCCCAAATATCGATTGGGATAATGCTAGGGTAAAGGAAAAGGAGGGGGAGGACTTTCTGAAATGTGTACAGGAGAATTTCCTTGACCAGTATGTTCTTGGCCCAACTAGGAAGGAGGCATTGCTGGATCTGGTGCTGGGGAATGAGGTGGGCCAGGTCGACCAAGTGTCTGTGGGAGAACACTTGGGTACGAGTGATCATCGTATCATAAGATTTAGATTAGCAATGGAAATGAGCAAAGAACATTCTAGAGTGTAACTTCTAAACTGGAATAGGGCTAACTTGAATGGGATGTGAAGGATCTAGCCAGAGTAAAATGGAACCAAAGACTGACAGAAAAAACTGTAATGGAACAATGCGTGATCTTTAACGAGGTGATGTTCCAAGTACAGACTAGGGACATTCCAACAAGAGGGAAGGGTAAGGGAACCAAAGCAAGGGCTCCTTGGATGATGAGGGAGATAGAGAGGATGATGAAACAAAAAAAGAGGGTGTATGATGCAAGTCAGATGAATTCTTCAAGGGAGAACCAGACCAAATACAATAAGTTGAGAGGGGAAGTGAAGATGAAATTAAGATTGGCAAAGAGAGACTATGATACAGTGGCGGTTAACATAAAACAGAACCCAAAAATCTTCTACCAGCATGTAAACAGTAAGCAGGTAGTAAGAGGCGGGGTGGGGCCTATTAGGGACAAAGAAGGTGATATATGCTTAGAGGCGCAGGACAAGGCAAGAATACTCAATGAGTACTTTGTATCGGTGTTTACTAAGGAGGTGGATGCTGACAAAATATCAGTAGAAGTGGAAAAGGCAGAAGCAATGGAAAGGGTGAAAATTGACAGACAGGATGTACTAGAAAGGCTGGGTATGCTTAGAGTGGATAAGTCATCTGGTCCAGATGGCTTGCATCCCAGGTTGCTAAGGGAATTGGGGGAGGAGATAGGGAAGGGCTTGCCATAATTTTCCAATCTTTCCCAGATGCGGGGGTAGTGCCTGAGGATTGGAAAGTGGCAAATGTGACACCATTGTCCAAGAAAGGGTGTAAGGACAATCCTAGTAACTACAGGCCGGTCAGTTTAACATCAATGGTGGGTAAAGTTTTAGAAACAATAATCAAGAAAAAAATTACCGGGCACTTGGAGAGGTTTAAGCTAATTAAGGAGAGCCAATACGGATTTGTAAAAGGCAGATCATGTTTGACTAATCTAATTGAATTTTTTGATAAAGTAACAGGGAGGATTGATGAAGGGAATGCAATGGATTTTGTCTACATGGATTTTAGAAAGGCTTTTGACAAAGTACCACATAGAAGGCTGGTTAACAAAATTGAGGCTCATGGAATAGGTGGGTCAGTGGCAGCTTGGATAAGGAATTGGCTTAAGGACAGAAAACAGCGAGTTGTGGTAAATGGCTGTTTTTCAGACTGGAGGATGGTAGGCAGTGGTGTTCCCCAAGGGTCAGTGCTGGGGCCACTGCTTTTTTTGATATATATAAATGGCCTAGATATTGGAATACAGAGTAGAATTTCTAAATTTGCCGATGACACCAAACTTGGGGGTGTGGCAAACAGTGAGGATGATACCAATCGACTGCAACAGGACATAGAAAGGCTAGCAGAATGGGCAGACAAGTGGCAGATGGAATTTAATACAGAGAAGTGTGAGGTGATGCATTTCAGCAGAAGGAACAGGGAAAGGCAATATACACTTAATGGCACAGTTTTAAAGAGTGTGCAGAGACAGGGGGACTATGGAGTTAATGTGCATAGGTCCCTGAAGGTGGCAGGACATATTGACAGAGTGATTAAAAAAGCATAAGGGATCTTGGGCTTCATAAATAGAGGTATTGAGTACAAAAGTAGAGAAGTTATGCTGAACCTTAATAAAGCGCTGGTTAGGCCACAACTGGAGTATTGCATCCAGTTCCGGTCATCACACTTTAGGAAGGATGTGAAGGCCCTTGAGAGGGTGCAGAGGAGATTTACCAGAATGGTTCTGGGGATGGGGGATCTTAGCTACAAGAACAGATTGGAGAAGCTGGATTTGTTTTCATTAGAGCAAAGGAAGTTGAGGGGTGATTTGATAGAGGTGTACAAGATTATGACAGGTTTGGATAGGCTAGATGGGGAAAGACTGTTCCCACTAGTTGATGGTACAAGGACTAGGGGACACAGGTTTAAGATTTTGGGCAAGAGATACAGGGGGGACGTGAGGAAAAACTTTTTTACGCAGTGAGTGATGAGGACCTGGAACTTGCTGCCGAGTGGTGGAAGCGGACAACCTCAATGTTTTCAAGGGGAGGCTGGATAGGCACTTGAGGGAAATAAACTTGCAAGGCTACGGGGATAGAGCGGGGAAATGAGACTGACTGGATTGCTCTACAGAGAGCCGGCACGGACTCGATGGGCCGAATGGCCTCCTTCTGTGCCGTTATGACTCTATAGGGCTCGATTTTAGGTTGATTGGCTTTGTTATGACCGACATGCGGGTCCCTTCAGACTATTGTTGCAGAGTGTCAGATTCTCGCCTCTGATGATGCGTTGTTTCATTAAAGATTTAAAGGGGCCATGTCCCCTTTGCAGAAGCATTGGCTTTTTTCTGTTAAAATACTGGCTGCTGCAGGAATGGCAGCCCCAAAAACTAAGGCTGCACCCAGGTTCAATGAGGGCTCCCTCCATGCTCTTGTGGAGGGAGATATAGGACGTGAGGGGGTTCTCTTCTCTGGAAACGGAAGGAGGAGGCCTCCTCAGCAAAGCAAGGCAACTTGGCTGCAAATTGCTGAGGAGATGAGTTCGAGGTCTGTGTGCAGATGCACGTGGGTTCAGTGTCAAAAAAGGTTTAATGATCTGCTGAGATCATCTAAAGTGTGGCCTCTGTGTTCTGGGAAATGGAAGTTCAGGAGTGAGGGCTCGGGGAGAATTCCATGTAGAATGATGGTGGTGACACTGAGCACTTTAGTAAACAGATGATGCCTGGGGTTTTGAGGATGTCGCACTTATATTCATCTCTATGTGCCAGCCACCTGTTGTTGAAGCATAAGCTTACGCGAATCTGGCATGGATGAGTGCATCCTTTGCCTGACGGCCAGCAATGTGGCCGCGTGTTGCTGGATTGGCCACATCCGGCCCCGCAAGACATCGCTCCCCGTCCTCCTCCTCGTCCTCCTCCTCATCCTCTTCCTCGTTCTCCTCTTTCTCCTCTTCCTCGTCCTCTTCCTCTTCTTCCAAGGAGGCTGTGTGCTGAGCCACTTGTTCCGGCAGCACTAAGCCATGCTGCTGTGCGATGCTGTGCAGGGCACAGCAGACCACGACGATTCTGGACACCCTGGCTGGTACATACTGCAAGGCTCCACCAGATCTGTCCAGGCATCGGAAGTGCATTTTGAGCAAGCTGATGGTTTGCTCGATGATGCTTCTGGTGGAAATGTGGCTGACATTGTACCGCTCCTCAGCTTCATTTGATGGCCTCCTCATCGGTGTCATGAGCTACTTTTTCAGGGGATAGCCCTTGTCGCCAAGAAGCCATCTGGAAAGTTGGGTTGGCGGATGGAAGAGCTGAGGCACAGTAGATTGGCACGGAATGAAGGAGTCATGGCAACTGGCAGGGAACTTTGCGCAAACATGCATAATGATCTTCCTGTGGTTACACACCAGCTGGACGTTCAGGGAGTAGAATCCCTTGTGGTGTAGGAATGTCTAGTTCCTATCCAAAAGACTGAGGTCCACTCAGGCGATCAAATAAACGAGGTTTAATGAAAAGTAACAGAGTTTAACGGATAACTACAGGAGAACATCGAATATAGGTCTAGTCAGTTTGGAGGCTCCACGAGGACTGCTAGGGCGGTCCCGTGGCTGACATCATGATGTCATCACATTTTTCCCGCCGGTGGCGGATCACGTGATGAACGGCGTGATGTCATCGTGTTTGCCCGCGCTATTAAAGTGATCACGCTCTGTACATGTAAACAGTGAAAACAAAGATACAGACTCAGGCTGCAGCCAACATATTATTAAAGGGAATTATATACAATTGATTGGAGTCCCTTAGCGGCTCCGCCACATGCGCCCCCCCAGAATTGTCTTAAGTAGCAAAAGTAAAACGGCGAGGAGGCCTGACAAGCCTGTCAGATCGACTTCTGTAGCCTTGAAGTGGAAGCTGATGGATGGCGGGCGAGCTGGCAGGCGGTTGCGTTTGATCTGGCACGGCGACTGTGGGTGGTCGGCCACGTTTTGGCAGTTGTGCGATCTCGACTGGGCGGTCAAGGTCCAAGTGAGTCGGCTTCAACCGGTCAACTGAAATGTGGTCCGGTTTACCTCCAACATCGACCGAAAAAGACTTGTCTCCCGGCTCTATCACACGGAAAGGACCAGTGTAAGGGGGTTTGAGCGGGTCCCGATGAGCATCGTGGCGAATAAACACATAGTCGGCGTTCTTCAGTTCAGCTGGGACGTGGGAGCTCTGCAAGCCATGATGCAACGTAGGCACTGGAGCGAAACTTCTGGCTGCCTCCTGGTGGCTGATGAGCTGCTGGGACGCGGACCATGGCTCTGTTGGAGACGGAAGGAAATCCCCTGGCACGCGTAGCGGCTGGCCATACACGAGCTCCGCCGAGGACGATTGAAGATCTTCTTTAGGTGCCGTACGAAGACCCAAAAGGACCCATGGAAGCCTGTCCACCCAGCCCGCACCTTGAAGGGTGGCTCGCAGTATGGCTTTGAGCGATCTGTGGAATCGTTCGCACAGGCCGTTCACCTGTGGATGGTGGGCAGTGGTGCAATGTAGCTTGACGCCGAGCCCCTGAGCCACAGCGTTCCAGAGCTCTGAAGAAAACTGCGGCCCACGATCGGATGAGATGTCCGCCGGTACCCCGAAGCGGGCAACCCAAGAGGTGATGAATGCCCTGGTGACGTCTGCGGAATTGGTGGAAGACAGAGGAACCGCCTCCGGCCATCGAGTGGTGCGGTCCACCATTGTAAGAAGATGAGTAAACGCGTGCGAAGGTGGAAGTGGCCCCACCAGGTCCACATGCACATGATCAAACCTACGTTCCGGAACGGCGAAAGTGGCCAATGGAGCCTTGACGTGAGGCTGCACCTTGGCCTTTTGGCAGACCACGCAGGTGTTGGCCCAGTCGCGAACATCCATGTGCATGCCCCGCCACACGAATTTGGACGACATCAACCATTGCGAGGCCTTCATGCCAGGGTGCGACAACCCGTGGATGGCGTCAAAAACTTTTCAGCGCCAGGCAACCGGGACAATAGGGCGAGGATCTCCTATGGAGACGTCGCAGAGTAGCGTAGTGCCCGTGGCATGGAATTTGACGTCAGCTGCTTGGAGGCTAGAGGGGTTGGTTCTGTAAGATTGGACCTCCGGATCCAAGTCTTGATCTGCAGCCATGAGGGCATAGTCGATGCCGAGCTGGACTGCATGAACGGTCGTGCGGGAGAGGCAATCCGCCACCAGGTTGTCCTTACCGGACACATGCTGAATGTCAGTGGTGAATTCTGAGATAAACGTCAACTGACGTTGTTGCCGAGCTGACCACGGTTCGGCGGTCTTAGCCATAGCGAACGTTAGTGGCTTTTTTTTAAATTCATTGATGGGATGTGGGCGTCGCTGGCTGGCTAGGCCTGCATTTAGTGCCCATCCCTAATTGCCCTTGAGAAGATGGTGGTGACCCGCCTTCTTGAACCGCTGCAGTCCATATGGTGTAGGTACACCCACAATGCTGTTAGGAAGGGAGTTCCAGGATTTTGGCCCAGCGACAGTGAAGGAACGGCGATACAGGTCCAAGTCAGGATGGTGTGTGGCTTGGAGGAGAACTTGTAGGTGGTGATGTTCCCATGCGTCTGCTGCCCTTGTCCTTCTAAGTGGTAGAGGTAGCGGGTTTGGAAGGTGCTGTTGAAGGAGCTTTGGCGAGTTGCTGCAGTGCATCTTGTAGATGGGACACACTGCAGCCACAGTGCGCTGGTGGTGGAGGGAGTGAATGTTGAAGGTGGTGGATGGAGTGCCAATCAAGCGGGCTGCTTTATCCTGAATGGTGTCGAGCTTCTTGAGTGTTGTTGGAGCTGCACTCATCCAGGCAAGTGGAGAGTATTCCATCATACTCCTGACTTGTGCCTTGTAGATGGTGGAAAGGCTTTGGGGAGTCAGGAGGTGAGACACTCGCCACAGAATTCCCAGCCTCTGGCCTGCTCTTGTAGCCACAGTAGTTATATGGCTGGTCCAGTTCAGTTTCTGATCAATGGTAACCCCCAGGATGTTGATAGTGGGGGATTCAGCGATGGTAATGCCATTGAATGTCAAGGGGAGATGGTTAGAGTCACGCTTGTTGGAGATGGTCATTGACTGGCACTTGTGTGGTGCGAATGTTACTTGCCACTTGTCAGCCCAAGTCTGAATGTTGTCCAGGTCTTGCTGCATATGGACACGGACTGCGTCAGTATCTGACGAGTCTCGAATGGTGCTGAACAGTGTGCAATCATCAGCGAACATCCCCACTTCTGACCTTATGATGGAGGGAAGGTCATTGATGAAACAGCTGAAGGTGGTTGGGCCTAGGACACTGCCCTGAGGAACTCCTGCAGTGATGTCATGTGACTGAGATGAATGGCCTCCAACAACCACAGCCAACTTCCTTTGTGCTAGGTATGATTCCAACCAATGGAGAGTTTCCCCCTTGATTCCCATTGACTTCAGTTTTGCCAGGGCTCCTTGATGCCACACTCGATCAAATGCTGCCTTGATGTCAAGGGCAGTCACTCTCACCTCACCTCTTGAGTTCAGCTCTTTGTCCATGTTTGGACCAAGGCTGTAATGAGGTCAGGAGCTGAGTGGCCCTGGCGGAATCCAAACTGGGCGTCAGTTAGCAGGTTATTGCTGAGTAAGTGCCGCTTGATACTGCAGTACCGGCAGTGACCACCCCTGTATATAAAGCCATAGCGGGCTTCTGTACTTCAGTCTTAAGTTACCCTCTGTTCCAGCATTTCCTGCCTGTGCAGCTGCCTCAGTCAGCAGGAGGAGAATGAGCAGACAAACCAGGAGAGTGGAGAGTGTAAAGTGGTGGTCTCCTGACCAGGAAGAGGAGGATATCGATAGACCACCACCACCTCCTCCTCCACTATCATCACAGCAACAGAGGTGCCTGGAGAGAGAGGACAGAGGAGGAGAAGGAGAAGGGAGGCCAGCAACAACACCAACCAGGGGAGAGGCCTTTCCATTACTGCCTCCCCAAATTGGCCTCCACTTCAGGAGAGGGAGAGAGGGGAGAGAAACAACCAACCACCACCAACTGTTTGGAAGGAGGGAAGAACAACATCATCTTTCAGGTGGGTGTTATTTGGTGCACTCTCCCAAAGACTTTGTATTTTAGGTGGGGGGAGAAAAGAAGAAACAAGGCCGGAACATCAAGGGGTGGCTGTGTGTGTGTGTGGATCTTGCCAAAACTAGGCCACACACACCAATAATAAGCATCCCTTCTATTGCCTGACCTGGGCCAGCTGCAGCTGCCTAGGTGAAGTGGTTAATTCCATTAATTACATCGTTAAGACCTGGTGCAGGACTGAGCCTGGGCAGCTCCAGCTTTCCCAGGTGAAGACATCTTCTCCCCCTGCCAGAAGAACACCACTGTCAGAGACTTTAAATTTCCATCAGGAGTGTGCACCCCTGCCAACACCCACCCACCCGCCATCCGGAGTGGCGACCCTGCCTTTGCGGCCTCCCTCCTTCCCACCCCCCCTCTCTCTCTCTCTCTCTCTTTGTCTCTCTCTGCCTCTTTTTCTAAGGCACCTCAATTTACTTTATTAATTAATTGCCTATTGAGCAGAGGGGAGAAGGCCCCTCTCCCAATCTCAGTCAATAAGGGGAGAGGTGTGCCTTCATTTTAAACAGCTCCCTCTGCTCAGGAGAGGACCAAAAAAATACCTGAGGCCATTTCCATCTTCAGGCCTGTGACTTGGGGTGAGTGTAGCCCTTTATAATACCGCCCCAGAATGGCGACTGCATCTTCGCTGGTGACGGGGCCAGCCAAGACGTATGCGGGAGTGGCAGCCACAGCCACAGCTGCTCCCGCTGCTTCTGCTGCCCCGTCACCTTTCAGGCTGATGACAAAAAAGCTTGGGGTGAAGAGCTACACTCACCCCACTATGACTATTGAGGCCTGCGTTAAAGCCATGGCTGGGCTTGTCGGCCCCTCAGCCATTGTAGCGGCCTCAAAAATGTATGGGAAGGCTGTGTTCTTCCTGGGGTCGGAGCGGGCGGTGTCCCTGGCTGTCACCAAGGGGCTCACCGTGGGCGGGAACTTCCTGCCGGTGGACCCCCTCGAGGCCACCGCACAGAGGGTGGTTATTTCGAACGTCCCGCCCTATGTTCCTGGTGAGCTCCTCCTTCCCCATTTACGTCAACTTGGGGAGGTGAGGTCGGGGATCACACCCATCCCGCTCGGCTTCCGGGAGGCCAGCCTTCGCCACGTCTTCTCCTTTCGGCGACAGCTGTTCATCCAGCTGGCGCGGGAGGAGGACACTGACGGGGCATTCATCGTCCACGACGAGGGGACCGCCTATCGCGTCTTCTGGACGTCGGACGGTGTGCGGTGCCACGCCTGCAAGGAGGTGGGGCACATCTGGAAAAACTGCCCCGCCTCCAAGGCCGCCGGTTCATCTCGTGCGGCCGAGGCTGGCGCCGCCGACGCTCCTCCCACCGGATCTGCCCGCGCGTCGGGAACGTCTGATGCGCGGTCGACGTCAGGGGCCGATGCCACCAAGGCCTCCGGCGGGGGGGAGGGAGCGTGTCCGGCCGGAAAGAGGGCGCGGCGGAAAAATAAACACCTTACGGCGGGTCCCCCCGTGGATGGCCAGCCCTTGCCCCTTGAGCCCCTTACATCCACGCTCCTCACGGAGTTAATCGGGGCAGACGCGAGCGGGAGGGGCCTTGTGTCCGAGCCTGCGGCCGCAACCGCCGTAGCGGAAACGCCATTACCTGCGGCCGGGCTCGGGCCCGAGGAGACCAATAAACCTGCTCCGCCGGAGGGAGCTGAGGAGGAGGCCTCTGCAGTCATGGAGCTCTCCCTCGCTCCCTCCGTGCTAAAAAGAAGGCGCGACCCCCTGGAAGAGGAGGAGGACCGGGAGGAGGAAGGTCCCTCCGAGCAGGGGGAGTCGTCGCCCGCCGCGGGTACTGCACCGCCCCCCCCGCTGTCGTCATCACCAGCGATCGGCAGGGGTCGCCTGTCCCTAGGGAGGCTGAGGCAGGTGTGTCTGTCCGACGTGTGCCTCCCGGGGTTGGGGACGAGACCCTGCCCGTGGGGGGGGTCGCGGAACAACCCGCGGCAGTAATTGAAATTGACCTTCTATCGGTGCCGTTACCCCTCGCCGGGTCGGGCGGCCTGGGGTCTGGGTCGGGCGAGCTCGAGGATAATGAGCTCGCCCAATGCGACCCGGACATCTCCCAGGGGCTGCTCGACCTGGTAGAGGTTTTAAATACCCCATCCGCTGGGTCGGAGGTTGGTGGCGGGGAGGAGGATGGCCCCCTGGCTGCGTCTCTGGTGCCGGACGTACTGGAGGAGCTGGGAATTGTTCTCTCCCCGGTTTCTCCGGTCGTTCCGGCGTCTGAGGCGGAGGGGAGCTCTGAACCGCCGCCGTCTTCTGGCCCAGCACCCCTAGAGGAGCCCAGGGAGAAATCCTCTGCCGCCGATCCTGGGGGTGGGATCCGGGCGGAGGCGGGGCTGGCTGGCGCGGCTGAGCCATTCGCTTCGCACTGCACGGTGGATGGGTCGGCCGCTGGTGACGACCCCCTGGAGGAGGATGGGGACTCGGTGATGGGCACGGAGGACGATTCGGACTCCAGCGCCGACGAGGCGATGGATGACCTCGTGCCCCTTACCGAGTCTCCCCTCATTCCCGTAAGGGAACTCCGGGATTTTATGACCATGTGCCTGGGTCGGCGCAATAAGGTCCGGCTGGCCCTCGACAGGTGGTCGGAGCTGGCGCTGCTCATCGTATCCGTCCGCGCCGCCGTTAAGATCATGGGCGCGGTGTGAACCCGCGCGAGATGCGTCAGCTCACAACGTTTCTCACTGGGCTGCTGAGGAAGTGGCGGCTGACCAGCGGCTGCGCTTCCTCCCCCCGTTAGGTGCAGGTAGAGGTTGCACTATGCTTCTGACATGAAAATAACCATAGCCAGCCTCAACATCAACGGCAGCAGGGAGGCGCGCCGCAGATTCAATAATTTCTCGGTCCTTCGGGACGGGAAGTATGCGGTGTGCTTCCTGCAAGAAACCCACACCATTCCGGGAGACAAAGCCACGTGGCTCCTGGAGTGGCAAGGAGGGGTCAGCATGAGTCACCTCTCCAACAATTCCAGCGGGGTGGCTATCTTGCTGGCCCCGCATTTTCAGCCGGAGATCTTGGGGGTCAAGGAGCACGTGCCGGGCCGCTTGCTCCAGGTCACTGTTCGCCTGGGGGTGCATGCCGCTCCATCTAGTGAACGTGTACGCCCCTTAGACCGGTGCGCAGCAAGTGCGCTTCTTCGAAGAAGTGTCCGCTCTTTTGGGCTCCGTCGACGTGGGCGAATGCGTCATCCTCGGGGGGGGGATTTTAACTGCACCCTCGAGGCGAGGGACCGTTCGGGTCCCCCGCGAAGCCCGGCGGCGATGGAGAAGTTGATGGACCTGGTTGGGTCCTTCGACTTGGTGGACGTCTGGCGAAATCTCCACCCCGACTCCAGCACCTTCACTAGCGTGAGGTCTGGGGGAGGAAGGTCCAGAATCGACCGCCTTTACATTTCCCGGGCGTACGTCTCCTGCGTTCCGGCGGCTTCCATGCGGCCGGTGCCGTGCACGGACCACCACCTGGTGTGGGCGGAGCTCGCTCCGCTGCGCGCGCGGGGGGGGTCCGCGTATTAGCATTTTAACAACCTGCTGCTGGAGGACGCGCGGTTCCGAGATTCGTTTTGTCGGTTCTGGGCCGACTGGAGAAGGAAGCAGTGGGGCTTCCCCTCCTTGAGGCTATGGTGGGATGTTGGCAAGGCTCACATCCGTCTCTTCTGTCAGGAGTACGCGAAGGAGTCGACCAAGAGGCGGGAGGCCCGGGTCGGGCGATTGGAGAAGGAGGTGCTCGACCTGGAGTCCCGTCTCGGTCAGGTCGTCGAGGACCCGGCCCTGCGGAAGGTGTACGAAGAGAAGAAGGGCGCGCTGAAGGACCTGCAGCTCGTCAGGTCCCGAGGCGCGTACGTGAGGTCACGGATCCAGCTCCTGCGGGACCTGGACCGCGGCTCCCCCTTCTTCTACTCACTGGAAAAAAGACGGGGGGTCCGTAAGCAGCTCTTGGGGCTGCTGGCCGACGACGGATATCTGGTCTCGGATCCAGAGGGAATCAGTGCGGAGACCCGCGCCTACTACGGGGCTCTGTTCTCTCCAGATCCGTCCAGCGAGGATGCGCGCAGAGTTTTGTGGGATGACCTGCCGACGGTCAGCCCGGAGGGCGCTGAAAAATTGGACGCTCCGCTAAGCCTGGCGGAGCTGACCGGCGCCCTCCGCCAGCTCTCTAGGGGAAAGTCCCCGGGGCTGGACGGGCTGACCGTGGAGTTCCACAGGACGTTCTGGGACGTCTTGGGGGGCGACTACGCGCGGGTCCTGGGGGAAAGTATGGCGACCGGGGAGATGCCCCTCTCTTGGCGCAGGGCGGTCATTGTCCTGCTGCCCAAGAAGGGCGATCTCCGCCTCCTTAAGAACTGGCGCCCGGTCTCCCTCCTCAGCACGGACTATAAAATCTTTGCCAGGGCCATGTCTGCTCGCCTTGGCACCGTGCTGGCTCACATGATCCACCCCGACCAGTCCTACACGGTCCCAGGCCGGACCATCCACGATAACATCCATCTGGTCCGGGACCTGGTCCTCCACTCCCAGAGGGCTGGTCTGTCGGTCGCCTTCCTTTCCCTGGATCAGGAGAAGGCGTTCGACAGGGTGGATCACGAGTATCTCTTCGGGACTCTGCGCGCATTCGGGTTCGGGACGCATTTCGTCGCCCGGATCCGACTTCTGTACGCCGCCGCGGAGTGTCTGATTAAAGTTAACGGGTCCTTGATGGCGCCCCTTCGCTTCGGGAGGGGGGTGCGTCAGGGATGCCCCATGTCCGGTCAGTTATACGCCGTTTGCGTGGAGCCATTCCTGCGCCTCTTGCGGAAGAGGTTGACGGGACTGGCTCTGCAAGGCCCGGGCGTGGAGGTGGTCCTCTCGGCTTACGCCGATGACGTGCTCCTCACGGTCACGGATCCCGCTGACTTGCGGAGGATGCGGGAATGCCAGTAGATTTACTCGGACGCATCCTCCGCCAAGATCAACTGGGAGAAATGTTCCGGACTCCTGGCGGGTCAGTGGCGGGTGGACTCCCTGCCGGAGGAATTCAGGCCTTTCGCCTGGAGCACCACGCACCTCCTTTATTTGGGAGTCTACCTTAGTCCTGCCGAGGACGCCTGGCCGGCGAACTGGCAAGAGCTGGAGGCCAAAGTCACCGCTCGCCTGGGACGCTGGACAGGACTGCTCTGAGTGTTGTCCTACAGGGGTCGAGCGCTGGTCATAAACCAGCTGTTGGCCGCCATGTTATGGTACCGGTTGGTCACTTTGATCCCTCCCCCTGCGTTTGTCACCAAGATACAGAAGAAGCTCATCGACTTCTTCTGGGACAAAAGGAAGCACTGGGTCTCTGCCGCGGTTCTGTGTCTCCCGCTTAGGGAGGGCGGTCAGGCGCTGGTGTGCCTTCGCACCCAGGCTGCGACTTTCCGTCTTCAGACGCTGCAGAGATACCTGTATGTCGAGAATCCTCCGAGATGGAGTGCGCTGGCGACGTTTTTCTTCCGCCAGCTGCATGGCCTCAATTACGACACGCAGCTCCTGTTTGCGAAAGTGGGCAGCAGGCGTGCCGGCCTGCGGGAGCTGCCTGTCTTCTACCAGGAACTACTATGGGTTTGGAACTACGTCGCTTCCAGGTGGAGCTCTCCCCCGTCAGGAGTGGTGGCTCTCCTTCGGGAGCCGCTGCTCAGGAATCCGCACCTCCACGACCGCGGGTTCGGGTGGCTGGCAGAGGGCAGGGCTGTGCCTGGCAAGGTGACCAGAGTCGGGGACCTGCTCGATGGCGGAGGAGCGGGCTGGATGGCGCCGGAGGAGCTGGCGCGGCGCCTTTCCTGGGCTAACGTCCGGCTCGCGGTCGAAGCCATCGAGTCGGTGAAAGTGGCACTGGGCCCCGACTCCACTAGGTGTATCGAGGCGGCTCAAGCACGTGGGGCGACCCCGTCCGAGCTTACCCCCGTTCGGACGGAATTCCTCATCGGCGCCCGGCCCCGAAACTCCCCTCGGGAACCAGCGCCGCACAACTTGAGCCGTCTCGAGGAAATACCCTCCGTGCCTTTTCATTCCGCGCGGAGGGGTTTCCTGTACGGGCTGCTCCTGCGCACTATCCACTTTGCCATCTTCGTCTACCGTCCGGACACGCCTTGGCGTGGCGTCTTGCTGACTGGCGGTGGCGGAGGTCCCCAATGAAGGGCTCTCTATGCGGGAGTCCTCCCTTGTTCCATCGGGGACTTGGCCTGGAGGGTGTTGCACGGAGCGGTCCCGTGCAATAAGGTTTTAAGTAGGTTCACGGACTCCCAGGCCGCCTGCATTTTTTGCGGCCTGGAGGAGTCCGTGTTTCACATTTATATGGAGTGTGAGAGGTTGCAGCCCTTCTTTCTCTACTTGAAGGGGCTGCTCCTCGATATTTGGTTGCACTTCAGTCCCACGCTCTTGATCTACGGTCACCTGGTGCGGAGGGGAGCGGACAGGTTGGAGGACCTCCTTGTGGGCCTGCTCCTGGGCCTGGCTAAAAGAGCCATCAATTGGTCCAGGCAGTGGGCGGTCGAGGGGGGTCGTCCAGCCGGATGGCCTGCCTCTCTTCCGCAGCCATGTTCGCGCCCGGGTGGCCCTGGAGATGGAGCACGCGGTGTCCGCCGGTGCGCTTGAGTATTTCCGCGACCGGTGGGCACCCCGGGGACTGGAGTGCATCATCAACACGGATAACCAAATTTTAATATTATTTGTTAAGTTTTAGTTGGACTTTTGTTTACAGTCAATTTGGTTTTTCTTTTGGTACGAACAAAAAGAGTACCCTCTGTTCCAGCATTTCCTGCCTGTGCAGCTGCCTCAGTCAGCAGGAGGAGAATGAGCAGACAAACCAGGAGAGTGGAGAGTGTAAAGTGGTGGTCTCCTGACTAGGAAGAGGAGGATATCGTTAGACCACCACCACCTCCACCTCCACCATCATCACAGCAACTGAGGTGCCTGGAGAGAGAGGACAGAGGAGGAGAAGGAGAAGGGAGGCCAGCAACAACACCAACCAGGGGAGAGGCCTTTCCCATTACTGCCTCCCCAAATTGGCCTCCATTCCAGGAGAGAGGGGAGAGAAACAACCAATAACTACCAACTGTTTGGAAGGAGGGAAGAACAACAGCATCTTTCAGGTGGGTGTTATTTGGTGCACTCTCCCAAAGACTTTGTATTTTAGGTGGGGGGAGAAAAGAAGAAAAAAGGGCTGGATCATCAAGGGGTGTGTGTGTGTGTGGCTCTTGTAAAACACTAGGCCACACACACCACTAATTAAGCATCCCTTCCTATAGCCTGACCTGGGCTAGCTGGAGCTGCCTAGGTGATCAGCCCAATTGTACATCGTTAAGACCTGGTGTGGGACTGAGCCTGGGGCATCTCCAGCTTTCCCAGGTGAAGACATCTTCTCCCCCTGCTAGAAGACCACCTTCAAAGACTGTAATTTATCAAAGGAGAGTGCACCCCTGCCGACACCCACCCACCCACCATCCTGAGTGGTGACCCTGCCTTTGCGGCCTCCCTCCTTCCCACCACCCCCCCCTCTCTCTCTCTCTTTGTCTTTCTCTGCTTTTCTCTCTGAGGCACCTCATTTCATCTTTAATTATTAATTGCCTATTGAGCAGAGGGGAGAAGGCCCCTCTCCCAATTTCAATCAATAACGGGGAGAGGTGTGCCTTCAATTTAAACAGCTCCCTCTGCTCAATTGAGGACCAAAAAAATACCCGAGGCCACATTAACACCTTCAGGCCTGTGACTTGGGGTGAGTGTAGCCCTTTTTTAGAAAACACCCCAGAATGGCGACTGCATCTTCGCCAGTGACGGGGCCAGCCAAGACGTATGCGGGAGTGGCAGCCACAGCCACAGCTGCTCCCACTGCTTCTGCTGCCCCGTCACCATTCAGACTAATAACAAAAAAGCTTGGGGTGAAGAGCTACACTCACCCCACTATGACCATTGAGGCCTGCGTTAAAGCCATGGCTGGGGTTGTCGGCCCCTCAGCCATTGTCGCGGCCTCAAAAATGTATGGGAAGGCTGTGTTCTTCCTGGGGTCGGAGCAGGAGGTGTCCCTGGCTGTCACCAAGGGGCTCACCGTGGGCAGGACCTTCCTGCCGGTGGACCCCCTCGAGGCCACCACGCAGAGGGTGGTTATTTCGAACGTCCCGCCCTATGTTCCTGGTGAGCTCCTCCTTCCCCATCTACGTCAACTTGGGGAGGTGAGGTCGGGGATCACACCCATCCCGCTCGGCTTCCGTGAGGCCAGCCTTCGCCACGTCTTCTCCTTCCGGCGCCAGCTGTTCATCCAGCTGGCGCGGGACGAGGACACTGACGGGGCATTCGTCGTCCACCACGAGGGGACCGCCTATCGCGTCTTCTGGACGTCGGACGGTGTGCGGTGCCACGCCTGCAAGGAGGTGGGGCACATCCGGAAAAACTGCCCCGCCTCCAAGGCCGCCGGATCATCTCGTGCGGCCGAGGCTGGCGCCGCCGACGCTCCTCCCCCCGGATCTGCCCGTGCGTCGGGAACGTCTGATGCGTGGTCGACGTCGGGGGCCGATGCCACCAAGGCCTCCGGCGGGGGGGAGGGAGCGTGTCCGGCTGGAAAGAGGGTGCGGCGGAAAAATAAACACCTTAGGGCGGGTCCCCCCGTGGATGGCCACCCCTTGCCCCTTGAGCCACTTACACCCGCGCTCCTCGCGGAGTTAATCGGGGCAGACGCGAGCGGGAGGGGCCTCGTGCCTGAGTCTGTGGCCGCAACTGCCGTAGCGGAAACGCCATTACCTGCGGCCGGGCTCGGGCCCGAGGAGCCCAACAAACCTGCTCCGCCGGAGGGAGCTGAGGAGGAGGCCTCTGCAGTCATGGAGGTCTCCCTCGCTCCCTCCGTGCTAAAAAGAAGGCGCGACCCCCTGGAAGAGGAGGAGGACCAGGAGGAGGAAGGTCCCTCCGAGCAGGGGGAGTCATCGCCCGCCGCGGGTACTGCGCCCCCCACCCCCCGCTGTCGTCATCACCAGCGATCGGCAGGGGTCGCCTGTCTCTCGGGAGGCTGAGGCAGATGTGTCTGTCCGACGCGTGCCTCCCGGGGATGGGGACGAGACCCTGCCCGTGGGGGGGGGGGTCACGGAACAACCCGCAGCGGTAATTGAAATTGACCTTCTATCGGTGCCGTTACCCCTCGCCGGGTCGGGCGGCCTGGGGTCTGGGTCGGGCGAGCTCGAGGATAATGAGCTCGCCCAATGTGACCCGAACATCTCCCAGGGGCTGCTCGACCTGGTAGAGCTTTTAATTCAAAACCCCCCTTCCGCTGGGTCGGAGGTTGGTGGCGGGGAGGAGGATGGCCCCCTGGCTGTGCCTCTGGTGCCGGACGTACTGGAGGAGCTGGGAATTGTTCTCTCGCCGGTTTCTCCGGTCGTTCCAGCGTCTGAGGCAGAGGGGAGCTCTGAACTGCTGCCGTCTTCTGGCCCAGCACCCCTAGAGGAGCCCAGGGAGAAATCCTGTGCCGCCGATCCTGGGAGTGGGATCCGGGCGGAGGCGGGGCTGGCTGGCGCGGCCGAGCCGTTCGCTTCGCACTGCGCGGCGGACAGGTCAGCCACTGGTGACGACCCCCTGGAGGAGGATGGGGACTCGGTGATGGGCACGGAGGACGATTCGGACTCCTGCGCCGACGAGGCGATGGATGACCTCGTGCCCCTTGCCGAGTCTCCCCTCATTCCCGTAAGGGAACTCCGGCATTTTATGGCCACGTGTCTGTGTCGGCGCAATAAGGTCCGGCTGGCCCTCGACAGGTGGTCGGAGCTGGCGCTGCTCATCGATTCTGTCCGCGCCGCCGTTAAGATCATGGGCGCGGACGAGGTTGTGAACCCGCTCGACCTGCGTCGGCTCACAACGTTTCTCACTGGGCTGCTGCGGAAGTGGCGGCTGACCAGCGGCTGCGCTTCCTCCCCCCGTTAGGTGTAGGTAGAGGTTGCACTATGCTTCTGACATGAAGATAACCATAGCCAGCCTCAACATCAACGGCAGCAGGGAGGCGCGCCGCAGATTCAACAACTTCTCGGTCCTTCGGGACGGGAAGTATGCGGTGTGCTTCCTGCAAGAAACCCACACCATTCCGGGAGACGAAGCCACGTGGCTCCTGGAGTGGCAAGGAGGGGTCAGCATGAGTCACCTCTCCAACAATTCCAGCGGGGTGGCTATCTTGCTGGCCCCGCATTTTCAGCCGGAGATCTTGGGGGTCAAGGAGCACGTGCCGGGCCGCTTGCTCCAGGTCACTGTTCGCCTGGGGGGCGTGCCACTCCATCTAGTGAACGTGTACGCCCCTCAGACCGGTGCGCAGCAAGTGCGCTTCTTCGAAGAAGTGTCCGCTCTGTTGGGCTCCGTCGACGTGGGCGAGTGCGTCATCATCGGGGGGGTTTTTAACTGCATCCTCGAGGCGAGGGACCGTTTGGGTCCCCCGCGAAGCCCGGCGGCGATGGAGAAGTTGCGGGACCTGGTTGGGTCCTTCGACTTGGTGGACGTCTGGCGAAATCTCCACCCCGACTCCAGCACCTTCACTAGCGTGAGGTCTGGGGGAGGAAGGTCCAGAATCGACCGCCTTTACATTTCCCGGGCGTACGTCTCCTGCGTTCCGGCGGCTTCCATGCGGCCGGTGCCATGCACGGACCACCACCTGGTGTGGGCGGAGCTCGCTCTGCTGCGCGCATGGGGGGGGTCCGCGTACTGGCATTTTAACAACCTGCTGCTGGAGGACGCGCGGTTCCGGGATTCGTTTTGTCTGTTCTGGGCCGACTGGAGAAGGAAGCGGGGGGGCTTCCCCTCCTTGAGGCTATGGTGGGATGTGGGCAAGGCTCACATCCGTCTCTTCTGTTAGGAGTACGCGAAGGGGTCGACCAAGAGGCGGGAGGCCCGGGTCGGGCGGTTGGAGAAGGAGGTGCTCGACCTGGAGTCCCGTCTCAGTCAGGTCGTCGAGGACCCGGCCCTGCGGAAGGTGTACGAAGAGAAGAAGGGTGCGCTGAAGGACCTGCAGCTCGTCGGGTCCCAAGGCGCGTACGTGAGGTCGCGGATCCAGCTCCTGCGGGACCTGGACCGCGGCTCCCCCTTCTTCTACTCGCTGGGAAAAAGACGGGGGGTCCGTAAGCAGCTCTTGGGGCTGCTGGCCGACGGCGGATCTCTGGTCTCGGATCCGGAGGGAATCAGCACGGAGACCCGCGCCTACTACGGGGTTCTGTTCTCTCCGGATCCGTCCAGCGAGGATGCGCGCAGAATTTTGTGGGAGGACCTGCCGAAGGTCAGCCCGGAGGGCGCCGAAAAATTGGACGCTCCGCTAAGCCTGGCGGAGCTGACCGGCGCCCTCCGCCAGCTCTCTAGGGGAAAGTCCCCGGGGCTGGACGGGCTGACCGTGGAGTTCCACAGGGCGTTCTGGGACGTCTTGGGGGGCGACTACGCGCGGGTCCTGGGGGAATGTTTGGCGACCGGGGAGATGCCCCTCTCTTGGCGCAGGGTGGTCATTGTCCTGCTGCCTAAGAAGGGTGATCTCCGCCTCCTTAAGAACTGGCGCCCGGTCTCCCTCCTCAGCACGGATTATAAAATCTTTGCCAGGGCCATGTCTGTTCGCCTTGGCACCTTGCTGGCCCACATGATCCACCCCGACCAGTCCTACACGGTCCCGGGCCGGACCATCCACGGTAACATCCATCTGGTCCGGGACCTGGTCCACCACTCCCAGAGGGCTGGCCTGTCGGTCGCCTTCCTTTCCCTGGATCAGGAGAAGGTGTTCGACAGGGTGGATCACGAGTATCTCTTCGGGACTCTGCGCGCATTCGGGTTCGGGACGCATTTCGTCGCCCGGATCCGACTTCTGTACGCCGCCGCGGAGTGTCTGATTAACGTTAATGGGTCCTTGACGGCGCCCCTTCGCTTTGGGAGGGGGTTGCGTCAGGGATGCCCCATGTCCGGTCAGTTATACGCCGTTTGCGTGGAGCCTTTTCTGCGCCTCTTGCAGAAGAGGTTGACGGGACTGGCTCTGCAAGGGCCGGACGTGGAGGTGGTCCTTTCGGCTTACGCCGATGACGTGCTCCTCACGGTCACGGATCCCGCTGACTTGCGGAGGATGTGGGAATGCCAGCAGATTTACTCGGACGCATCCTTCGCCAAGATCAACTGCGAGAAATGTTCCGGAGCCCTGGTGGGTCAGTGGCAGGTGGACTCCCTGCCGGAGGAGTTCAGGCCTTTCGCCTGGAGCACCACGCACCTCCTCTATTTGGGAGTCTACCTTAGCCCTGCCGAGGACACCTGGCCGGCGAACTGGCAAGAGCTGGAGGCCAAAGTCACCGCTCGCCTAGGACGCTGGACAGGACTGCTCCGAGTGTTGTCCTACAGGGGTCGAGCGCTGGTCATAAACCAGCTGGTGGCCGCCATGTTGTGGTACCGGTTGGTCACTTTGATCCCTCCCCCTGCGTTTGTCGCCAAGTTGCAGAAGAAGCTCATCGACTTCTTCTGGGATAAAAGGAAGCACTGGGTCTCTGCCGTGGTTCTGTGTATCCCGCTTAGGGACGGCGGTCAGGCGTTGGTGTGCCTTCGCGCCCAGGCTGCGACTTTCTGTCTTCAGACGCTGCAGAGATACCTGTACGTCGAGAATCCTCCGAGATGGTGTGCGCTGGCGACGTTTTTCTTCCGCCAGCTGCACGGCCTCAATTACGACACGCAGCTCCTGTTCGCGAAAGTGGGCGGCAGGCATGCCGGCCTGCAGGAGCTGCCTGTCTTCTACCAGGAACTACTATGTGTTTAGAACTACATCGCTTCCAGGCGGAGCTCTCCCCCGTCAGGAGCGGCGGCTCTCCTTCGGGAGCCGCTGCTCAGGAATCCGCACCTCCACGAACGTGGTTTCGGGCGGCTGACGGAGGGCAGGGCTGTGCCTGGCAAGGTGACCAAAGTCGGGGACCTGCTCGATGGCGGAGGAGCGGGCTGGATGGTGCCGGAGGAGCTGGTGCGGCGCCTGTCCTGGGCCAACGTCCGGCTCGCGGTCGAAGCCATCGAATCGGTGAAAGCGGCACTGGGCCCCGACTCCACTAGGTGTATCGATGCGGCTCAAGCATGTGGGGCAATCCCGTCCGAGCTTACCCCCGTTCGGACGGAATTCCTCATCGGCGCCCGGCCCCGAAACTCCCCTCGGGAACCGGCGCCGCGCAACTTGAGCCTTCTCGAGGAAATACCCTCCGTGCCTTTTCATTCCGCGCGGAGGGGTTTCCTGTATGGGCTGCTCCTGCACACTATCCACTTTGCCATCTTCATCTACCGTCCGGACACGCCTTGGCGTGGCGTCTTGCCGACTGGCGGTGGCGGAGGTCCCCATTGGAGGGCTCTCTACGCGGGAGTCCTCCCTTGTTCCATCGGGGACTTGGCCTGGAGGGTGTTGCACTGAGAGGTCCCGTTCAATAAGGTTTTAAGTAGGTTCACGGACTCCCAGGCCGCCTGCATTTTTTGCGCCCTGGAGGAGTCCGTGTTTCACGTTTATATGGAGTGTGAGAGGTTGCAGCCCCTCTTTCACTACTTGAAGGGGCTGCTCCTCGATTTTTGGTTGCACTTCAGTCCCACGCTCTTGGTCTACGGTCACCCGGTGCGGAGGGGAGCGGACAGGTTGGAGGACCTCCTTGTGGGCCTGCTCCTGGGCCTGGCTAAAAGAGCCATCAATTGGTCCAGGCAGCGGGCGGTCGAGGGGGTCGTCCAGCCGGATTGCCTGCCTCTCTTCCGCAGCCATGTTCGCGCCCGGGTGGCCCTGGAGATGGAGCACGCGGTGTCCGCCGGTGCGCTTGAGTGTTTCCGCGACCGGTGGGCGCCGCGGGGACTGGAGTGCATCATCAACCCGGATAACCAAATTTTAATATGATTTGTTAAGTTTTAGTTGAACTTTTGTTTACAGTCAATTTGTTTTTTTTTTGGTACGAACAAAAAGAGTACCCTCTTTTCAGTAAATACCTGTTATTATTGTTCTCCTGCAGTCCGTGTATTATTGATACTCGGACATTACAGATAGCACTGTCGACGACACCTTCCATCACTTTGCTGATGATTGAGAGTAGACTGATGGGACGGTAATTGGCCGGGTCGGATTTGTCCTGCTTTTTGTAGACAGGACACACTTGGGCAATTTTCCACATTGCCGGGTACATGCCAGTGTTGTAGCTGTACTGGAACAGCTTGGCTAGGGGCGCAGCTAGTTCTGGAGCACAAGTCTTCAGTACTATTGCCGGAATGTTGTCTGGGCCCATAGCCTTTGCAGTTTCCAGTGTCTTCAGCCGTTTCTTGACATCACGTGGAGTGAATTGAATGGGCTGAAGACTGGCATCTGTGATGCTGGGGACCTCAGGAGGAGGCCGAGATGGATCATCCACTCGGCACTTCTGGCTGAAGATAGTTGCAAATGCTTCAGCCTTGTCTTTTGCACTCACGTCCACAAAAGCCGTGAATGGACGTCCCTCTAGCAAGAACCGGAAATGGCGGATGGCCAGAAAAAGGGCCAGCAACTCCCGGTCAAACATACTGTACTTTCGTTCGTTTCACCGCAGTTGACGGCTGAAAAACACCAGCGGTTGCCACGTCCCATGCACCCACTCTTCCTGCACTGCGCCAATGGCATAGTCTGATGCGTCGGTGGTAAGGGCAATGGTGGCACCTGGCAGCGGGTGTGCCAGCATGGTTGCATTGGCTAAAGCGCCTTTTGTGTCGATGAACGCCCGGTCAATTTCGACCGTCCAGCTGATCGGATCCTTGCCGGACTTGCCCTTGAGGGCCTTGTACAGGGGCTGCATGAGCAGGGCTGCATTAGGGATGAACCAGTGATAAAAATTTACCATCCCGAGGAACTCCTGCAGGGCCTTGACGGACTGCGAGCGCGGGAACGAAGTAACTGCCTCCACCTTCGTTTGCAGGGGAATTGCGCCGTCTGATGTGATGCGATGGCCTAAAAAATCAATCTGCTGCAGGCCAAATTGGCACTTGGCCGGGTTGATGATCAAGCCGTGTTGACTGAGGCGTCTAAAGAGGGTGCGCAAATGGCAGATGTGCTACTCTTTATTAGGGCTGGCGATGAGGATGTCGTCGAGGTAGCCGAATAGAAACTTGAGGTCCCGAAGCACGGAGTCCATCAAGCGCTGGAAAGCCTGTGCAGCGTTCTTCAATCCAAACGGCATCCGCAGAAATTCAAACAGGCCGAATGGGTTGATGACTGCAGTTTTCGGGACGTCTTGCGGGTGTATGGGGACCTGATGGTAGCCACGGACAAGTTCGACTTTTGAAAAAATGGTATTTCTCGCCAAATGTGCAGAGAAATCCTGAATATGAGGGATCGGGTACCGATCAGGAGTAGTGGCGTCGTTCAGGCGTTGGTAGTTGCTGCAAGGCCGCCATCCGCCGCCAGGTTTCGGAACAATGTGGAGAGGCAAAGACCAGGGACTGTTCGACCGGTGAATAATCCCTAGCCGCTCCATCGTGTCGAACTCCACTTTCACAGCCGCGAGCTTGCCAGGTTCGAGGTGCCGGGCCCGTACGTAGACTGGGGAGCCAGTAGTGGTGATGTGATGTTCGACACCATGTTTCATGACCGTGGAAGAGAAAGTGGGTCTGGTCAGGTCTGGGAAATCTCCGAGGAGGCGAGTGAAGTCATCTGGAGGTGGGGACGTGCAGGAGACAGTGCGCGCCACGGTATTACCGCGGTAGCATGGGATGGAATGAAAAGTGGCCGCATTGATCAACCGGCGGTGCCGTACATCCACCAGGAGGCCATTGGCGCACAAAAGATCCGCCCCGAGGATGGCTTGAGAGACTTTGGCCGTGATGAAATCCAAGCTTGCTGCGTGTCCTGTCCAATCCTGTCCTTACACAACGCCCACATATGCGCACTTCAAGC
The DNA here is from genome assembly GCF_052327205.1 of Somniosus microcephalus. Taxonomy (NCBI): domain Eukaryota; kingdom Metazoa; phylum Chordata; class Chondrichthyes; order Squaliformes; family Somniosidae; genus Somniosus; species Somniosus microcephalus. Next base: position 179,528,020 of record NC_140988.1, read on the forward strand.
AGGGATCATGTATTCACGATCTTGAGAAGGAAACCTGGATGATTTTCCCCAATGCTAAATCAGGGCCGCTGAGCTCCACTGTAGGATACCTATTGTTACCTCGCATCAACTGATTCAACACAGATTGGGGACTGACCTGTTTGTTTTACTCACACCTCCAGTGACAGCTGTTATGAGTTATTTAATGAAGTTTATGACTTTTCAGTGGCTACGATTTAAAATGTCCTAATTTCAGGAATGGGAATTTTCAATCACAAAACAAATGCAGACAAGACAGCCTCCTGACGTCAGGCTGAAGGTGGCGTTCTCTGAAGACTAGAGTCTCTAAAGTTGCCACTGAAGTACCCACTTCAATCTCGTACAGAACAATTTTAGACAAATGCATTATCCAGGGTGCTATAAATAGTACCTAGTAGAATTTCAAGCCCAATAAATAACTGAAGCATGCACATAAAATGCCATTATATGCAAGCAAATGCAATCTATTGATTTAAAATTTTCAGTCACATTCAAAGACAGTTCTAGCAGGGTAGGCTATATCTTAGGTTTCAAGCTGCAGTATGTGCAAGACATGCCTAATTTAGCATTTTAAATGTAACTGCAATTGGAAAGAAAGTGTGAGTTCATTATTACAATTCAAAGAAACAAACTAGAAAAAACTAACAGAACAAAAGAGTGGCCAGAACTAAATTCAAAGTCATGTTTTGAAAATACTTTTCTTTAGGAGATGTTAAGTTTCAGTAATTCAAGGCAGTAAGACCAGGAACAGATTGTGTTCGAAAAGTAATTGTCCAACGAGAGTGATTCTTTCGGCTGAGATACTTAGATGATAGCTTAACTATACCATTAAAGACAGCTCTATCACCAGAGTAAGAAAACAATTTTGCTCAGTTGCCCTTTGAGAGTGAACGACTCATGTGGCTGTAAATGATTAATCTAGACTTTCCAATTTTCAAAAGTCTACTTCAGGGACTCATTGGTGAAATTGTCTCTTCTTCAGCTGCCACTTTGTAAACTGCTGCAGCTAAGGATATATTCAAGGTGTTTGTGTGTTTACTGTATTTTCCACTGAGGTGTGTCCCAATAAGGAAGTGAATGGTGCATTTTGCGGCATGGTGTGTTGCATTTAGGTACAAACCTAATGTAAACTGGAATGGTTTAACATTCAGGACTGTTACGGAAATCTTGGCAATTCATGGACAATTGGGACATCTTTTCATCCGTGTTTGATCAAGTCACCAAGCCATTTCAATGGGATGTTGTGGTATTTTCTCCTTAGAACCTCAATGATACAGCCACTGTGTGCCACACAAAAAGGTTTCCATTGTCACAAACCCAGGAATTAAAAATTGCTTCTGAGTCTATAGTCATAACAGATAAGTTCTGAAAAGTAGTCTGAGACCTGTTCATCATGGAATAATTAAAAATATGAATCTTACATGTGGACATCAAGAAATGTTCTAAAATCACAGAATGATACAGCACAGAAGGGGGCCATTCAGTTCCTCGTTCCTGTGCCAGCTCTTTCAAAGAGTTATCCAATTAGTCCCACTCCCCTGGTCTTTCCCCATAGCCCTGCAATTTTCTCCACTTCAAGTATTTATCCAATTTCCCTTTGAAAGTTATTAGTGAATCTACTTCCACCACCTTTTCAGGCAGTGCATTCCAGATCATAATAACTCACTGCATAAAAAATGTTCTCCTCATCTAAGCTCTGGTTCTTTTGCCAATTACCTTAAATCTGTGTCCTCTTGTTACTGACCCTCCGGCCAGTGGAAACAGTTTCTCCTTATTTACTCTATCAAAACCCTTCATGATTGTGAATGGCTCTATTAAATCTACCCTTAACCTTCTCTACTCTGAGGAGAACAACCCCCAGATTCTTTAGTTTCTCTACGTAACACAAATTTCTCATCCCTGGCACCATTCTAGTAAATCTGCTCTGCTCCCTTGCCAAGGCCTTGACACCCTTCCTAAAGTGTGGTGCTCAGAATTGAACACAATACCCCAGCTGAGGGCTAACCAATGATTGATAAAGGTTTCGCATAACTTCTTTGCTTTTGTACTCTATGGCCGAAATTTTCTGTACATGGGTGGGTCGAGTGCGGGTGGTCGCCGTGGTGGGTCGCGACCCCGTTCCTCATTTCATTCCACTCCTGAGATCGACTTTCCCTTAATGGCGCTTATTAAGACAGCCCTGCATGTTACCCGGCCCTATTAAATGGCACGGGTCTGATGATGTCATCGATGACCTGTTTTCAGCCGGGATATTTAAAGGAGCTTTGGCCACATTGCATTGAAAGGTTCATCTAGGATTGTGCAGGCACTATACTGGAGCATTGGAGTGTTGGAAAGACATGGAAACATGACTGCACAGAGGCAGAGGGCTGCACCCAGGTTTTCAGATGACTCCCTCCATATACTAGTTGAGGGAGTGAGAGCACGCAGGGAGGTCCTCTTCCTTTGAATGGGTGCAAGAGATCTCCCCAAGAGACCTAAAGGAGCCTGGTTGGAGATCGCAGAGGAGGTGAACAGCAGGGATGTTGTGAGGAAGACCTGGGTGCAGTGCTGGAAACATTTCAATGATCTCATTAGATCAGGAAAGGAGAGTACAAAGCCACACTCAAATTCATCCTGCTGTGCCTCTCATCACATCCCCATCACTCTGCCTTCCCAACCCTGCTCCTGCACATCATTGCTAACATCAACATATCTTGCACGCCCATCCATCCCTCTCTCTCTCTACATTTCACATCCCCATCTGACTAACCACCCCTCACACTCACCCTCATCCTAATGCAATCATGCCAACTAACAACACACAAGGAGGCCATTTGTCATTAGGACCACACTCCAACATAGTCTCCCTCTAAAGTTGTAACCCATCCATTCCTTACATGCATTCCACCACTCCCACTCAACCTTCTCTTCTTTCCCTCCTTGCAGGAGAAGAGAGCCCACAATAAAAAGGAGAGGGAGAGAACCGGAGGTGGGCCTCCATCATTGGCCACCTTAACTGCAGCAGAAGACGTCGCCCTGGAAGTATCAGGAGTCTCGGAGCAGCTGGAGGTGGGAGACAGAGAGAGGCATCATCTCAGCAACCTGGTGACAGAATTACATCTCATGCAGCCACATGGCTTACGGAGACTGATGTCAGCAGCCAGTGAATGTTCATCATGTGCATAATGGTATCATTAGCCATTCTTAATATGACATTTCTAAATCATCTCTTTACTCTCCCACAGGTCCGTCAAGAGCCCCCTCCCCCCCAACTGTCCAGGAGGAAGAGGAAGATGACTCCTCAGAGGAGCCTCCAGCCTCTGAGGTTGCACCATCACCAGACATAAGCACATCCAACACCAGCACAGATACTTACACCTCGGTGTGTGCAACGCGAGATACAGTAGTGTTATCACCTGTTGTGTCAGAAGTGAGCAAGAGCAGATGGTGGAGACAGGGACAGCAGTGGAGACTCCTCGCCAGACGGTGCAGGATGCTCCCAGCTCTGCTGAGCTGTATGCAAACGTTGAGCCTCAGGGAGTACCCAGAAAGAGGGCGATCCTGGAGGTGCAGGAAGAAGTGCAGGGGGCTCTGACAGGTTTTGCGACTACAATGTCTGCAAATGTGCAGAGAATGGAGGAGTCCATCTCCAACATGAACACCACCGTGTCGCAGGCTCTTCCATGGAAAGGATGGCTACCTGCATGGAGCAGCTAATGTGCCACTCACAGGAGCACATTGTAATGTCCGAGTATAAATAATACACAGACTGCAGGAGAACAATAAAACAGGTATTTACTTGAACAGAGGGTAACTCAAGACTGAAATACAGAAGCCTGCTATGGCTTTATATACAGGGGTGGTCACTGCCGGTACTGCAGTATAGAATCAGTTCTTCTCTTAAAGGTACATACACAACAATTCCTCCCCTTTTAGATAAACAGTACATAACATTCATTTAACAACTAAATAATAACTAATTACAATTACAATTTTTTCTGTACTATATACATCAACTGAAATAATCATTTATAAGTTCAGTCTTTGAGGAGGCTTCCTGATCCTGACTGGATAGCGCCTTTCTCGAGTATCCTGTTCTTGCGGCGGAGTTGATTCTGGCTCATTGTCATTGGCTGGTTCGTCAGCTTCCAATACCACTGCTTCTGAGGTAGACGCAATCTGTGCTTCAGGTTGATTACCAGGTGCACCTGCTCGTGGTATGGGTTTGGCTTGTTCCTGTGACTCTAGAATCTGGTCAGCATGGCGTCTCACGATGCTCTCTCCAACGTCCACTGTGTACATTAGTGGTCCCTGCTGTGTGCATATCGTTCCTGGCTGCCATTTTTCTGTTCGGTAGTCGCGGGCCAAGACTGGTTGCCCTATCTTGAAGCTCTTGGTTGGCTTCTCATTTATGTGCTGGAATTGCTTATCCTCAACATCTCATCTTATGTTTGGTTTGAGCAAATCCAGGCGACACCTTAGCCTTCGGTTGAAGAACATTATGGCTGGAGCTTGGTTGGTGACTGCCTGTGTCGCATTTCGGTAAGCAAACAAGAAATTATCCACCTTGTGTTGTAGTGGTATATCGTCATTATGCATTGCCTTTATGGCCTTTTTAAAGGTCTGAACAAACCTCTCAGCCAATCCATTTGTAGCTGGATGATATGGGGCAGATGTGTAATGTTTCACCCCATTATTCCTCAGAAACCTCCGGAAATCCTCAGACACAAACTGTGGCCCATTGTCGGAGCAAATCTGTTCTGGCAAGCCATTCCTGGCGAAGATGGTCCGTAGGACTGCAATGGTTTTCTCCGTGGTGGTGGAGGACATTTTGATGACCTCTGGCCATTTCGAATGGGCGTCCACAACGATTAGGAACATTGAGTTCATAAATGGACCAGCAAAATCAATGTGTACCCGTTGCCATGGAGATGAGGGCCACTCCCATGGATGTAGCGGGGCCTGTGGTGGAGCGTTTTGGACCTTCTGGCATCCTGTGCATCTCTTGGTCATATCCTCGATTTCTTTATCGATTCCCGGCCACCACACAAACGCCCTGGCTAGGCTCTTCATTTTTACCCCACCCCAGATGACCCTCATGAAGCTCATTGAGCACTCTATCTCTCAACTTGGGTGGAATTACCACTCGGGATCCACACATCAAGGTCCCCTGGCACACTGACAGCTGTTCTCTCCTTGGCGAGAATGCTGGCAACAGTGAGTCGCCATGTGCTGGCCATCCCTTCACTGTCAAATCATAGACCCGAGAGAGTGTCGGGTCATTTCGGGTTTCCTTCTCTATACTTGAGTTTGTAACAGGTAGACATTCGACTATGGTCGCATGGAATATCTCAACAGGGTCCACTGCAGGTGCTTCCTCTACCATAGGCAACGGTAGGCGCAACAGCCCATCAGCGTTTCCATGCTGTTTTGTACCCTTGTTCTCTATGTCATACTGATGTGCCCCTAGAAAAAGTGACCATCTTTGCAGCCGTTGCGCCGTCATCACCGGAACGCCCTTCTTTGGGTTAAAAATGGAGACCAGGGGCTGATGATCAGTCAGTAGGGTGAATTTCTGCCCGTGCAGATAGTGATTGAACTTCTTCACCCCCCACACCAGGCTGAGGGCCTCCCTGTCAATCTGGGCATAGTTACGCTTGGCTGAGGTTAATGAGCGCGATGCAAAGGCTATTGGCCTCTCTGAACCATCAGGGAATTTGTGTGACAGCACCACTCCGATGCCGTAGGGAGACGCATCACATGCTAACCGAATCGGTAGTGTTGGATTATAGTGAGCCAATACTTCTTTTGAAGTGATTAGGCATTTACATTTCTGAAAGGCACGCTTACACTCATCACTCCATTTCCATGTTACTCCAGTTTGCAGTAGGGCGTTCAGTGGGTGCAGAATTGTAGATAAATTCGGCAAGAACTTATGGTAGTAGTTCACCAACCCGAGGAACGACCTCAGTTGCGACACATTTTCTGGTGTTGGAGCCTTGACTACAGCCTCAATCTTGTCCGGCGACTTATGCAACACTTCCTCATCAATCATGTGGCCACAATACGAGATTTGTCTCCTGAAAAACTCGCATTTGGGGCGGTTGGCTCGTAGCCCATACTCCTGTAATCTCGTGAGCACCTGCTCCAGGTTGGCAAGGTGTTCACTGTCATTTTCGCCCGTAACCAGGATGTCGTCCAAATAACACTGGGTCCCCGGGATCCCTTGCAGGACTTGTTCCATCGCCCTCTGCCAAATAGCCGGGGCTGATGCTACCCCGAATACCAGTCGATTCTACTGGTAAAGGCCTTTGTGAGTGTTTATCGTGAGGTAATTCCTAGACGCTTCTTCCACCTCCATTTGTAGATACGCTTGGGCCAGATCAATCTTTGTAAAGCGTTTCCCTCCAGATAGTGAGGCGAAAATATCTTCTATCCGTGGAAGTGGATATTGTACTGTGTGCAGGACTGGGTTCACAGTTACCTTGAAGTCCCCACAGATGCGAACCTTCTTCGGTTCCCCAGGCGTGCTGCTCAATGATTTCTTCATTACAGGAACGATGGGTGTGGCCCACTCGCTCCAGTCTACCTTGGACAGGACACCCAAATGCTCCAGACTCTCCAGCTCTGCTTCAACGGCTGGGCGGATCGCGTAAGGTACCGGTCTGGCCTTAAAAAATTTTGGGTTTGCGTTATCTTTGATTTTTATCGTTGCCGTTACTCCTTTTAGAGTCCCAAGTCCTTGTTGGAAAACCTCTTCTGCGTCAGTTAGAATTTTTGACAGTCGTCCAGGTGTGACGTCATCATCCTTTTTATCAGTCACAGTTAGCGCCTGAATGGAATGCCAATCCAATTGTATTTTTCGGATCCATTCACGTCCCAATAATGGTGGTCCTCCATCTGGTATTATATATAGATACAGTTTCTGTGTTTCCTTGCCGTTGTATTCAACTGGCACCCTTATTTTTCCTCTGGGGTAGACTTTTTGCCCCGTGTATGTCTTCAATACAATGGACGTGTCCTTCAAGGGTATGTGTGAGAATAGCCGCTCATAGTCTCGTCGATTCATGACAGTTAGGGCTGATCCTGTGTCCAATTCCATCTTTACTGGGGACCCTGCTATCATGAGGGTGACCCAAATGGTTCGGTGATCCTCCTTTGCGATCACGTTGTGTAACTTTAGACAACTTAATCTCCTGCTCCCGGAGTCCTTATCACTCTCCTGATCTTCCGAACTGCTGTCTGTCAATTTCTTTACTTTCTTGTACTTTTCCTTAGTAGTTCTTGTAGTGTTGGTTTTCTTTCCCAACCTGCAGACTCTTGCTATGTGTCCCATTTTCCCACATTGCCTGCATACTTTGTCCTTAACCCAGCAGTCCTTCTGATCATGGGTTGTTCTGCCGCAGCGATAGCACTTTTCTGCTCCATACGCCATTTCATTAGCGCTGTATTCCTGTGGTTTCTGTTGTATTTCCGCAGCTCCCCGTGCTGCTGCTTCGTAGGATACTGCCACGCTGAAAGCCTGTTCTAGCGTCAGGTCCTTTTCCGAAAGTAGTCGTTTCTGGGTTCCTTCACTCTGGAGCCCGCAGACAAATTTATCCCGCAAGGTGTCTGCCAGTCCTGCTCCGAACTGGCAGTGCTTCGATAACTTGCGTAGTTCCGTAAGATAGTCAGCATTGCTCTCATTTTTGTGCTGGTTTCTTTTATGGAACTTGAATCTTTCTGCTATCAGCAGCGGTGTAGGGTTTAGGTGTTCCTGTAAGATATTAACAATCTCCTCAAAACTTTTCTCCATTGGTTTAGCTGGGGTAATTAAATTCCGCAATAGGCCGTACGTTCTTGCGCCCATCAAATTTAATAATACCGACGCCTTCTTTCCATCGGCCACCTCATTTGCCTTGCAGTACACTTCAATTCTTTCCACATACATGGTCCAGTCTTCTACCTCGTTGTCGAAAGCAGTGATACTGCCACTCTTCGGCATCTTGAGTGATTTAAAATGGCGCCTCCCGCACTTTTTCTTCTTCCCCAATGGAATAAAATGGCGCCTCCCGCGCTTTTCCTTCTTCCCCAATGTAATAAAATGGCGCCTCCCGCGCTTTTCCTTCTTCCCCTTGCTGCCACGCTGCTCCTAGCATTCTACAGGGTAATGGCGGCGACCCACGGCTTCGGCGCGTATCACTTTTCCTTCCCCGCGTTCTATCCTCTCCACGCTGCCCTGTTCTTGAGCACCGACCGTGCCCTGTGCGCTCCACCCTCTCTCTCTCTCTTCCTCCCGACAACGCTGCACGGCCCCTTTGCAGAGCCGCTCGATCGAGCCCGAGCCCGCCGCAGTCCGGAAGGGTCAGCGCACTACCTGCTACCAGCACGACTTGCTGGAACACCTCGACTGGGGAGCCAGGCCCAGCTCTCCACAGCCTCCCCTGCAACTCTCCGATGGATCCCTGGGCAGTTGCCCACGGTCGACGCCCGCCGTTCTGACTTCGACCTCCAAGAAGCTTCTCTTCAGGGAAAAGATCCCCGTGAGGTGATGCAGTACTGCAGGTGAGTTTGAACCTGCCCGTCGCCAGTGTAATGTCCGAGTATAAATAATACACGGACTGCAGGAGAACAATAAAACAGGTATTTACTTGAAAACTCAAGACTGAAATACAGAAGCCTGGTATGGCTTTATATACAGGGGTGGTCACTGCCGGTACTGCAGTATAGAATCAGTTCTTCTCTTAAAGGTACATACACAACACACATGGTATCTATGGAGAATAAATGGCTTTCTTTGAAGAATAGATGGCAGACGCTCGTAGGCTTCCTCTCTAGGAGGGATGTCAACGTAGACTTGGGTCCTCATGACCCCACTGCTGTGCAGCAAGGTGTTCTCCATCTCCTTGCTAGCAGGGAAGTGTGGGTGGCCCATGAGAGGGATGACAGTGAGAGGGGACATGGAAGTGGAGACTCCTCTCAAAGCGCTCACACTTCTCCCCCATTGCCTCCCCCTCAGTCAGAACACCGCATGTTTCCTGGGATTGCGATGGCTGAGTCTGCCCCTGCACAGTCACAGGAGGAGCAGAGTTTGGCGGGGCCATCACAGGCTCCAAAACCCAGAGGACATCCGCCAAAAGTGTCTATGCAGTCACAGCAGGGAAGTGAGCAGAGTGCCTCAACTTCTGCTGAAGCCATAGGGGTAGCACCTTGTAGAAGTACGCGTAAGAGAAAGATGACACACAAGTAGATTCACAAGCGTAAGCACTTGGGTGTTTTAATAAATGTTTGTGTTAAGCTTCTGATACCACAGATAAAAATTATTATTTTCACCATGTTCCGGTCATGGCCAATTCGGTCTGCAACTTTGGAAGTGGCTTAGTGAGTTGAAGTGAATGGTGAGACATAACGCTACCTCCAGCAATGGTGGTTAGTGTGAAAGGAATGGCCTGGTCATTGTAGGGATGCTTTATGGCCTTGATGTGGAGTGATGGGAGCCTGGCACAGCATGTGGCAGCCATATGGGTGTAATGCCTGAAGTTATGTAAATCTGGCCATGATGAGGCTATCCCTGGCCTCTTGGGCAGTACCGTGCTCGGGTGCTGGTGGGATATGGACCGCAGGTTCCTCTTGCTCCTCCTCCTCCTTGTCTTCCAGCTGATGCTCCTCCTCCTCCTCCTCCTCCTCTGAAGAGGCGGTGTGTTCTGCACCTTGCTCCTCCTGTAGCTCCAATCCTCGATGCTGAGCTACATTGTGCAGGGCACAGCAGACCACAATGATTCTGGAGACCCTGGCTGGTACGTACTGAAGGGCTCCTCCAGATCTGTCAAGGCATCTGAGGTGCATTTTCAGTCTGCTCTATGACACATCTGGTGGAAATGTAGCTTTCATTATATCTCTCCTTGGCCTCAGTATTTCGCCTCCTCAAGGGTATCATGAGCCATGTCTTCAGTGGATAGCCCCGTCTCCAGGCAGCCAGCTGGAAAGTCTGGTTGGAGGAGCGAAGAGCTGAGAGAGGGTGGACTGGCGCAGGACGAATGAGTCATGGCAGCTGCCAGGGAATTTGTATTGGGGGTATCACCTCTGGCATGGTGCAGCCCTGCGCAGCATCAGGTAGGTTGAGGAGAAGGTTGGTGGTGTTGTTTTTGGTGCTGCTGGTGTGTCTGGTGCTGCTGGTGTTGGGGCTCATCGTGATCCAATTCTGAGGAACAAAGTGAGACAGTATAAATGGCACCCATGCTTATGTAATAGAGGGCAGGTCAAGGAGAGATGACAGAAACAATCTGTCAATGGTGTGATAGCTTCTACCAATGAGGTGACAGTGGTTCCTGACTTTGCTGGAAACACTTGCAACCTCTAGAAAGTTAAATCTGTGCTGAAAATGCAGTCAGCAACTGCATCTGCCTTAGGAAAGTAACCAGCTGTCAGGTGGGAGTTTCTATTGTGCTTTCCATGTTGTGCACTAATGAGTTCCATCAATGGCCACTGAACTTCTGCCTCAGGTTCACAGACGTGATTCCCGAGCTGTGTGATTCCTGTGGTCATCCAGTGAAATTGGAAAGGTAGGGTTAAAAAGACGCTTAAGGGTCTGACAAGTACCTAATAATCATCTAAATTAATTCAGCCGCCTCTGCCGTTCAGGTCGCTGCCGCGCTGGCAAACGCACCCGAAAGGCAAGTGGAGGCAGGATAACGGCTGTCATTGATTAACCCACGTTTTTCCAAGTGACAATTAATTTTGGCTCGGATTATCATCTCTAAAATACATGCTTAATATTCCAAATGCATAAAAACATCTTCAGGAGCAATTTTAGAAAATGTTAATCAGTTTGAAGCTGACGAGAGCAAGCCCAGCCAGAGACTCAATGGTAACGAGCAGCCATGTAAGAGCCAAGAGACAGTTACAAGGGTTAGTTTTATGTTGAGTATTAGAGAAGCATCTTTGTTTTTCTTTATATTCCTCAGAGGATTAGTTAAGTCTGTAATTACCGTATAACTATTGATTATTTCTAATACTGTTCATTTATCTGTTTACTGTTCAATAAATCTGATTAGTAGATTATAACTTAAACCATGATCTGATAGAATATTCTTTTTCCACCTGCTACAGTCCATGGCACATGTCATATCCAGTAAACTGGAATAGTGGTGAAGGTTCTCTAGCTGACCCCTAGGTGTGCTACATTTACCTAGATATTGGGAACATAAAGACAAACTGAGCATCACAGGCTCACTTATGGGAGTGATCTGTGATATCAAACCTGAATCTAGCTTAAAATGTAGAAAAGTAATTAAAAGAAGTTTAGCCATCTGCCAAAGGCATAACAAACATTGCTAAAGTGCTGGATTAGTGAAATGGTTGCTTGCTATCCTTGAGTAATTGATGCAGTTAGCCTGCAGCAATGCTGGAAATTTAATAGTCTGTTTCAGTATAACAGTGCTTCGCTACCTCTTCCAAAGGCTATTAAAAAAGCTAACATTATGGTGTTCATCTGGCTGCTGCATATTAATTCAGCAATTACCTACTGGCCAATGAAAAACATGAGTTAAAATACGCAGCCAGCGCTCCTCAGGCTGTTCATTGGCTGCACATATCAGCAGGGGCTTGATATTGTGAGTGGCTGGTACTACTTAAAGGTAGCCTACACCTCTTAAAGAGGAGGTGCTTTGTGGCTGCTGGAAGTAATGTCAAAAAGTTAATTGATTTTGAAGATTTTTGTCAAGATGGCTCAACCTGTGAGAGATCGTGCACCAAGGTTTTCTGATAATGAACTGGAGGTCTTGGTGCATGAGGTTGAGAGAAGAAGAGATATCCTGTATCCGCAGACATATGCTCAGAAGGTAGTGGGAGGAAGAAGTGGCAAAGGTCAATGCCAGGCATATTGGCCTAGAAATTCAGTTAGGGGCGCCCAGCTCGCCTGGGCGCCGGAATTACCGCTGTGCGCGGAGCCACTTGCGCCAGCGGGAAATTCAGTTTCAGCGCCCCAAGTGGAAGCTGGCCGCTAAACAAGGGTTTCGGCGCCCCGCTTGGGGCGCTGAAACTGAATATCGGCGTGCAAAGTGCCGCAGCGCCACCCGCTGCGGCACGGCAGCCTGCGGTACTGCAGGCCTTCCTCTCACTCTTAAGGGGGAGGTGCCTGCAGCAGCGCGATCCCCGCTCGCGAGTGCCGGCAAATGAGCCCGGCACCAAGGAGAAGTGCCGGGCTCTCTGGAAACAGCCGGCAATGCCGCGGGGGGGGGGGGGTGTAGGAGGCCGGGGACGGAGGTGCGGGCAGGCAGCCGCCGAAAAAGCGGCCGGACGCACCTCCACCTTAACTCGCCCCACTACCGGCACAGGTAGGCCCCGTGTACCGGTCGCTGTTTGCGGCCGGCGCGGAGGAGGCGGCAGCAACCAAATATGGCCAGCGGGGCGATAGCGGGGTGCTGCGCACACCGATGACATCATCGGTGGCGGCGCAGCACTACTGGCTAACGCCGCCATTAGTGCCCCGCTAAATATCGCGGTAGGTTGGCACAGTGGCGCAAAAGCCCTCTTTGGGCGCAAACTGGTGGCGCAGGCCACTGAATTTCTAGGCCATTGCTCCAAGAACATGGGTGCAGTTCAGGAAGAAGTTCAATGATTTAACATGAGTTTTCAAGGTCAGTGAGTTCAATCTTCAAATGGCATATCACATCAACTGCACCACAAGCCTCATCTACTGCTCAATCACAACATCCCCATCACCCACCTACCAACAATCTCTATCAATCAGTTCTCATCCCTTCAATTCATATGGTTTACCTCACTCTCACACACTTAGCTCTGTTGCAAGCCTCAAACCCACAACTCACAGCTCGCACACACTTGCAACTATTTAACCATGGCAGCCACATCAACCAAACATATTGCAGGACTCTCACTGACACACTTCCCTCTCTCTTGCAGGAGAAGGTGGTGCATAACAGGAGGCAGCAGCAAAAAACTGGAGGAGGACAAACATGACCGCACGTTTTAACCCCAATGGAGGAGACAGCGTTGGCCATCATGGGAAGGGGCATCACTGAGGCCGTGACCACTGGTGGTGCTGGAGGGATCAATGATGAGGCTATCTGCATACCTAATCCTCCTTTTCTCTCTCATAGCGCAATCTCTACTGACTCACAAGCTGCCGATGATATAAGCACGCACTTCTTACTTTCTCCTCTCCCCTCACCACAACCCAGACATTGTCCCTTTTTCATTTCAGATATCCCAAAACTGGAACCTTCCCAGACAGTGGAGAAAGAGGAAGAAGAAAATGAAGATGAAGAGACACCATCACTTGATCCTACACTTGCAGCCACCAGCTCATATACTGACGCTGTGTGTACTTCAGAGGCTGAGATAGAGGGGGTGAGACACTGGGCACAAGAGCGCTGCAGCCTGGGCGGGAGGAAAGGATAGCGCAGGTGCCAGCTCACCGGAGATTTCTCCCGCGGGGCGGGGTGCCTGTTTAGGCACGACCAGCGGCAGCAGATTGCCCCCAGTATGCAGATGAGGCCCGAGGACCAATTTCTATTAATCCTCGGCCGCCTTGTTTCGGGCACACACTGGGCTCGATTTTAACTCAGCCGTCCGGCGGGCTTTGAGGCGTGTGGGTGGTTAAAATCGTAAAACCTGGGGGTCGGGACCCGCCCCCCCCCCCAGCCTGGTTCCCGACACCTAGCCATTTTAACCCAGGCGTGTCTGATGGTCCCGAATCAGTCCCGCCTGTTGCAGGCGGGACTGGTCTTTAGGGCCCTTAAACAGGACTCATTGGCCCATTTTAACAGGCCCTTGCCTGTTTAACCCTTTTCCCACGTAAAACACGCCTGGTGGGGATCACGCCTGTGAAACCTGGCATGAACATTATTGGCTTGCTGACTATCAGCTGCATGTCAACCATGAAAGAGGAGATTTGATCAGCCATCATTTGCAGGTGGCAGGACTTTGTTGTTTCAGGCCTGGGGCAACTTTTACCAGACTTAACCACACCTGTGGAAGGTTGGAGCCTCACACACTTCTCCAGTGTGACCTCCTGCGAAACCCCTCCCGCCAGCCTCACTCAGCGCTTCCTCAACTGAGGCATCTACCAGAAGCATGGGAGGCCTTTTTTCCCTTCCCTTCTTGGCATTAGAGGACCTCCAGCCCCATTCGTGAAATGACACATGCAACAACTGCAGAAGTTGCTATCAGAATTTTTATGCAAAACAAACAACTGATGGCATTTTTACAGAATACACAACATTTCACCCAAGTGACTACCCTTGTGACTATTTGTGCTTTATTTTCCTCTTACGCATGCTCCTACGTAGTGGTTCCCCTGTGGCTTTAGCAAATGTGGAGGCCCCTTGCTCACTTTCCTGCTGTTCCTGTCTCGACACCTTTGGCGGGCGTCCTCTGGGGTGGCGAGCCTGTGAGGGCTCGTCAGCAGTCTGCTGCTCCTGCGGCTGTGCAGGAGTTGAGACGTCTATCTCAGTTGGGTATGGACTCCGGTGGGGCTCTGACCGAGGGCTCTGCAGTGGCATGGAAGTGTGAGCGTTTGGAGAGGAGCCTCCACTTCCTTGAGGTCTGCCACCAACCTCCCTCTCATGGGTCAGGTCCCCCTCAGTGTCTGCAAGTGGCTTGAGAGCACCTTGCTGCACATCAGGGGGGCCATGGGGACCCGTATCTGCAATGGCAGTCCTACTCAGAAGGACTTCCATAAAGGTCTGGTTTCTCTGTTCAATAGATGCCCATCGCTCCTCAAGAGATGTCATTCTATTCTGAACACTCACCATGTTTTCCATACCCTGGTGACTAACCTCCTCCATGGCCGTAGCCCTCCTCTCCTCTACCGTAGCCAGCCTTTCCATGGAGGCAGCAATCATTTCCACGGAGGTTGCCATCCTTTCCGTGTTGATGCGTTCATGCGCCAATGACTCCACAAAGGCTCTGCTCATGTTCGCTATGGACTCCTCCATTCGCTGCACACTCGCAGCGACCCTGGAGACAAAACCTGCCAGAGACTCCTGCATCTGTACATGGAGTTCCATCACCTCTGATCTTACGGATGGACCCAGAGGCAGAGGGTCGACATGCAGCTGAGCCGAGCTGGCAGAGTCCTGCGCCCTCCGACGAGCACTCTCTACTGCTGTCCCTGTCTCCACAATCTGCTGATGCTCACTTGTGAGCTGTGATACACCAGGTGACAACACTACTCTATGTCCCGAAGGTCCCACCGAGGTGTGAGTGTCTGTGCTGGTGCTGGGTGCGCTTGTTTCTGCTGACGCTGCACCCTCAGAGGTTGCAGATTCCTCTGAGGAGTCTGGCATCTCAGGCTCTTCCTCCTGCACCGTGGGAATGGGGGCTCTCGATGGTCCTGTGGGGAAGTCAAGGAAAAAGTTAGAGATGTGATGCCAAGGTTACATGCACATTGCATTTTGTAGATGATCATAAGTCCATATGATGTAGCTTCAGAATCATTATCAGCGACTCCTGCAATGCCAATGAGAGATATGGAAAACTATTCTGTCACCAGCTTGCGGGGATGCTCCTGTCTCTCCTTCCCCAACTTCTGCATCTATGTCAGCCCCGACAATCTCCAGGACGCCTTCCTCCCAGGGGGTGAGCTGGGCTAATGAGAGCGGCCCTCCTCCTGTCCTGGTTCGCTCTCTCCTGTTGTAAGCTCTCTTTTCCTGCAATGAGGGAGAAAGTGGAGGTTGAGTGAGAATGAAGGAGTGAGTGTAGAGATTGCATAGCATAGATACTTAGAAGGAGACAAAGATGGAGTGAGGTTGCAAGACCAAGGGCCCTCCCTGTGTGTTGTCAGTTGTGTTCAAAGCATCAGAGTGAGAGGGAGTGTGAGGGCTGCATGGTGGAACAGTTATGTGATTGTGAGCATAGAGAGAGAGGGAATGGGTAAGGGTGCATGGATGTGAGTGTCTAGTGGGATGTGGAGGAAGAGATTGCTAAAGCTGAGTGCTGGTGAGGAGAGGCAATGGGGATCAGATTGAGGGTGATGGAAACTTCATACAGTACTTACTTTTCCAGTGCGATGAAGGTCATGGAATCTTTTCCTGCACTGCATCCAGGTGCGCCGTGTGAGCCCCAAGGAGTTGACTTCCCCAGCCACCTGTAGCCACACAGCCTTGGTCTGACTGGGAGGCCTCTTCCGCCCTGAAGAAGGGAACAGGACCTCCCTGTGGGCCCTAGCACCATCCAGCAATGCCTGGAGTGAAGCCTCATCAAATTTGGGGGCAGCTCTTGCCCTCCCGCTGGCCGTTGCTCCTGCAGGCTCCTGTGCCATCTCAATGGTGAAGTTTGGAAGCCTGCAGAAGAAGCAAGGCTTGCTGTGGACCTTAAAAGCAGCAGCAATGATGACATCATATTCTGCGACTTTCTGACTGGAAATACTCATTTGCCAAGGCTTCCCACACGTTGGAAATCAATTGGCCAATTGAGTTAAAATTGCATCAATCTCACAGACCTATTTAGATTTGTGTGGGAAACACCAAATTCGGGGAACCCGACAATTCCCCGCACCTGAGTTAAAATCGACCTCACTGTCTCCACAGTACCAAATCTGGGCCCAAAAAGGGACAAGCTAAACTCATCCATTGTCCTCTGAGCCTGACCAAGCATGTCCTCACAGCTTCTATTTTTATCACCCTGGGCTCACATCCAGAAGGAAATGTTTGGCAAACCACCTCTACTGTGTGCCCAGGACCAGAAACACAATAGATATGAAGTGTTTATCAATTTCTGAGACAGGCTAACATTGATTATTATTTGCAGCCTGTGGGAAGCTACATCAAAGCTTACCTTATTTGCAATTTGAATACCTGCCACCTTTTAAAAAATACGTGTAAATACACTTTGCTTTAACGGCTCAGTACCTGTTTGTTCCAAATCTTTTCAGAGGAGAAATGCCCAAAAATCCCAATTCTCGTTGGTGACAGAAGTGTCAGAAGCCAAGATACAGGCCTAATCTGAATAAACATGGCAAGAGCATTAATTAGGTATGCAAACCCTGGGGTAAGTGTGAATGGCCACACAATTATGTTCAACTATGCACCAAAATCACCACTGTGTCTTTGAACTGACTTCACCTACCTGGAGCCCTTTCCTGGAAAGATATATAGAGCAGCCATTTTTGTCATTTTCAATAGTGTCTAGTTGAACTAAATGCGGTTAGGACAGTAATATTGGCTGCTACATTAACCACCCCAAGATGGGTAGGAGAGAGTTGGGTGGTGGGGGGTGGGGGGGGTGCGGGCGGGTGGTCATTGAATCATAGAGTTATACAGCACAGAAAGAGACACTTCGGCCCATCGTGTCTGTGCCGACCATCAAGCCCTATCTATTCTAATCCCATTTTCCAGCACTTGGTCCGTAGCCTTGTATGCTATGGCATTTCAAGTGCTCATCTAAATGCTTCTTGAATGTTGTGAAGGTTCCTGCCTCTACCACCCTTTCAGGCAATGAGTTCCAGATTCCAACCACCATCTGGGTGAAAAAGTTTTTCCTCAAATTCCCTCTAAACCTCCTGCCCCTTACCTTGAAACTATGCCCCCTGGTTATTGACCCCTCTGCTAAGGGGAAAAGTTAATTTCTATCTACCCTATCTATGCCCCTCATAATTTTGTACACCTCAATCAGGTTCCCCCCTCTGCCTTCTCTGCTCTAAGGAAAACAACCCCAGCCTGTCCAGTCTCTCTTCATAGCTGAAGCGCTCCAGCCCAGGTAACATCCTGGTGAATCTCCTCTGCACCCTCTCCAATGCAATCACATCCTTCCTATAGTGTGGCGACCAGAACTGCACACAGTATTCCAGCTGTGGCCTAATTAGCGTTTTGTACAGCTCCATCATAACCTCCTTGCTCTTATATTCTATGCCTCAGCTAATGAAGGCAAGTATCCCATATGCCTTTTTAACCACCTTACCTACCTGTCCTGCTGCCTTCAGGGCTCTATGTACATGCACACCAAGGTCCCTCTGATCCTCTGTCCTTCCTAGGATGCTACCATTCATTGTGTATTCCCTTGCCTTGTTAGTCCTCCCAAAATGCATCACCTCACACTTTTCATGATTAAATTCCATTTGCCACTGTTCTGCTCATCTGACCAACCCGTCTATATCGTCCTGTCGCCTGAGGCTTCCCTCCTCGCTATTTACCACTCCACCAATTTTCGTGTCATCTGTGAACTTACTGATCATACCTCCTACATTCATATATAAATCATTCATATTAAAGACTTAAATATGGTGAACTTGCCTCATCACACCGCGCACATGCTCACTGCCTATTTTATGTTGGCGTATATCGTGGCGTCCGAGTGTCCCCCCGTGGAGAGACAGGACACTTCATTAACATATTTAAATTGGGCTCCCACAGTGCAACTGAGAATCTGATTTGAAATTGCTGCTGCACAAATTTCCCAGGGCTCGGGAAACCCGGCAGTGCAAGGGAGCAAGAGCTGCTGACTCCACAAGGTAAGTGCCTTTCTCTGCACTCTTTGTGGGCAAGGATGAGCAGGAGTGCTCCCCCCCAACCCCTCAAGGAAGCCTTTGGCCTCCCCCGCCGATTACGGCCTCTCTTTTCCCCCCTCTGTGATCCCCAGCCTTCATCCTTCCTGATTGTAGAGGACCGCCCCCAACAGCCATTTTCGGCCTCCCCACACCCTCCCTGTGTCCCCATAAATATCAGGGCCATTGTCTAACCCACGTACAGGTATCATTTTAGAAAGTTTACAAATCTTATGTTCTCCAAGTCTTGCCGATTATCAGATTGTGCAAGGAATATGTTCCAAGATAATTAAACTCTTGTGAGCTCATTTGATACCTGTTGTTTTAGATACTTGTACTAATATTTTGTTTTACTATGCTCTTTTACTTCTGTGTAAATCCTTATAAATAAATTTGACCAATACAATTAGCGTGATTGTTACTATCTGACAGAATGGTGTTTTCTGCCTTTCAAAATGGAAAGGAGGACAAGTTGGGCAGCAGCATATCTTCAGTGCAAAATACCGAGGTGAAAAGGCTGTTTGTTAGTCATGTGTTATGCTATTCCCATTCACATCACTCATAGGAAAGACGAGGCCTACCACTGCATTCCCGCCTCACCTTAATTTCCCTCCCTTGCCTCCAAGGAGACCCATGCTGGTTGCCCCTTCTGCATCCACCACATGCAAATGATGGCATGGAGACAGGGCCTGGGTTCCTGTACAGTTCCCTTCAAACTGTGTCTCTTAGTTCCACTTCATGGGACAGCTAGATGAAACCTGGTCTCAGTCCTTGGAGTACTGACAGGAAGGCCTTGAAGTTTCCTGATGCAGGACGAGGACTGGAACCTTCTGCTGCAGTCTTCTTCCCCTTTAAGAAGCATCCCACCTCTTCCGATGCTGCAGCAGGACTTGTGGTGGGCTCCCACTTGCTGGGAGATCTCTCTCCAGGAGCCAGCCATGACTGAATAATGGTCTTGTTTAAATATTGTAATGAAGGATAATATTCAAAACATTAACCGATTTTGTCTTTCTCTTTGATTGCCCTGCTGGCCATTTCCAGCGTTGTCTTTTTATATTGCATTCTAGAAATGCTGCAATGCTGAACTTCTGTAAAATGGAATCAGTTTGTAAAGGGTGTTGCACCTACACCAAGTACTCTTATTTCAAAGCACTGTGCAGGTTAGTATGTGAATTGAATAAATCTTTACCTGAACCACGCTTCACAATAACAATTCTCAATCCAACCGGATTTGAATTTTATGCTGCTTTGATCTCGGGTGTGGAGGCAGATGGTTTAGAATGTTAGTATGGGCATTGCAGCTTGCTGTTTCAATCTGTTACAACTAAGATGGAAAACATAAGGGATAGTTCAATTAATTCATGTTCCTAGCACAGAGCTTCACCTCTAACAGACAAGAAATCTTGGGAAGCACATGGTGGAATTATTGATATGCACTATCCACAAGCAAATCTTCTGTGAGGGGAGTGCAAATTTGTAAAATTACCCTGACAGACTCATAAAAGTGAATCACTGTCAACAACAAGTTACTTTGTTTTTTCAATATTTTTGTGCTCCAGGATAAGGGATATCAGTATTGAGTAATGGAACATGCTTAGGACAAATAATAGGAGAAACCAGGTGAACAACCACGAGCCCTGCTGTCACTGTGTACGCTACAATGCAAGTTTCCATGTCCAACACAATATATTCTTACGGCTTTGAATGAGATTGCTTTACAGTGACTGAACAGCTCAAATTATGTTCTTATTACATAGCAAATTTCGAGCATTGGGGATCACATTCTGCAACTCCATGGGGCAGAAATTGTTTCTCGTTGCACCCCTTTTCCAGACGGAAAAGGAGGCTAAAAGGACCGATTTCAGCCACAACATCCCGCACCCGATCAGGGCCTGCGTTACGAGTGCCACCATTTTGGTGTAGGCAGCTTCAAGGGCTTTTCAGCTAGCCACCTAAAGCAGGAGTCAGGCTCCTTATATAGGGAAATAAGGGGCCTAATATCTGTGTTAGGTCCCCTCACCAAATTTAGTTGCTAAGCAGTGGAGCAGGTTCCAGGTCTGTTCACTTGGGATTCTTCAGAGGCCTGCGCGGCTGTCAATGAAACATGGCGTATTTTTAAAAATGTATCCGCAATCATTGCTAGAGAGCCAGGAGGAGCAGGAGAGCTCCCCCGATACCACAGCACTCATGATTGCCCCCAACCATTGCCATGCCACCTACCTTGGGATGTACATTTGGGCGACTGCTGGCAAGCAAGCAGCCCAATATGGAATTCTTTAATTGGGCAAGCTCCCTGTTGAGGCACAACAGGCAGCAGTAACTCATCTAGGTTATTGAAATGAGACTCAACTTCGGGCCAGACTCTGGCCTCCCGGTGATGCCACACGCTTTTGGTGCCCAAAAATGGGCCACAACCGATTTCCACACCCATCAGTTTTATCTGTGAAAATGGAAAACCAGTGGCTTGGTGTAAGATATATCAAATAGTGCTCTCTTCCCCTTAATAAAAACACCAGCTTACTGTGAACAAATGGGTTAAATTTATTTTTTATTACATGGTGTGACAATTATGGATTTTTCCTATGTTGCCTGAGCTGAATTTTTAAAATTATAATATTTCTGTAATGCTAGATTAAGCTTATAAACGATTAACTCCTAAGGCCACACGTAGCATTTTTATCAGCATTAGGCCAGCGGCATGGACCTACCTAATCTCAATATTATTGACCTGGTGTGTTAATTAGTATATAGAGGTAGGAGCTTTACACACAATCTCAAATATTTCAGGTTATTACGAGACGATGGTTCTTTGTGACACCTGAGGATTCAGATGCCATTTCATTCCATTTGAACAGTGGGGGAGAGGAGGAGAGTTAGCCATGCAGAAACTGGGGCGCTTCCGGCTCACACATCAAAAGGTAGATTCATGCTGTTGTTTAACTAGATAGCAGGCCAGGAAAGGTGCACTCTGAATCATAGGGGATGTGAGGTCTACTTACAGGCATGCCAGGTGACGCTGATCCCAAGAATGTATCCACCACAAAAAAAACAAATGCATACGTCAATATTTTTGTTTTTTGTGGTAGATACATTCTGGGTTTTCAAACTGTATTTTGGCCACTGCGTTCAGTGACTGTCCATTTTCCATAACAATCAAACATTGGTGATCTCAGAGACTACGGCCAGAATTTTGTCAGTGTTCAGGGGGCGGGATTGGAGGTGGCACATCCGGCAAAATCACAAAGATTGACAATGGGTCAGAAACCCGCTGTCAAGCCGCCTCCAAACAATCTTCCCAGGTGTCGGGTCCCTGATTTGCACACGGACCCGACACCTAGTGGCGGGAAGAGGATTATAGGCACTTAACTGCTTGTTAACAGGTTGTTAACAAGCAGTTAAGAGGCATTTTGCAATTTGGCAGGTCTACAGCAGGCTTCCCGACATCCGGACACCACGCCAGGGTAAATGTGGCATGCTGTGGGTCTACTGTAATGCCTCTGCATTGATGACAGCTGCAGAAGTGGTGCGAAGGATCCAAAGGTACACTGGTGAGTTTCAGAGGTAAGGAAATGTTGGGAAAATCATTTTTAATGCATTTACACTTTTCTGTAGGTGACAAGTTTTGGATTGTGTGTGTAGTCACACCTCATTGGGAGAACCTCTATCACCAGTGACAGATCACTTCTGTAACCTCACCTTGAGCTGCCATCTGTTCTAGCCTAAGGAGGGAGTCACTGGAGCACCTGGTTGCAAGGGCTCACCTTTGTACAGTGATTGTCAGTGTTTGCAGTACCTCAATGCTGTCAAACACTGAAAAATCAGCTGTCAAAAAAAATTGTGCATGGCCCCTTTAAGAAAACAGGAAGATGATGCGTCATCAACTGATGTCATCTGACACCGGCTTCCTCTTAATTGGTCGGCAAGCTCGCAGGGTGGGCTTAACAAGGCCAATTGATGCAAAATCGCGTCTGTATGTCTGATGTCATTGGGAGCGGGACTGGAACCCAAAGGCAGCTGTCCCGCCCTCAAGCCGCATCGATAGGAAAAATCGCTGCCTACTAGTTTGTATTAAGTTATGCACACTTGAATTATTCACTTGCCAAAAGTCATTTAAAGCATAACCTGAATTCAATGGAGAAAAAAGACTTGTGCCATCAACATGGGTTGGATCCAAACCTGCACTGAAGATGTGAACGAACAGTGTGCACACTCCTTGTACCAACCAATCCCTAGTTAGTAGGCTTTTAGTCTAGGAGTAGAATGCAACACAAAGACATTTACAGAGCAGACTGGGCTAAATAAGCAGCTGATTAAAAAGTTAACACTTTTCATTGATTCAGTTGTCGAGAGAAATAGTTACTGAGAGTGATTTTCAATTGTGTCAGACAAAATTTAATATTACTGCTTTTTTTTACGCGATGAACATCATAGCAGCCATTCTGTTCCTATCTTCCTAGCACTCTGGCCTATAAATATCGTGCTGATTCGACAAGTTAAAAGGTAAAACTCCCCCTACACTAAAGTGCATAGGCCAAAAATTGTAGTGTGTTAAAAATCTGCCAGTGCCACCGCGGGCCAAAGTTAATGGCCGCCAAAATTAATGTAGAGTGGCCGTAGTGTCATTGCAGCAAGAACAGCCTTCTCTTAAAGCAAGGCTATCATTTAAGAAAGCAGTGCGGTCCCTTAAAGGTGAACTACCTTCTAAAATGACAAAAATGAAAATCATTTAAAAATAGGCAGTTTTTAGCCCTTGGAGCTCAACTGCCTTCTGAAAAAAAATTAACATTAAAAAGAATTCCCAAATGGGAGTCTTCAGCTCTTAAATTTGAATTGCCTTCCGCACCTAAAAAAAATGATAAGTGCTTCAGCGCTAACACAAGTGTCTCAGCAAGCCAGGGAAGGGCACCCAGGGACTCGTACGCAGCACTCCAGCTTTGTGCAGGGCGTCAACATTGCAAGAGAGGTCCTCTACCCACAGGGACCAGGAGACCCTCCAGAAAGAAGGATGTGGGACCAGATCACCGAGCCCGTCGTTGCCAGCAGTGTCGCCCCAATAACCTGGCTCCAGTGCCCAAAGAAGCTTCATGACCTCAGACCAGTGGTGAAGGTCAGTGAATGCACCTTCAAAAGCCGTCTCCTACCAACTGCACCACTACCCTCGCACACAGCTCAATGCACGAGCCCGCCCCACCAATCACTCACCTACCAACAATCTGTACCAATCATGAGGCACATCTCCCATTCCTAGCTTCACCTCACTGCCTTGGAGGAGACAGTGCTGGCCATTCTTGGCAGGTGCATGGCTGAGCCCTTGGCCAGCGGCAGGTCTGAAAGGATAAAAGATGCTGGTATCCTCATGCGTTATCCTCATTCTGGCATGCACCTCTTGCTTTCCCGCCCTCCCCTCACCACAACTTCACCCTTGTGCGTTTCGCGTTTCTCATTTCACACACCCAAGAAATGCAGCCTGTCAGTGGCTGACCAAGAAGAGGGAGAGAAGAGTGAAGAAGAAGAAGAAGAAGATGATGGAAGAAGGAAGAAGACGAACATCACTCGATTTCACACTCCCAGCCACCAGCTCCTCAAGGCCATCTGCAGTGTCCCCCACTGAAAGTCAGCAGCCTTCCACCAGCCATGCTGCAGCTACTGGGGTAGTACTGCATAACATCAGTAGGATAGGCAAAGACACACACAAGACAGTCACTAAGGGAATGCACAAGGGTGATAAATTGATTTCTTGATGTCATATTGGATGGATAGATGTATAAAGTTGGATTGGAAAGTTTGCTTTGTGGCAGCTTTAATTTCAGCATTGTGGCCAAGAGGACATTGTGATGGTCAGTAACAGAGGGAAGGTAAGGTGTGGGGCTAACGTTGAAAGGGGATTTGTTGTTGTGGTCTCTGGTACCACAGGCGGTTGATTCCACCCCAGATATCCCAGCCAAAAAGGGGTTCTCTGGGTTGCATCCTTCCTTCCGCTTCCTCCTCTTCTGCGTCTTCCTCTCCTGCATCTTCCTCTTCTGCGTCTTCCTTTTCCTTCTGCGAGCAGATGCTGGAAATCTGAAATAAGAGCAGAAAATGCTGGAAATACTCAGCAGGTCAGGCAACATCTCAACCTGAGATGTGGGCCGGAATCTTTACCTTGGAGTCGGGTCGGGTGCCTGCGGGCCGCGTTCTGCACTGCACGTTTAACTCTGTGGCACCAACTGAAAGGCTCATGCGGGTTTCCTGACCCAATTAAATGGAGCGATCTGATGACGTCACTGATGACTCGTTTTCAGTACGGATATTTAAAGCAGCCTTGCGCACATCTCATTTGAAGGTTGCTGTAGGAGTGTTGAAGGTGCTTTCAAAAGCTAAACATTGCTGAATAAGATTGAGAATTCTGTGGGTCATGGAGACACAAAGACAGAGGGCAGCACCAAGATTCCCAGCTGCCTCGCTGTAAGTGCTGGCCCAGGGAGTAAGAGCACGCAGGGAGTTCCTCTTCCCTGCGGATGGCCGAAAAAGACCAGCCAGAGACACTAAGAGGGCATGGCTAGAGATGGCAGAAGAGGCCAGCAGCAGGGAGTGGTGAGGAGGATGTGGATCCAGTGTCACAAAAGATTCAATGATCTCATGAGGTCAGGAAGGTGAGTGCAATGCCACATTCACCTACACCCTGATGTGCATGTCACCCCAACCCCAACACAAAGTGGCAAATGTGACACCATTGTTCAAGAAAGGGTGTAAGGGCAATCCTAGTAACTACAGGCTGGTCAGCTTAACATAATTTGACTCCAGCAGAGGAGGAGGCCCTAGAAATCTCTGGAATTGCAGAGCTGCTGGCGGTGGGAGACAGGAAGAGGGGGGCCTCCCAGCAACCTGGTGACAGAATTAAATCTCATACAGCCACATGGCATACAACAGTCACTCATATGGTGACTGATGTCAGCAGCCAATGTCATCTTGCGCATAATGGCGATGTTACCCATTCTTATCAAAACACTTCCAATTTATCTCTTTACTCTCCCACAGGTCCATCAAGTGCCCGCCCCCACTGTCCAGCCGGAGGAGAAAGACGACTCCTCAGAGGATGCTCCACTCTCTAAGGGTGCACCATCACCAGACCCATGCGCACCCAACACCAGTGCAGATACGCGCACGCCGGTGGGTCCAGCAAGACATTGAGTAATGTTGTCACCGCGTCTCACACATCACAAGTGAGCAAGAGCAGATGGTGGAGACAGAGAGCAGTGGAGAGTCCTCGCCAGAGGGCGCAGGATGCTCCAAGCTCTGCTCAGCTCCATGCAGATGCTGAATCTCGGGGGCTATCGAGAAAGAGGGTGATCTTGGAGGAGCAGCAACAATTGCATGAGGCTCTGGCATCTTTTGCAGCCACGGTGTGTGCAACTGTACAGAGATTAGAGGAGTCCATCTCCAACATGAGCACCTCCATCTCGCAGGTGATGGCAACGATGTGCTCTTCCATGGAAAGGATGGCCACCTGCATGAAGCAGCAAATGCGCCAGTCCAACAAGAATGTGCTTGCTGTGAACAACAGATTGCAGGTACTCATTGACCTCATTTCATGGAGGGATATTCGGCGTTCATCACACCACTGATGTGCAGCAAGGTGCTCTCCAGCTCCTTGCAAGCAGGGAAGTACAGGTGGCCCATGATGGTGAGAGGGGACATGGCAGTGAGGTCTCTTCTCAAAGTGCTCCCTCTTCTTGTCAGGGTTGCTGTCACGGGGCCGTGTAGACACGGGTCCGTGCTGTCCGGGCGAGGCTGGTTTGGACCCAAGTGCAGACAGACAAGGCGAGAAGCAGATATGCAGTCTTAAATAACAGTACTTTACTAGAATCACACAGGTAAACAGTACAAACATAGGAGCTCAAGACAAGCTACCACATAGGCAAACGGCTAGTCAAGATAGGAACTCAAGACAAGCTACCATGAGGCAACCGGCTTGTCAAGACTGAGCTCAAGACAAGCAACCACTAAGGCAACCGGCTTGTCAAGGCAAGCTACCACAGGGCAACAGCCTTGTCGAGACAGAGCACCTAGTCGAGACAGAGCACCTAGTCGAGACTAACTCCCTTGTCAGGACTGAGCCCAGAGGGAAGAAATCACAGAACTTCAATACAAGCAAAAACAGGTGAAACCAATAAACCAGATAAAAGGCAGTTAAATAATAAACACAGCAGAAACTAGTCAATTAACAAAGGGAAACCAACCAGTGAAGGTGCCATCTAGGGGTTACTGAAGGAACTGACCGACACCCTCACACTTCTCCCCTGTTGCCTCCCCCTCAGTCAGAGCCCCACATGCTGCCTCGGATCTCGATGGCCGAGTCTGCCCCTGCACAGTTGCAGGAGGAGCAATCTTTGGCGGGGCCCTCACAGGCTCCAAAACCCAGAGGACATCTGCCAAAAGCAGTCAGAGCAGGGAAGTGAGCAGCCTGCCTCTACCTCTGCTGAAGCCTCAGGGGTTGCACCTCGTAGAAGCACGCGTAAATGAAAAAAGACACAATCCTAGATGCACAAGAGTATGCACATGGGTGTATGAAAAAATGTTAATGTTAAGTTTCAGTTATATTTATGATGACGCACATAAATTTATTTCTTTGCACAACTTTCCCATCTTGTCCATTTTTGCCTGCTACCTGGGAAGTGGCTTTGTCACTTGGAGTGAATGGTGAGACATTGCTTAACCTCGAGCAATGGGGGTTTGGGTGACAGGCATGGCTTGGTCATTGTAGGACTGCTTTGTGGTGTTGGCGGGGGGGGATGTTAGTACAGCTTCTGGGAGAAATCTGGGAGCAATCTGGGTGCACTGCTGCAAGTTAAGTAAATGAGGCCATCCCGGGCCCCCTGGGCAAGAATGTGCGCCACTACTGGTGCCATCGCCACCTCAGGTTCCTCCTCCTCCTCCTGCTCGTGTAGCACCTGTTCCTCCTCCTCCTCCTTGTGTTCCACCTGTTCCTCCTCCTCCTTTGAAGAGGCTGTGCGCTCTGCTCCTTGCACCTCCTGCAGCCCAATCCTCACTGCTGCGCTATGTTGTGCAGCATGCAGCAAACGACGATGATTCTGGAGACGCTGGCTGGTGTGTACTGAAGGGCTCCTCCAGATCTATCAAGGCATCTGAAGCACATCTTCATCATGCCAATTGCTTGCTCTATGATACGTATGGTGGACATGTGGCTGTCATTATAACGCTACTCGGCCTCATTACTTGGCCTTCTCAGGGGTGTCATCAGCCAATTCTTCAGTGGCTAGCCCTTGTCTTCAAGGAGCCAGCTGGTAAGTCTGTTTGGAGGTGCAAAGAGCTGAGGGACGGTGGACTGGCACAGCATGAAAGAGTCATGACAGCTGCCAGGGAACCTGGCACACACATGCATGATGATCTTTTTATGGTTGCAGACGTTGAGGGAGTGGGTGATGTGGGGGTGCCTTGATGGCTACATGTGTGCAGTCAATGATGTCCTGCACCTGTGGGAAGCCAGCCAGAGCCGCAAAGCCGAGCGCCCACTCAGTAACACTGGTTTCATGAGTGGCAAAGTTTACAGATCCCTGGAAGGAGCCTGAGGCGAAGAAGTTGCGAGTGGTGGTGACTTTGACAGCCACTGGTAAGGTGTGTCCACCAGGTCCTCTAGGCAGTAGATCTTGTTCCAGCAAGCTTCAAATGTCTGCTTCTGCCTGTATACCTTGTGTTGGGGGTATCACCCTCGCCGCGATGCACCCCTGTGCTGACCCCCTCTCTCCTATGGAGCATCAGGTCACTGAGGAGAAGGCTGCTGTTGTGGTTGCTGCTGCTGCTGGTGTGGCTGGTGTTGTTGATGCTGGGGCTCATCTTGGTCTGATTCTGAGGTCCAAGGTGAGACAGCATAAGTGGCATCCATGCTGATCTGATAGATGGCCGGTAAAGTGGAGGTCAGAGGCACAATCACTCAATGAAGTGATAGTGACTAGAAATGTGGTGAGAGTCGCTTCCGGGGTTGCAGAAATCACCTGCAAACTGCTGACAGCTAAATCGCTGCACAAAATGGTGTCAGCAAGAGCCTTTCCATTAGGCAAGGAAGCAGGTGTATGTATGTATTTTTTCCAGCTGTCACTTAATGAAATAGCACAATGGCCACTGAGCTTCCACCTCCCCTTCACAGGCGAGCTTCCCGAGGTGCGTGAAACTCGCGCACGACAAGTTAAAGCCAAAACCTGATGTTAAGAAGGCAGTTAACGGTCTCTCAACAAGCAGCTAAGTATCACAACGAGGTCGCCCGCCTCGCCCAAGGGGGTCCGTGGCGCGGCTTGAAACACTCCCGAGTTAAATGCGGAAGTTGGCAGGATGACAGCGGGTTCCCGACTCGCTGTCAATTTCCGCGCTTTTAACTTCCAACCCGCCCCCAAACCCTCACGCTCGGCAATGGGAAAATTCCGGCCAGGAACTCTGTTTCTCTCTTCACGGATGCTGCCTGACCTGCTGAGTATTTCCAGCATTTTCTGCCTTCTCAGAGGCCTTTCATTACCCTCCGAGGCCTTTGCAAGTTTCCAGCAGAACTCCCTGCACACTTTAAAAACTTTTAACTTGTATTGCACCAACCCCCTACTTCAAGAAAATATAAAAAATACAATCCAAAAGCTCAAATGAAAAACTTACCTGAAAGATATGTGAGTCCCTTTAAGAAGCGCTGGGAGCGTCTCTGTCAGTCTGCTGCATTCTCGTTTTTCAGAGCGAGCTTCGGACCCGGCGCTAAACTCAGCGCACAGGTCCAAGTTCACAGGGCATGGTGTTAAGTTGGTATTGCACGCCGACTGACATCACGCTCTCTATATTTCTATATCCGGGGCCAGCGCTGCCATCGGCTACACAAAGGCCCTCACCAAAATTGTGGCCGCCAAGTCCTGCGCCAGAAAAGGGCTTTAGAGCAGTGTAATGATCAATAACATGTCATTCTATAGTGGACACTAGTTGGAGCCGTAGAGCTGTGTAGAGCTGTATATAAGACTACACTACCCAGCTGTATATATATATTAAGACTACGTTACCCATGAGGCACTAGGCTATCCACAAGGCAACAGTCAAGATGGAAGCCTCTACAGATACTGTACCAGTCCACATGTGCTCAATAAAGTAACTAGCAAAAGCTGGCTGTGTTCATAATAAGAATGTCTATTTATTAATGAACATAAGATGGTACCAGGGTGGTGAAGATCTGCTGAAAATTGTGAAAAGCGACATGGAGAATTTGAAGCCACTAGAGCGTTTGAAACTCACAGGAAACATCGACTACAACTGGCAGACTTTTAAACAACAATTCGAACTCTACATTGCAGCCATCGGATTCGGTACAAAGCCAGATGCAAGGAAGATAGCGTTGCTGCTTATGGTTGCAGGCCCACAGGCGATAGAGGTATTTAATACATTTGTATTTAATCCAGTGGAGAACAGAGAAAAATTAGAAGACTTGCTAAAAAAAATTTGATGCACATTGCTCTCCCAAAAAGAATGAGACCTATGAAAGATACATCTTCTGTTCTCGGACACAGCAGCAAAATGAGACTTTTGATAGCTTTATAACTGATCTGAAACTGAAAGCACAGACATGTAATTTCTCTGAGCTCAAAGCATCCATGATTCGTGACCAGATTGTGTTTGGTATTCATGATAAAAAAGTCAGGGAACGTCTGTTGAGAGAAACCGAACTAAATTTGGAAAATGCGGTTAAAATATGCCAAGCCAGCGAGCTAGCTCGAAAGCACGCGAAGACTTTCAGTGAAATCAATAATGATGCGATTGTAACGAGTGATAATGCTGCTGTCGGTGCTGTGTCCTATAAGGGGAAGAAACATGGGCAGAACAGAAATGAAAAGCAATCGGAGGATGAAATGTTTAATTGTAAACGCTGTGGTTACAAACACCAGTTAAGACAATGCCCAGCATTTGGAAAAATGTGCACAAAGTGTAATGGAAAGAATCACTTTGCCAACCAATGCATTTCAAAAGTACAAACTAAGAAAGGGCAACGAGTTAATGTAATTGAGGACACTGATTTAAGTGAGACATTTTTTGTAGGAATGGTGTCATGTGACAATATCAAAAAGGATACAGAAAATGTGCAGCCCTCAGAAATGGACAATGCTGAACATAAAGTTAATGCAGTAAAAGAGGACAAATGGATGATCCCACTGCAGGTAAATGGAGCATTAGTTACCTTGCAACTAGACACTGGGGCAAAAGCAAACTTAATCAGTATGAGTGACATTAAAAATATGAAAGAAAAGCCCAAAATACAGAAAAAGTCAATACTACTGAAGGACTATAATGGACAGAAAATAGATAGCTTAGGTGTATGCAGACTTAAAATGACAGTCAAAGATAAAGTGCATCATCTCATGTTTTCTGTTGTGGCTGAAAGGCTTGATTCACTACTGGGTGACAAAGCTTGTGAGGACT
This sequence comes from Somniosus microcephalus, assembly GCF_052327205.1. Lineage (NCBI taxonomy): Eukaryota > Metazoa > Chordata > Chondrichthyes > Squaliformes > Somniosidae > Somniosus > Somniosus microcephalus. Next base: position 179,558,939 of record NC_140988.1, read on the forward strand.
TAGAACTGGTCAAAAGAGTCTACCGTATAAACTGTGCCATAAGCAGACCAGATGACTCAATGGATTCTGTAGTGAATAATTTCCAGGATGTGTTCAAAGGATTTGGAGTTCTACCATTCACTTACAAGGTCCAGCTAAAGCAGGATGCTCAGCCAGTGGTACATGCTCCACGAAGAGTTCCAGCACCCCTGCGTGACCGGCTCAAGAATGAACTGGACAGAATGACCACACTAGGAGACATCAGGAAAGTCAAAGAGCCAACAGACTGGGTTAACTCCATGGTATGTGTAAAGAAAAAGAACAATGATCTGAGAATATGCATGGATCCAAAGGGCTTAAATGCAAACATAAAACGTGAACACTACCATATTCCCAAGCGAGAAGAAATCACCAGTGAAATGTCAGGTGCCAGATACTTTACAAAGCTCGATGCCTCACAAGGATTTTGGCAACTAAAACTGGATGAAGAGAGCACCAAATACTGTACCTTCAACACACCATTTAGCAGGTATTGTTTCCTCAGAATGCCTTTTGGGATAATATCTGCATCTGATATCTTTCATAGAGTGATGGAACACATAATTGAAGGTCTGGAAGGAGTTCGGGTCTATGTTGATGACATCATCATCTGGGGCTCCACACTGAAAGAACACAATGAGAGACTGACTAAAGTGCTACAGAGCATACGCCGGAATGGACTGAAGCTCAACAAAGCCAAGTGTCAGTTTGGTGTCCAGGAAGTCACTTTCCTCGGAGATAATCTATCTTCTAAAGGAATAGAGCCAGATATGGAAAAAGTAAACGCCATACTCAAAATGCCCCGACCCACTGACAAAAAAGGAGTGCTACACATCATGGGGATGATAAACTTCATTGGAAAGTTCATTCCTAACTTGTCAGCCAAGACAGCCTGTCTGCGAGACCTGCTACATAAAACAAATGAGTTTGCATGGACAGAAAGACATGAACAAGAGTGGATGAACCTCAAAACAGTGCTGACAACCACACCTGTACTCACCTTCTTTGACCCAACAAAGAGAATCAAAGTATCAACGGATGCATCAAAAGATGGCCTAGGCGCGGTCTTGCTACAAGCAGAGGGTGAAGATTGGAAGCCTGTTGCCTATGCCTCCAGGTCTATGACTGATACTGAGTGTCGATACGCCCAGATTGAAAAGGAATGTCTAGGCTTGGTAGTTGGACTAGAAAAGTTTCATGGCTACATATATGGACTTCCCACCTTCACAGTTGAGACAGACCACAGCCCTCTGGTTGCCATCATTAAAAAAAACCTGAATGAGATGTCTCCAAGGATTCAACGACTCATGATGAAGCTGCAAAGATATGACTTTGAACTGATCTACACACCAGGCAAATACATAGTGTTAGCAGATGCACTATCCCGAGCACCCACAATGAGTCATGTGAGCTCTACTGAAGAAGACGTGGATGTTCATGTGAGTATGGTCACTGCTGTGCTGCCCATGTCAGACACAAAATCAAAGGAAATAGCAGAAGAAACAGTAAAAGATACAGTATTACAAATAGTAATAGAGAACATTCATCATGGTTGGCCAAAAGGTTCCTGTCCAAAATATTTTCACATAAGGTCAGAATTGAGTGTCGCAAGTGGACTATTACTAAAACAGAACAGAATAGTTATTCCACAGGCTCTACGTCAAGACATGCTCAAAAGGACAACTCGGAATTGAAAAATGCAAAAGGAGAGCAAGAGACACTGTTTATTGGCCTGGCATAAATAAGGACATTGAGAACATGATAGGCAAATGTGAGACATGTCAGAAACACCAAAACAAACAAGCAAAGGAACCAATGATAGTAGCTGACATACCAACAGCAGCATGTCAAAAGGTTGGTATGGACCTTTTTCATTTAAATGGTAAAGACTATCTAATAGTGATTTACTACTATTCTAACTATCCTGAGATGGCGCTGCTTTCAAGCACCACAGCAAGCAGTGTCATAATGCATGTGAAATCCATCTTCGCCAGACATGGAATTCCCAGGATTGCCGTTAGCGACAATGGTCTGTGCTTCAACTATAAGGAGTGGCAACAGTTTGCAGCACATTATGACTTTCAGCACATCACATCCAGTCCTTTGTATGCTCAGTCAAATGGTAAGGCAGAGAAAGGTGTTCAAGTTCTCAAGCAGCTACTGAAGAAAGCGACAGAAAGCAAGTCTGATCCTTATCTCGCCCTGCTGAGCTAACGAGCCTCACCTTTAGACTGTGGTTCTTCACCTGCTGAACTACTAATGGGTTGTAAGTTGCGCACCACGCTACCCTGCTGTGCAAAAGAACAGCAAAGTGAGGAACTGAGACAGAGGCTTCAACTGTTAAAGCTGAAACAGAAATCATACTATGGCAAGTCATCCAAAACTCTAAAACCATTGACAAGGGATGATGTTGTCAGGATTGAGGATCCAGATGCATGGAACAGGAAAGCTACAGTTCTTGAGGAAGTAGGACCAAGGTCATACACTGTTAGAACTGAGGAAGGACAGATTCTCAGGAGGAACCGCCGTTCCCTCCTAAAAACACAAGGGACTATTCAAGACCAGATTGATGACAATGCCGCAACTGCATCGTGTCATTCACCACCAGAACAATCTCATGAAGACACATCAGACTTACCCATGTTGAGAAGATCCACACGTGAAGTAAAAGAGCCTGATAGACTTAATCTTTGAGTACAATGTAAAGCTTTGAAAATGTGTTGACTGTTTTGAAAATGTTTGTTTATAGAGCACTAACAAAAGTGTTACTGATATTATCTTTATTGTTTTCTTGAAAGTTGATTGATATTGATTTTGTTAAACCTCAAAGAAAGGGGGATGTAATGATCAATAACATGTCATTCTATAGTGGACACTAGGTGGAGCCGTAGAGCTGTGTAGAGCTGTATATAAGACTACACTGCCCAGCTGTATATATATATTAAGACTACCTTACCCATGAGGCACTAGGCTACCCACAAGGCAACAGTCAAGATGGAAGCCTCTACAGATACTGTACCAGTCCACATGTGCCCAATAAAGTAACTAGCAAAAGCTAGCTGCGTTCATAATAAGAATGTCTATTTATTAATGAACATAAGAAGCAGCAGCCATCATTTTTTTTCCAGGAAACCGGCAGTAAGTAGCCGTATTTTTTGCCCCATATCTTTAATGTAAGGAGACCTATTCACTCAATCTTTCACCGGATCACTACTATTCTGTTGTCAAGAAACATAGAAACATGGAAACATAGAAGATAGGAGCAGGAGTAGGCCATTCGTCCCCTCGAGCCTGCTCCGCCATTCAATGAGATCATGGCTGATCATCCAAATTCAGCACCCTGTCCCTGCTTTCTCCCCATATCCCTTGATCCCTTTAGCCTTAAGAAATATATCGAACTCCTTCTTGAATATATTTCGTAAATTGGCCTCAATTGCCTTCTGTGGTAGAGAATTCCACAGGTTCACCACTCTCTGGGTGAAGAAATTCCTCCTAATCTCTATCCTAAATGGCTTACCCCTTATCTTTAGTTTGTGACCCCTGGTTCTGGACTCCCCCGCCATCGGGAACATCCTTCCTGCATCTAGTCTGTCTAGTCCTGTTAGAATTTTATAAGTTTCAATGAGATCCCCTCTCATTCTTCTAAAAGCCCAATCCACCCAATCTCTTCTCATACGTCATTCTTGCCATCCCAGGTATCAGTCTGCGAATCTTCGCTGCACTCCTCCATGGCAAGAACATCCTTCCTCACATAAGGCAACCAAAACTGCACACAATACTCAAGGTGTGGTGTCACCAAGGCCCTGTACAACTGTAGCAAGACATCCTTGTTCCTGTACTCGAATCCTCTCGCTACGAAGGCCAACATACCATTTGCCTTCTTAACCGCCTGCTGCACCTACATGTTTACCTTCAGCGACTGGTGCATAAGCACACCCAGGTCTCGTTGCACTTCCCCTTCTCCCAATCTATTGCCATTCAGATAATAGTCTGCCTTCCTGTTTTTGCCACCAAAGTGGATAACCTCGCATTTATCCACATTATACTGCATCTGCCATGCATCTGCCCAATCACCCAACCTGTCCAAATCATACTGGAGTTTCTCAGCATCCTCCTCACAGCATACACGCCCACCTAGCTTTGTGTCGTCTGCAAACTTGGAGATATTACATCTAGTTCCCTCGTCTAGATCATTTATATATATTGTGAATAGCTGGGGTCCTAGCACCGATCCCTGCAGTACCCCACTAGTCACTGCCTGCCACTCCGAAAAAGACCCATTTATTACAACTCTTTGCTTCCTATCTGCCAACCAGTTCTCTATCCAAGTCAGTACCTTGCCCCCAATCCCTTGTGCTTTAAATTTACACGCTAATCTCTTATGCGGGACCTTATCGAAAGCCTTCTGAAAGTCCAAATACACCACATCCACTGGTTCTCCCTTATCTATTCTACCAGTTACATCCTCAAAAAATTCCAGTAGATTAGTGAAGCATGATTTACCTTTTGTAAATCCATGTTGACTTTGTCCGATCCTGTCACTGTTTTCCAAGTGCTCTGCTATTACATCTTTTATAATGGACTCTAGCATTTTCCCCACTACCGATGTCAGGCTTACCGGACTATAATTCCCCATTTTCTCTCTACCACCTTTGTATAGTGGGATAACATTAGCTACCCTCCAATCCATGGGATCTGTTCCAGAGACTATAGAATTTTAGAAGATGACCAGCAATGCATCCACTATTTCTAGGGCCACTTCCTTAAGTACTCTAGGATGTAGATTATCAGGCCCTGGGGATTTATCGGCCTTCAATCCTGTCAATTTCCCTAACAGCATTTCCGTACAATTACTGATTTCATTCAGTTCCTCCCTCTCATTAGACCCTCTGTTCCCCGACATCTCTGGGCGGTTATTTGTGTCCTCCTTTGTGAAGACAGAACCAAAGTATGTATTTAATTGATCCACCATTTCTTTTTTCCCCATTATAAGGTCCCCTGATTCTGACTGCAATGGACCTACGCTTGACTTCACCAATCTTTTTCTCTTCACATATCTATAGAAGCTTTTACAGTCAGTTTTTATGTTCCTGCAAGCTTAGTCTCATACTCTATTTTCCCCCTCTTAATTAATTCCTTTATCCTCCTTTGCTGAATCCTAAACTGCTCCCAATGCTCAGGTTTGCTGCTTTTTCTGGCCAATTTATATGTCCTCTCCTTGGATCTTATGCTGTCCCTAATTTTCATTGTTAGTCATGGTTGAGTCACCTTTTTTGTTTTATTTTTATGCCAAGCAGGGATGAACAAATTCTGTAGTTCATCCATGCGATCTTTAAATGTTTGCCATTGCCGATCCACCGTCAACCTTTTAAGTAACGTTCCCCAATCCACCCTACCCAACTCGCGCCTCATACCATCGTAGTTTGATTATGAAGAAAGATTATGATTATACCATTGACCATAGAAGAATGTGCTACATGGTTCAAATAATGTCAAAATGCTGCTGAATGGTCGACTTTATGAATATCTTAGAGAATTGTACATCTTCACTGAATACTTTCCGAGACAATGCAAGTACTTAAATCAGTACAAATTGTACAAAAAGCTATTCCCAGCAGTCCACTTAGAGTTTATCCATCATTGCAGCTAAAAGTCATGATACAAGTCATTCAGTGAAGAGGTTCTAGCAATAGAACCATAATCAAAGATATTTCTATACAATATATCCATTTTTTAAGTATGAATGTTTGTTTATAAACAAGCCCGTCAAATAATTTGCAACAAAGTGAAGCAGAGAAGAGCAGACCATAAAGCCAAGAGAACACATCTGGTGGCATACATTGTTATGCTACTCACTATTTTTTCCCATTAATATCACGTTTTCTGATGAATACAGTGATAAGCTGGAGGAGCCAATTTAGCTCTTAATAGCTTTAAATAAGATGCAGATCAGGAGGTTAAGTAATAAATGTCCCATTCCAAAGTTCAGGCTAATTACATTTTAAAGATAAATCATTTCAGATTTTATAATTTAGACTGGCTATAGAAGCACACTGACAGTAGGGATTTGCAGTGACTGCTATTATTGGTATAAGAACAGAATACAAAGTGAATCATGTAGTGTCCGTGTGTAGATAAAGACACTGAAGACAGGAGTTGGTTCATAGGTATTTACTAAGCAAGTCTGGGGGGGGTTCTAAAGGATATACACAATACACAGGCTTATATAGCCCAAGTGGCAATTACCGGCATTACGCACACCTGGGGCTCTTAAAGGCACATACACCACAATTGCACTTAAAGGCACATACACCACAATTCCTCCCCTTCTAGCTAACTAGTACATCATATTTTAAGTAATTATTAATTACATGTTATATGCAAAATAATATACATTGCTGTATTAATTAATTATAAGTTAGTCTCTCAGGAGGCTTCCTGACTCGGTCCGGATAACGCCTCGGGGGTGTAGTAGTTTCTGGTGGTGTAGTAGGTTCTTCTGGCAAGGCTGATTCGGCTTGAAGGCCAGTGTCGGGTCATCGGGCTCCAGTATCACCGGATCGGAGGTAGATATGGGTATCTCTACTTCATCGTTAGATGTATAGAGTGGTGGTGTAGGTTGTCCCTTTTCGGATGACTTGATGATTTGGTCAGCATGGCGCCTTATTATGCTGTCTCCGATGTCCACGGTATACATCAGTGGTCCTAATCGTGTGCAGATAGTTCCAGGCTGCCATTTCTCGGTACGGTAGTCCCGGGCCAAAACCGGTTGGCCTATCTGGAAGGCCCTAGTTGGCCTTTCATTCATGCCCTGAAACTGCCGGTTCTCCACGTCCCTTCGGATGTTGGGCTTGACCAAATCCAGCCGGCATCTTAGGTTTCTATTGTAGAACATCATGGCGGGAGTTTGGTTAGTAACCATATGCGTTGCATTCCTATATGCAAATAAGAAGTTATCCACCTTGTGCTGAAGTTTTATGTCTTCATTACCCATGGCCTTGATGGCCTTCTTGAAGGTCTGGACAAACCTTTCAGCCAATCCATTGGTGGCGGGATGGTATGGGGCGGACGTGTAGTGCTTTACCCCATTGTTCTTTAAGAACTTTCTGAATTCTTCGGACACAAATTGCGGTCCATTATCAGAACATATCTGCTCCGGCAGCCCATTCCTGGCAAATATGGTCCTTAATACTGTGATGGTTTTTTCCGTGGTGGTGGAGGACATCTTTATTACCTCCGGCCACTTGGAGTGTGCATCAACTGCAATTAAGAACATTGAGTCCATAAATGGGCCAGCAAAGTCGATGTGCACCCTTTGCCAGGGAGATGAGGGCCACTCCCATGGATGTAGAGGGGCCTGTGGCGGAGCATTTTGGACCTTCTGGCATCCTAGGCAGCTCTTGGTCATGTCTTCGATGTCTCCATCGATACCTGGCCACCATACAAACGCCCTAGCTAGGTTCTTCATTTTCACTCCACCCAGATGCCCCTCGTGAAGCTCCTTTAGCACTTTATCCTGGAGTTTGGGTGGAATCACCACTCTGGATCCACACATCAAGGTTCCTCGGCACACTGACAGCTGTTCTCTTCTTTGCGAGAATGCTGGCAACAGTGGTTCGCCATGTGCTGGCCATCCCTTCACTGTTAAATCGTAGACCCGTGAGAGAGTAGGGTCATTTCTTGTCTCCCTTTCAATGGCAGAATTTGTCACCGGTAGACATTCCACTATGGTAGAGTGGAATATCTCTACTGGGTCTACTGTAGGTGCCTCTTCTATCGTTGGCAATGGTAGGCGTGATAAATCGTCAGCATTCCCATGCTGTTTTGACCCTTTGTATTCAATGTTGTATTGGTGTGCCCCTAGAAAAAGGGACCACCTCTGTAGTCTTTGTGCCGTCATAATGGGGACACCTTTTTTAGGGTTGAATATGGAGATGAGGGGTTGATGGTCAGTCAGCAAGGTAAATTTTTGTCCGTGTAGGTAATGGTTGAATTTCTTCACTCCCCATACCAGGCTGAGTGCTTCCCTGTCTATCTGGGCATAGTTACGCTCAGCTGAGTTCAATGAGCGTGACGCAAAAGCTATCGGCCGTTCCGAGCCATCAGGGAATCTATGGGACAATACCGCTCCTATGCCGTAAGGGGATGCATCGCATGCCAGTCTGATTGGTAGTGATGGGTTGTAATGAGCCAAAATTTTCTCGGATGTGATTAAGTCTTTACATTTATGGAAGGCACGTTTACAGTCTTCATTCCATTTCCAAATCACTCCTGTCTGTAGAAGATCATTAAGAGGGTGTAGAATAGTTGATAAGTTCGGTAAAAATTTATGATAGTAATTTATTAATCCCAGGAATGACCTTAATTGTGAAACATTTTCAGGTGCTGGGGCTTTTATAACTGCTTCAATTTTTTCAGGTGACTTATGCAACCCTTCCTTATTAATTATGTGGCCACAATATGATATCTGATTTTGGAAAAATTCGCACTTGGGGCGATTTGCTCGTAGGCCCCGTTCTTTCAGCCTAGTGAGCACCTGCTCCAAATTGGCAAGGTGCTCGTTGTCGTTTTCTCCTGTTATAAGGATGTCGTCTAGGTAGCATTGAGTCCCCGGAATCCCTTGCAGGACTTGCTCCATAGCTCTTTGCCAGATAGCTGGAGCTGATGCTATTCCAAAAAACAGTCGATTGTACTGGTACAGGCCTTTGTGTGTGTTTATTGTGAGATACTTTTTAGAGGTCTCCTCAACCTCCATCTGTAGATATGCCTGTGCCAAGTCAATTTTTGTGAAACGTTTCCCTCCGGATAGTGAGGCGAAAATATCTTCTATCCTCGGAAGAGGATACTGTACCGTGTGAAGGATTGGGTTTACAGTCACCTTAAAGTCTCCACAGATGCGATTTTTTTTCTGTTCCTCAGAGTTATTTTTCAATGTTTTTTTCATGACTGGAACGATGGGTGTTGCCCATTCGCTCCAATCTATTTTGGATAATATGCCTGCCTTTTCCAAATTCTTCAGCTCTGCCTTGACTGCCGGACGTATTGCGTATGGCACCGGTCTTGCCTTAAAAATTTTTGGAATTGCTGCATCTTCCACTTTTATTGAGGCGGTGATGCCTTTCACGGTTCCTAGTTTCTCTTGAAACACTTCTTTGGCGTTGGCCAAGATGTCTTTTAATCGTTCAGGTATGATGTCATCATTGTTTTTTTCCTTACTGGTCACCGTCAGTGCCTGAATGGAGTGCCAGTCTAAACGTATCTTCCTTATCCATTCACGTCCCAACAACGGTGGACCACCATCTTGTAGAATGTATAAATACAACTTTTGTATTTCTTTGCCGTTGTATACCACAGGCACCCTTATTTTTCCTTTGGGGTAGACTTTCTGCCCCGTATATGTTTTTAAGATAATGGATGTGTCTTTTAGAGGTATATGCGAAAATAGCCTCTCGTAATCTCGTCGATTTACTACGGTTAGAGCTGATCCTGTATCTAGCTCCATTTTAACTGGGGACCCTGCTATTGTGAGGGTAACCCAAATGGTTTGGTAATCCTCTTTGGCAAGTACATTATATAATTTGAGACAGCTTAGTCTCTTGTTTCCGGCGTCGCTATCGCTATTCTGGTCTTCGGAGCTATTGTCCGTCATCATTTGTACCTTCCTGTACTTTTCTTTATTGATTTTTTGTTTTCTGTCAGTGGATTTATTTTGTCCAGATTGGCATACCCGTGCAATGTGTCCAATCTTACCACATTGCCTGCATGCTTTGCCCTTGAACCAGCAGTCCCTCTGGTTATGGGTGGATCTGCCGCAGCGATAACATCTTCCGAACTCCTGTGTCATTTTATGGGTGCCGAAGTCCTGTGTCTCTTGTTGTATCTCTGCAGCTCCTTTTGCTGCTGCTTCGTATGATACAGCCATACTGAAAGCTTTGTCCAATGTTAAATCTTTTTCAGAAAGCAGTCTTTTTTGTGTTCCTTCACTTGAGAGACCGCAAACAAATTTGTCTCGAAGATAATCCGATAGTCCTGCTCCGAATTGGCAGTACTTTGATAGCTTTCTTAATTCGGTTAGGTAATCAGCGTTACTTTCATTCTTGTGTTGATTTCTCTTGAAGAACTTGAATCATTCCGCTATCAGCAGCGGTGTTGGGTTTAAATGCTCCTGCAGGGTATCAACAATTTCTTTAAAAGTCTTGTCCTTTGGTTTGGCTGGAGTGATTAAATTTCGTAACAGCCTGTATGTCTTCGCGCCCATTAAGTTCAGAAGTACTGAAGCTTTTTTTTCATCTGTTATTCCATTTGCAGTGCAATAAACCTCTACTCTTTCCACGTATGTGGTCCAATCTTCTATTTCGCCATCAAAAGCCTCAATATTACCAGATTTAGGCATTTCAGAAAAGATATGGCGCTTCCCGCGCTTTTTTTTCTCTCTCTGTAGCAACGATATGGCGCTTCCCGCGCTTTCCCACCGCTGCTACCGATAACAACGCTGTTTTACTGTGGTTTCAGTTTATTCACTGTTGGAGACTCGTTCCCGACGGAGGTCTAAACGGTGACCTGCTTGCCGTGCCGGCCGTCTCTCGAGTGCACCCTCCCAGTCCGTTATTGCTTGCCTCCGATTTCGCTGCCTGTCTCAGCTGTAGAGTCCGCCGCTGGAGCTCCAGCCTGAAGCCCAGGAAGGATTAGCGCAGTACCTGTCACCAGCTTGGCCAGCTGGTGAAACCACAGTTTCTCTTACTTCCTTGAGTCTTCTGGACGCTGGAGGAATCGATGTCCTTGAGGTGCTGCCGAATTGCAGGTAAGTCCGTTTCCACTTCGTCGCCACTGTAGTGTCCGTGTGTAGATAAAGACACTGAAGACAGGAGTTGGTTCATAGGTATTTACTAAGCAAGTCTGGGGGGGGTTTCTAAAGGATATACACAATACACAGGCTTATATCGCCCAAGTGGCAATTACCGGCATTACGCACACCTGGGGCTCTTAAAGGCACATACACCATAATTGCTCTTAAAGGCACATACACCACAAATCAAACTACCCCGCAGTATTAATTTTATATGTATGTGTTTTATAAAAGTAATAGCTATCTTTGAGTGATTTCAAGTTGAAGGCTAATCAAAGGTTCAGACTGCTCACAGTTTGACACTGAGGTTTGAGATGCCACCTCCTCAATTAAATTATTATTTTGCAATTATATTTCCAGCCCTGTTTTTCACAAATTGTTTTCATAGTGATGTTTAGCACTTGTTAAGGTGAGGAATGTAACAGCTAGGGAAGAGAAAACTTTTCCAGTTTTGTAACCGACATCACACTGTAATGCAGCTTCGAGAACTCCCAGGCCAGGTATAGCGCAGACTGGATCAAAAAGATAGTTCCCCATTCGCTGCTCAATAGCCAATCAGATTGAAGGATTGTGAAATTAACAACGCAAGGACTGAGAGGGAGGGTGAATTCAATGGGGGTGAATTCAATGTCAGATCAGGCACAGAAAAAGAAATTAATTGAGGGAAAGAAAAATTGGATTAAGAGGGAGAGAGAGAAAAAAAGAGGCAGACAGGAAAAGTGAGAAAAAAATAAAATCTGACAGATTTAAAATCTCCCTGAAAAATTCAAAATCTGAAGACATGAGACTCCATACTTGTAATAGTTAGTTTTTGGTGCCAGGGAGGTTGATTGGCAGTAATTAACAATATCACATTGTTAAAAGGGTTCTTAGCTTGTAATTACTAACCGTAAATATCAGATGCTGGTTTACTTTGTATTGACTGCGCAAATATAGAAACTTCACAACATTCCTATAGTGAGTCAGACATGCACGCACACATTCAGAGCTGGAAGTGAGCCTCCTGCCGTGTTGATAAAGGCATCAAAAGAGGCATTCAGGGTCCAGGTCTCAAACAGGCATTAGGCCCTTGGTATATGCAAATAAGGGGCTTAACGCTGTTTGATACCTCCGTTACCAAATTGGTTTGCCCTGAACACAGCTGGCGCTGTGTCGGCAGCATTCAGGAAAACCCAGTCTACATGCTGCCTACCAGCGGTCCTTAAAGGGACCACTGCAGACTGCCACCAAAAAAGGTGAGCCGCTGCTCGCCAGCCACACCCAATCGTTGCCTCGACTGCCCTCCTGGTCACCAACCCCTCACCCAGTCACCCCCTCCCCCGACTACCCTCGCATTCTTCCGGTCACTCCTCCGTCCCGCTCCTGGTCACTCTCTCTCTCCCGGGCACTCTTTCTCCCGGTCACTCTCTCTCTCCCGGTCACTCTCTCTCCCGGTCACTCGCTCTCTCCTGGTCACTTACTCCTGGTCACTCTCTCTCTCCTGGTCACTCTCTCTCCCAGTCACTCTCGCTCTCTCTCAGTCACACTCTCTCTCCCGGTCACTCTCTCTCACCCGGTCACTCTCTCTCTCCCGGTCAGTCTCTCCCGGTCATCTTTCTGCCCCGGTCACTCTCTCTCTCCCGGTCACTCTCTCCTGGTCACTCTCTTGCTCCCAGTCACTCTCTCACTCCTGGTCAGTCTCGCTCTCCCGGTCACTCACTCCTGGTCACTTTCTACCGGTCACTCTCTCCCTCCCGGTCACTCTCCCTCTCTCGGTCACTCTCTCTCTCCAGGTCATTCTCTCTCTCGGTCAAACTTTCACACCCGGTCACTCTCTCTCTCTTTCTCGGTCACTCTCTATCTCCCGGTCACTCTCATTCTCCCGGTCACTCTCTCTCCTGGTCAATCTCTCTCTCCCGGTCACTCACACTCTCCCGGTCACTCTCCCTCTCCCGGTCAGTCTCTCTCTCCTGGTCACTCTCTCTCTCGGTCACTCACTCTCTCCCAGTCACTCTCTCCCGGTCACTCTCTCACTCTTGGTCACTCTGACTCTCCCGGTCACTCTCTCTCTCCTGGTCAATCTCTCTCTCCCGGTCACTCTGACTCTCCCGGTCACTCTCTCTCTCCTGGTCAATCTCTCTCTCCCGGTCACTCACACACTCCCGGTCACTCTCTCTCTCCCGGTCACACTCTCTCTCCCGGTCACTCTCTTTCTCCCGGTCACTCTCTCTCTCCCGGTCACTCTCTCTCTCTCGGTCACTCTCTCTCTCGGTCACTCTCTCTCTCTCTCTTGGTCACTCTCTCTCTTGCGGTCACTCTCTCTCTCGGTCACTCTCTCTCTCTCTCTTGGTCACTCTCTCTCTTGCGGTCACTCTCTCTCTCGGTCATTCTCTCTCTCACTCTTGGTCACTCTCTCTCTTGCGGTCACTCTCTCTCTCGGTCATTCTCTCTCTCTCTCTTGGTCACTCTCTCTCTCGGTCATTCTCTCGCTACCGATCACTCTCCTCCCGGTCACTCTCTATCTCTTCCGGTCACTCTCTCTCCCGGTCAGTCTCTCTCTCTCGGTCACTCTCTCTCTCCCGGACACTCACTCTGTCCCGGTCACTCTCTCCCGGTCACTCACTCTCTCCCAGTCACTCTCTCTCTCCTGGTCACTCTCTCTCTCGGTCACTCACTCCCTCCCAGTCACTCTCTACTGGTCACTCTCTCTCTCCCAGTCACTCTCTCTCTCCAGGTCACTCTCTGTCTCTTGGTCACTCTCTCTCCCGGTCACTCTCTCTCTCTCGGTCACTCTCTCTCTCCCGGATACTCACTCTCCCCCGGTCACTCTCTCCCAGTCACTCTCTCTCTCCCACTCACTCTCTCTCTCCTGGTCACTCTCTCTCCCGGTCACTCTCTATCTCTCTCTCGGTCACTCTCTCTCTCTTGGTCACTCTCTCCTGGTAACTCTCTCCCTCACTCGGTCACTATCTCTCTCCCGGTCACTCTCTCTCTCTCGGTCACTCTCTCTCTCTCTCTCGATCACTCTCTCTCTCTCGGTCACTCTCTCTCTCCGGGTCACTCTCTCTCTCTCTCTTGGTCACTCTCTCTCTTGCGGTCACTCTCTCTCTCGGTCACTCTCTCTCTCTCTCTTGGTCACTCTCTCTCTTGCGGTCACTCTCTCTCTCGGTCATTCTCTCTCTCACTCTTGGTCACTCTCTCTCTTGCGGTCACTCTCTCTCTCGGTCATTCTCTCTCTCTCTCTTGGTCACTCTCTCTCTCGGTCATTCTCTCGCTACCGATCACTCTCCTCCCGGTCACTCTCTATCTCTTCCGGTCACTCTCTCTCCCGGTCAGTCTCTCTCTCTCGGTCACTCTCTCTCTCCCGGACACTCACTCTGTCCCGGTCACTCTCTCCCGGTCACTCACTCTCTCCCAGTCACTCTCTCTCTCCTGGTCACTCTCTCTCTCGGTCACTCACTCCCTCCCAGTCACTCTCTACTGGTCACTCTCTCTCTCCCAGTCACTCTCTCTCTCCAGGTCACTCTCTGTCTCTTGGTCACTCTCTCTCCCGGTCACTCTCTCTCTCTCGGTCACTCTCTCTCTCCCGGACACTCACTCTCCCCCGGTCACTCTCTCCCAGTCACTCTCTCTCTCCCACTCACTCTCTCTCTCCTGGTCACTCTCTCTCCCGGTCACTCTCTATCTCTCTCTCGGTCACTCTCTCTCTCTCGGTCACTCTCTCCTGGTCACTCTCTCCCTCACTCGGTCACTATCTCTCTCCCGGTCACTCTCTCTCTCTCGGTCACTCTCTCTCTCTCTCTCGATCACTCTCTCTCTCTCGGTCACTCTCTCTCTCCGGGTCACTCTCTCTCTCTCTCGGTCTCACTCACTTTCCCGCTCACATACTCTCTTCCGGTCACTCTCTCTCCCGGTCACTCTCTCTCTCCCGGTCACTCTCTCTCTCTCGGTCACTCTCTCTCTCCCGGTCACTCTCTCTCTCTCGGTCACTCTCTCTCTCCGGGTCACTCTCTCTCTCTCTCGGTCTCACTCACTTTCCCGCTCACATACTCTCTTCCGGTCACTCTCTCTCCCGGTCACTCTCTCTCTCCCGGTCACTCTCTCTCTCTCGGTCACTCTCTCTCTCCCGGTCACTCTCTCTCTCTCGGTCACTCACTCTCTCCCGGTCACTCTCTCTCTCTCGGTCACGCTCTCTCTCCCGGTCACTCTCTCTCTCTTGGTCTTTCTCTCTCCCGGTCACTCTCTCTTTCCTGGTCACTCACTCGCTCTTGGTCACTCATTTTCTCCCGGTCACTCTCCCTCTCTCGGTCACGCTCTCTCTCTCGGTCAATCTCTCTCGGTCACTCTCTCTCCCAGTCACTCTCTATCTCTCGGTCACTCTCTCCCGGTCACTCTCTCTTTCCCGGTCACTCACTCGCTCTCGGTCACTCATTTTCTCCCGGTCACTCTCCCTCTCTTGGTCACGCTCTCTCTCTCGGTCAATCTCTCTCGGTCACTCTCTCTCTCTCGGTCACACTCTCTCGGTCACATACTCTCTCCCGGTCACTCACTCCCTGTCACTCTCTCTCGGTCACTCTCTCTCTCCCAGTCACTCTCTCTCTCCTGGTAACTCTCTCTCCCGGTCACTCTCTCTCTCTCGGTCACTCTCTCCTGGTCACTCTCTCCCTCACTCGGTCACTCTCTCTCTCCCGGTCACTCTCTCTCTCTCGATCACTCTCTCTCTCCCGGTCACTCTCTTTCGCTTGGCCACTCTCTCTCCCGGTCACTCTCTCTTTCCCGGTCACTCACTCGCTCTCGGTCACTCATTTTCTCCCGGTCACTCTCCCTCTCTCGGTCACGCTCTCTCTCTCGGTCACTCTCTCTCGGTCACTCTCCCTCTCCCGGTCACTCTCTCTTTCCCGGTCACTCTCTCTCTCCCGGTCACTCTCTCTCTCTCGGTCACTCTCTCTCGGTCACTCTCTCTCTCCCGGTCACTCTCTCTTTCCCGGTCACTCACTCTCTCTCGGTCACTCTCTCTCTCTTGGTCACTCTCTCTCCCGGTCAATCTCTCTTTCCCGGTCACTCACTCGCTCTCGGTCACTCATTTTCTCCCGGTCACTCTCCCTCTCTCGGTCACGCTCTCTCTCTTGGTCAATCTCTCTCGGTCACTCTCTCTCCCAGTCACTCTCTCTCTCTCGGTCACTCTCTCTCGGTCACTCTCTCTCTTGGTCACACTCTCTCGGTCACATACTCTCTCCCGGTCACTCACTCCCTGTCACTCTCTCTCGGTCACTCTCTCTCTCCTGGTCACTCTCTCTCTCTTGGTCACTCTCTCTCCCGGTCACACATTCTCTCCTGGTCACTCACTCTCTCTCGGTCACTCTCTCTCTCGGTCACTCACTCTCGGTCACTCTCTCTCTCGGTCACTCTCTCTCTCGGTCACTCTCTCTCTCCTGGTCACTCTCTCTCTCCCGGTCACTCACTCTCTCTATCGGTCACTCTCTCTCTCCCGGTCACTCTCTCTCTCTCTCAGTCTCTCTCACTCTCCCGGTCACTCACTCTCTCTATCGGTCACACACTCTCTCCCGGTCACTCTCTCCTGGTCACTCTCTCTAACTCTCTCGGTCACTCTCTCTCCCCCGGTCACTCTCTCTCTCTCTATTGGTCACTCTCTCTCTCCCGGTCACTCTCTCTCTCCCGGTCACTCTCTCTCCCCCGGTCACCCTCTCTCTCCTGGTCACTCACTCCCAGTCACGCTCTCTCTCTCGGGCACTCTCTCTCTCCTGGTCACTCACTCCCAGTCACTCTCTCTCTCTCAGTCACTCTCTCTCTCCCGGTCGCTCTATCTCTCTCGGTCACTTTCTCCCGGTCACTCTCTTTCTCTCGGTCACTCTCCCTCTCTCGGTCACTCTCTCCCGGTCACTCTATCGTTCCCGGTCACTCTCTCTCTCCCGGTCACTCTCTCTCTCTCGGTCACTCTCTCCCGGTCACTCTCTCTCTCCAATAACTCTCTCTCGGTCACTCTCTCTCTCGGTCACTCTCTCTCTCTCTCTTGGTCACTCTCTCTCTCGGTCACTCTCTCGCTCTCGGTCACTCTCTCTCTCGCGGTCACTCTCTCTCTCGGTCATTCTCTCGCTACCGATCACTCTCTCCCGGTCACTCTCTATCTCTCGGTCACTCTCTCTCTCCTGGTCACTCTCTCCCTCTCTCGGTCACTCTCTCTCTCCCAGTCACTCTCTCTCTCATAGATACATAGATACATAGAAGATAGGAGCAGGAGTAGGCCATTCGGCCCTTCGTGCCTGCTCCGCCATTTAATGAGATCATGGCTGATCCTTTAATTCAGTATCCCGTCCCCGCCTTCTCTCCGTAACCCTTAACCCCTTTTGCCCGTAGAAATATATCTAATTCCCTCTTAAATATATTTAATGAGCTGGCGTACACTGCCCTCTGTGGCAATGAGTTCCACAGGTTCACCACTCTCTGAGTGAAGAAATTCCCCCTCATCTCTGTCCTAAATGGTTTAGCCCTTATCCTTAAATTATGTCCTCTAGTTCTGTTCTCACCCGCCAAGGGAAACATTCCTTCTGCATCCAGTCTGTCTAGACCTGTCAGAATTTCCTGGTCACTCTCCCCCTCTCTCGGTCACTCTCTCTCTCCCGGTCACTCTCTCTCTCTCGGTCACTCTCTCTCTCCGGGTCATTCTCTCTCTCGGTCTTTCTCACTTTCCCGCTCACATACTCTCTTCCGGTCACTCTCTCTCCCGATCACTCTCTCTCGATCACGCTCTCTCTCCCGGTCACTCTCTCTCTCTTGGTCTTTTTCTCTCCCGGTCACTCTCTCTTTCCCGGTCACTCACTCGCTCTCGGTCACTCATTTTCTCCCGGTCACTCTCCCTCTCTCGGTCACGCTCTCTCTCTCGGTCAATCTCTCTCGGTCACTCTCCCAGTCACTCTCTCTCTCGCGGTCACTCTCTCTCGGTCACTCTCCCTCTCTCAGTCACGCTCTCTCTCTCGGTCAATCTCTCTCGGTCACTCTCTCTCCCAGTCACTCTCTCTCTCGCGGTCACTCTCTCTCGGTCACTCACTCTCTCTCGGTCACACTCTCTCGGTCACATACTCTCTCTCGGTCACTCACTCCCTATCACTCTCTCTCATTCGCTCTCTCTCTCCCAGTCACTCTCTCTTTCCCGGTCACTCTCTCTCTCTCTCTCGGTCACTCTCTCTCTCTCTCTCGGTCACTCTCTCTCTGTCGGTCACTCTCTCCTGGTCACTCTCTCCCTCACTCGGTCACTCTCTCTCTCCCGGTCTCTCTCTCTCTCTCGGTCTTTCTCACTTTCCCGCTCACATACTTTCTTCCGGTCACTCTCTCTCCCGGTCACTCTCTCTCTCGGTCACTCTCTCTCCCGGTCACTCTCTCTCTCTCGGTCACACTCTCTCTCTCGGTCACTCTCTCTCTCTCAGTCAATCTCTCCTGGTCACTCTCTCCCTCTCTCGGTCACTCTCTCTCTCACTCGGTCACTCTCTCTCTCTCTTTCACTCTCTCTTGGTCACTCTCTCTCTCCCGTTCATTATCGCTCAATCAGACTCTCTCAATTTCCCGGTCACATACTCTCTCCCGGTCACTCACTCCCTGTCACTCTCTCTTGGTCACTCTCTCTCTCTCGGTCACTCTCTCTCTCGGTCACTCACTCTCGGTCACTCTCTCTCTCTCGGTCACTCTCTCTCTTGGTCACTCACTCTCGGTCACTCTCTCTCTCGGTCACTCTCTCTCTTGGTCACTCACTCTCGGTCACTCTCTCTCTCGGTCACTCTCTCTCGGTCACTCTCTCTCTTGGTCACTCACTCTCGGTCACTCTCTCTCTCGGTCACTCTCTCTCGGTCACTCTCTCTCCCGGTCACTCTCTCTCTCGGTCACCCTCTCTCTCGGTCACTCACTCTCGGTCACTCTCTCTCCCGGTCACACTCTCTCGGTCACTCTCTCTCCCGGTCACTCTCTCTCTCTCGGTCACTCTCTCTCTCTCGGTCACTCTCTCTCTCTCGGTCACTCTCTCTCTCTCGGTCACTCTCTCTCTCTCGGTCACTCTCCCTCTCTCGGTCACAGTCACCCCCAGTCACTCACTCTCTCTCGGTATCTCTCTCTCTCTCGGTCACTCTCTCTCTCTTCGGTCACTATCCCCCGGTTACTCTGTCTCTGTCGGTCACTCTCTCTCCCGGTCACTCTCTCTCTCCCGGTCACTCTTTCTCTCTTGGTCACTCTTTCCTGGTCATTCTATCTCTCGGTCACTCTCTCTGTCTCTCGGTCACTCTCCCTCTCCCGGTCTCTCCCTCTCAATCACTCTCACTCGCCCGGTCACTCTCTATCTCGGTCATTCTCTCTCCCAGTCACTCTCTCCCTCTCTCAGTCACTCTCTCTCCCGGTCACGCCCTCTCTCATGGTCACTCACTCCTGGTCACTCTTTCTCTCCCGGTCATACGCTCTCTCTCGGTCACTCTCTCTCGCCCGGTCCCTCTCTCCCGATCACTCTCTCTCTCAGTCACTCTCTCTCAGTCACTTTCTCTCTCGGTCACTCTCTCTCTCTCGGTCACTCTCCCTCGCCCGGTCACTCTCTCTCTCTCGGTCACTCTCCCTCTCCCAATCACTCTCTCACCCTCGGTCACTCTCTCTCCCGGTCACTCTCTCTCTCTCGGTCTCTCTCACTTTCCCAGTCACACACTCTCTCCCAGTCACTCTCTGCTGGTCACTCACTCCCGGTCACTCTCTCTCTTTCGGCCATTCTTTCTCTCCCGGTCACACTCTCTCTTTTGGCCACTCACTCTCTCTCGGTGACTCTCTCTCCCGGTCACCCAAACTCTCTCGGTCACTCTCTCTGTCCCGGTCACTCTTTCTCTCTCGGTCACTATCTCCCGGTTACTCTGTCTCACCCGGTCAGTCTCTCTCACCCGGTCACTCTCTCTCGGTCACTCTTTCTCTCCCGGTCAGTCTCTCTCTCCCGGTCACTCTCTCTTGCCCGGTCACTCTCTCTCTCTCGGTCACTCTCTCTCTCTTGGTCACTCTCTCCTGGTCACTCTATCTCTCGGTCATTCTCTCTCTCGGTTACTCTCTCCCTCCTGGTCACTCTCTCTCTCTCGGTCACTCTCTCTCTTCCGGTCACACATTCTCGCCCAGTCACTCTCTCCCGATCACTCTCACTCTCTCGGTCACTCACTCTCGGTCACTCTCTCTCTCGATCACTATCTCCCTCCCGGTCACTCTCTCTCTCTCGGTCACTATCTCCCGGTTACTCTGTCTCACCCGGTCAGTCTCTCTCACCCGGTCACTCTCTCTCTCTCGGTCATTCTCTCTCTCGGTTACTCTCTCCCTCCTGGTCACTCTCTCTCTCTCAGTCACTCTCTCTCTTCCGGTCACACATTCTCGCCCAGTCACTCTCTCCCGATCACTCTCTCTCTCTCGGTCAGTCACTCTCAGTCACTCTCTCTCTCGATCACTATCTCCCTCTCGGTCACTCTCCCTCTCCTGGTCTCTCTCTCAGTCACTCTCTCTCTCGGTCACTCTCTCTCTCGGTCACGCTCTCTCTCTCGGTCACGCTCTCTCTCTCGGTCACTCTCTCTCTCTCGGTCACGCTCTCTCTCTCGGTCACGCTCTCTCTCTCGGTCACTCTCTCTTGCCCGGTCACTCTCTCTCTCGGTCACGCTCTCTCTCTCGGTCACTCTCTCTCTCTCGGTCACTCTCACTATCTCAGTCACTCTCACTCGGCCACTCTCTCTCTCAGTCACTCTCTCTCACTCGGTCACTCTCTCTCTCAGTCACTCTCTCTCTCTCGGTCACTCTCTCTCTCTCGGTCACTCTCTCTCTCCCAGTCGCTCTCTCTCTCGGTCACTCTCTCTTGTCCGGTCACTCTCTCTCTCGGTCACGCTCTCTCTCCCGGTCATTCTCTCGCTCCCGGTCACTCTCTTTCTCGGTCACTCTCTCTCTCTCGGTCACGCTCTCTCTCTCGGTCACTCTCTCTTGCCCGGTCACACTCTCTCTCGGTCTCTCTCTCTCTCTCGGTCACTCTCTCTCTCTCCGTCACTCTCTCTCTCGGTCACTCTCTCTTGCCCGGTCACTCTCTCTCTCGGTCACGCTCTCTCTCCCGGTCATTCTCTCGCTCCCGGTCACTCTCTTTCTCGGTCACTCTCTCTCTCTCGGTCACTCTCTCTCTCTCGGTCACTCTCTCTCTCTCGGTCACGCTCTCTCTCCCGGTCACTCTCTCTCTCTCGGTCACTCTCTCTTGCCCGGTCACTCTCTCTCTCTCTCGGTCACTCTCTCTCTCTCTCGGTCACTCTCTCCTGGTCACTCTCTCTCTCTCGGTCACTCTCTCTCTCGGTCACTCTCGCTCTTGGTCACTCACTCCCGGTCACTCACTCCCAGTCACCCTCTCTCTCTCTCGGTCACTCTCTCTCTCAGTCACTCACTCTCGGTCACTCTCTCTCTCGGTCACTCTCTCTCTTCCGGTCACACATTCTCACCCAGTCACTCTCTCCCGATCACTCTCACTCTCTCGGTCACTCACTCTCGGTCACTCTCTCTCTCGATCACTATCTCCCTCCCGGTCACTCTTTCTCTCTCGGTCACTATCTCCCGGTTGCTCTGTCTCACCCGGTCAGTCTCTCTCACCCGGTCACTCTCTCTCTCTCGGTCACTCTTTCTCTCCCGGTGGGTCTCTCTCTCCTGGTCACTCTCTCTCTCTCGGTCACTCTCTCTCACTTGGTCACTCTCTCCTGGTCACCTTATCTCTCGGTCATTCTCTCTCTCGGTTACTCTCTCCCTCCTGGTCACTCTCTCTCTCTCGGTCACTCTCTCTCTTCTGGTCACACATTCTCGCCCAGTCACTCTCTCCCGATCACTCTCACTCTCTCGGTCACTCACTCTCGGTCACTCTCTCTCTCGATCACTATCTCCCTCCCGGTCACTCTCTCTCTCTCGGTCACTCTCTCTCTTCCGGTCACACATTCTCGCCCAGTCACTCTCTCCCGATCACTCTCTCTCTCTCGGTCACTCACTCTCGGTCACTCTCTCTCTCGATCACTATCTCCCTCTCGGTCACTCTCCCTCTCCTGGTCTCTCTCTCAGTCACTCTCTCCCTCGGTCACTCTTTCTCTCTCGGTCACGCCCTCTCTCTCGGTCACTCTCTCTCTCCCGGTCACGCTCTCTCTCCTGGTCACTCACTCCCAGTCACTCTCTCGCTCTTGGTCACTCTTTCTCTCCCGGTTACTCTGTCTCTCTCGGTCACTTTCTCTCTCTCGGTCACGCTCTCTCTCTCGGTCACTCTCTCTTGCCCGGTCACTCTCTCTCTCGGTCATGCTCTCTCTCTCGGTCACTCTCTCTCTCTCGGTCACTCTCACTATCTCAGTCACTCTCACTCGGTCACTCTCTCTCTCAGTCACTCTTTCTCTCTCGGTCACTCTCTCTCTCTCGGTCACTCTCTCTCTCCCGGTCGCTCTCTCTCTCTCAGTCACTCTCTCTTGCCCGGTCACTCTCTCTCTCGGTCACGCTCTCTCTCTCGGTCACTCTCTCTCTCTCGGCCACTCTCACTCGGTCACTCTCTCTCTCAGTCACTCTCTCTCTCTCGGTCACTCTCTCTCTCTCGGTCACTCTCTCTCTCCCGGTCATTCTCTCGCTCCCGGTCACTCTCTCTCTCGGTCACTCTCTCTCTCTCGGTCACGCTCTCTCTCGGTCACTCTCGCTCTTGGTCACTCACTCCCGGTCACTCACTCCCAGTCACCCTCTCTCTCTCTCGGTCACTCTCTCTCTCAGTCACTCACTCTCGGTCACTCTCTCTCTCGGTCACTCTCTCTCTTCCGGTCACACATTCTCACCCAGTCACTCTCTCCCGATCACTCTCACTCTCTCGGTCACTCACTCTCGGTCACTCTCTCTCTCGATCACTATCTCCCTCCCGGTCACTCTTTCTCCAATTCCAATTCCAATTAAAATGCTTTATTGGCATGAAAGTTTACAGAGAACCATATTGCCAAAGCTTACATAGCAAAAAGGTACAGTTTTCCAACATTCTGTAGGTGTCAATCGATTTGACATTTGTTGGGTACATACAATATTACTTTTAAACAATATTAATTTTAAACAGTCTTTGTACTTCATTTGTACTTCTCTCGGTCACTATCTCCCGGTTGCTCTGTCTCACCCGGTCAGTCTCTCTCACCCGGTCACTCTCTCTCTCTCGGTCACTCTTTCTCTCCCGGTGGGTCTCTCTCTCCTGGTCACTCTCTCTCTCTCGGTCACTCTCTCTCACTTGGTCACTCTCTCCTGGTCACCTTATCTCTCGGTCATTCTCTCTCTCGGTTACTCTCTCCCTCCTGGTCACTCTCTCTCTCTCGGTCACTCTCTCTCTTCTGGTCACACATTCTCGCCCAGTCACTCTCTCCCGATCACTCTCACTCTCTCGGTCACTCACTCTCGGTCACTCTCTCTCTCGATCACTATCTCCCTCCCGGTCACTCTCTCTCTCTCGGTCACTCTCTCTCTTCCGGTCACACATTCTCGCCCAGTCACTCTCTCCCGATCACTCTCTCTCTCTCGGTCACTCACTCTCGGTCACTCTCTCTCTCGATCACTATCTCCCTCTCGGTCACTCTCCCTCTCCTGGTCTCTCTCTCAGTCACTCTCTCCCTCGGTCACTCTTTCTCTCTCGGTCACGCCCTCTCTCTCGGTCACTCTCTCTCTCCCGGTCACGCTCTCTCTCCTGGTCACTCACTCCCAGTCACTCTCTCGCTCTTGGTCACTCTTTCTCTCCCGGTTACTCTGTCTCTCTCGGTCACTTTCTCTCTCTCGGTCACGCTCTCTCTCTCGGTCACTCTCTCTTGCCCGGTCACTCTCTCTCTCGGTCATGCTCTCTCTCTCGGTCACTCTCTCTCTCTCGGTCACTCTCACTATCTCAGTCACTCTCACTCGGTCACTCTCTCTCTCAGTCACTCTTTCTCTCTCGGTCACTCTCTCTCTCTCGGTCACTCTCTCTCTCCCGGTCGCTCTCTCTCTCTCAGTCACTCTCTCTTGCCCGGTCACTCTCTCTCTCGGTCACGCTCTCTCTCTCGGTCACTCTCTCTCTCTCGGCCACTCTCACTCGGTCACTCTCTCTCTCAGTCACTCTCTCTCTCTCGGTCACTCTCTCTCTCTCGGTCACTCTCTCTCTCCCGGTCATTCTCTCGCTCCCGGTCACTCTCTCTCTCGGTCACTCTCTCTCTCTCGGTCACGCTCTCTCTCTCGGTCACTCTCTCTCTCTCCGTCACTCTCACTATCTCAGTCACTCTCACTCGGTCACTCTCTCTCTCAGTCACGCTCTCTCTCTCGGTCACTCTCTCTCTCTCGGTCACTCTCTCTCTCCCGGTCACTCTCTCTCTCTCGGTCACTCTCTCTTGCCCAGTCACTCTCTCTCTCAGTCACTTTCTCTTGCCCGGTCACTCTCTCTCTCGGTCACTCTCCATCTCCCGGTCTCTCTCTCTCTCTCGGTCACTCTCTCTTGCCCGGTCACTCTCTCTCGCGGTCATTCTCTCTCTACCGGTCACTCTCTATCTCTTGGTCACTCTCTCTCTCGGTCACTCTCTCTCGCCCGGTCATTCTCTCGCTCCCGGTCACACTCTCTTTCCCCGTCACTCTCTATCTCTGGGTCACGCTCTCTCCCTCTCGGTCACTCTCTCTCTCTCGGTCACTCTCTCTCTCTCGGTCACTCTCTCTCTGTTGGTCACTCTCTCTCTCTCTCGGTCACTCTCTCTCTCTCGGTCACTCTTTCTCTCGGTCACTCTCTCTCTGTCGGTCACTCTCTCTCTCTCAGTCACTCTCTCTCTCGGTCACTCTCTCTCTCTCGGTCACTCTCTCCTTTTCACTCACTCTCTCTCTCGGTCACTCTCTCCCTGTCACTCTCTCTCTCTCAGTCACTCTCTCTCTCTCGGTCACTCTCTCCTGGTCACTCTCTCTCTCTCTCGGTCACTCTCTCTATCCCGGTCACTCTCTCTCTCTCTCGGTCACTCTCTCTATCCCGGTCACTCTCTCTCTCTCTCGGTCACTCTCTCTATCCCGGTCACGCTCTCTCTCTCTCGGTCTCTCTCACTTTCCCGGTCACATACTCTCTCCCGGTCACTCTCTCCTGGTCACTCTCTCTCTCTTGGTCACGCTCTCTCTCTCGGTCAATCTCTCTTGTCACTCTCTCTCCCTGTCACTCTCTCTCTCTCGGTCACTCTCGCTCTCTCGGTCACTCTCTCTCTCCTGGTCACTCTCTCTACCGGTCACTCTCTCATGGTCACTCTCTCTCTCTCTCGGTCACTCTCTCTCTCTCTCGGTCACTCTCTCCTGGTCACTCTCTCTCTCTCGGTCACTCTCTCTCTCGGTCACTCACTCTCTCTCGGTCACTCTCTCTCTCTCGGTCACTCTCTCTCTCCTGGTCACTCTCTCTACCGGTCACTCTCTCATGGTCACTCTCTCTCTCTCTCGGTCACTCTCTCTCTATCTCGGTCACTCTCTCCTCGTCACTCTCTCACTCTCGGTCACTCTCTCTCTCGGTCACTCTCGCTCTCGGTCACTCTCTCCCGGTCACTCACTCCCAGTCACCCTCTCTCTCTCTCGGTCACTCTCTCTCTCGGTCACTCACTCTCGGTCACTCTCTCTCTCGGTCACTCTCTCCCGGTCACGCACTCCCAGTCACTCTCTCTCTCTCTCTCAGTCACTCTCTCTCTCGGTCACTCACTCTCGGTCACACTCTCTCTCGGTCACTCTCTCTCGGTCACTCTCTCTCTCTCCGTCACTCTCTCTCTCCCGGTCACTCTCTCTCTCCCGGTCACTCTCTCTCTCCCGGTCACTCACTCCCTCTGTCGGTCACTCTCTCTCTCCTGGTCACTCACTCCCAGTCACTCTCTCGGTCTTGGTCACTCTTTCTCTCCCGGTTACTCTGTCTCTCTTGGTCACTTTCTCTCTCCCGGTCACTCTCTCCTGGTCACACTCTCTCTCTCGGTCACTCTTTCCTGGTCGTTCTATCTCTCAGTCATTGTCTCTCTCCTGGTCACTCTCTCCCTGTCACTCTCTCGCTCTTGGTCACTCTTGCTCTCTCGGTCACTCTCTCTCTCTCGGTCACTATCTCCTGGTTACTCTGTCTCTCTCAGTCACTCTCTCTCTCCCGGTCACTCTCTCTCTCCCGGACACTCTCTCTCTCTCGGTCACTCTTTCCTGGTCATTCTATCTCTCGGTCACTCTCTCTCTCGGTCACTCTCTCTGTTTTTCGGTCACTCTCCCTCTCCCGGTCACTCTATCTCTCGGTCACTCTCTCTATCGGTCACTCTCTCTCTCTCTCAATCTCTCTTACTCGCCCAGCCACTCTCTCCCGCGGTCACTCTCTCTCTCGGTCACTCTCCTTTTCTCTCGGCCACTCTCTCTCTCTCTCAGCCACTCTCTCTCCCGGTCACTCTCTCTCTCTCGGTCTCTCACTTTCCCGGTCACACTCGCTCTCCCGGTCATGCACTCTCTCCTGGTCACTCACTTCCGGTCACTCTCTCTCGGTCACTCTCTCTCTCTCGGTGACTCTCTCTCCCGGTCACACTCTCTCTCTCGGTCACTCACTCTCTCTCAGTCACTCTCTCTCTCGGTCACTCTCTCTCGGTCACTCTCTCTCTTCTGGTCACTCTCTCTCTCTCTCAGTCACTCTCACTCTTCTGGTCACACACTCTCGCCCGGTCACTCCCAATCTGACTCTCTCTTTCGGTCACTCTCACTCTCTCGGTCACTCTGTCTCTCGGTCACTCTCTCTCTCTCGGGCACTCTCCCTCTCCCGGTCTCTCGCTCTCAGTCACTCTCTCTCGCCCAGTCACTCTCTCTCTCGGTCACGCTCTGTCTCTCCTGGTAATTCTCTCTCGGTCAGTCTCTCTCTCTCGGTCACACTCTCTCTCTCGGGCACTCTCCCTCTCCTGGTCTCTCGCTCTCAGTCACTCTCTCTCGCCCGGTCACTCTCTCTCTCGGTCACCCTCTCTCTGTCGGTCACTCTCTCTCTCTCTCTCGGTCACTCTCTCTCTCTCCTGGTCATTCTCTCTCTGTCACTCTCTCTCTCTCGGTCACTCTCTCTCTCTCGGTCACTCTCACTCTCGCTCACTCTCTCTCTCTCTCTCGGTCACTCTCTCTCTCTCCTGGTCATTCTCTCTCGGTCACTCTCTCTCTCTCGGTCACTCTCTCTCTCTCGGTCACTCTCACTCTCGCTCACTCTCTCTCCCGGTCACTCTCTCTCTCTCTTGGTCACTCTCTCTCTCTCTAGGTCATTCTTTCTCTCCCGGTCACTCTCTCTCTCCTGGTCACTTTCTCTCTTGGTCACTCTCACTCTCCCGGTCACACTCTCTCTCCCGGTCACTCTCTCTCTCGGGCACTCTCCCTCTCCCGGTCTCTCGCTCTCAGTCACTCTCTCTCTCGGTCACTCTCACTCTCTCGGGCACTCTCCCTCTCCCGGTCTCTCGCTCTCAGTCACTCTCTCTCTCGGTCACTCTCTCTTTCGGTCACTCTCTCTCTCTCTCTCAATCACTCTCACTCGCCCGGTCACTCTCTCTCTCAGTCACTCTCTCTCTCGGTCACTCTCCCTCTCTCTCGGTCACTCTCCCTCTCTCTCGGCCACTCTCTCTCTCTCCCAGTCACTCTCTCTCTCTCTCAGTCACTCTCTCTCCCAGTCACTCTCTCTCCCTCGGTCTCTCTCACTTTCCCGGTCACTCTCTCTCTCCCGGTCACTCTCTCCTGGTCACTCACTCCCGGCACTCAATTCAATTCAATTCAAATCGCTTTATTGGCATGACAAGGTACATCTTATGTTGCCAAAGCATCGAAAAACATTTATGGTTGAACACATAAACGCAGATCTATCCATACAGTGTATAAACAGATATATCCCTGAGTGTATAAATATACATTCATATAATTTGTATATACTCTTTTTTCAGATTTAATGGTTGTCCCTCTGTTTATGGCAAGCTGTAACATAGTGTGCCGCTAAGGCTACACAATTTCTCTGTTCCCCTAGTAGGTATGGGAGTTTTTGGTCGTCATTCAAATTTCTGAATTCAGGGCATATTTTTGTGAATTTTGGGTCGAAATTCTCCCTCAAGCCCTGATATTTTCCACAAGCTGTGAGGAAGTGCATCTCTGTCTCCACCACTCCCTGACTGCAGTGAGAGCATATCCTGTCCTCTCTTAGCAGCCGGGTCTGCCTGTGTCTGCCTTTTTCGATGGCCGGGCTATGTTCACTAAGTCTGTACATTGTCACGGTTTTCTCAGTTTGCTATCCTTTACCATGGTCAGGTATTCAGCCATGTTGTATTGTCTGTTTAGGGCCAAGTAGCAATTGAGTTTGTTTTGGGTTTTTGTTGTTTCTGCCCAATATGACAGATATTTTTCCTTTTGCTTAGTGACAATTGTGTTGGGTCGAGTTCTCTGTGCTACGATGTCACTGTCCTGGGGCTGGTTATTGTTAGTAGTGTTAGTAGTTACTTCACTGAGTCCCAGGACTAGTTGACTGAGGGTATTCTTCTTTATGGTCCTCTCTTGGCATTTCAGGGCTTCGTAATGATAGCAGTGGGGGTTGCTCATTTTTAAGTGTTTCCAAAATTTTGTGGCTCTTTTTTGGATAGTAATTATTAATCGATATTGGCCTAGTTCTGCCCTGCATGCATTGTTTACAGTTTTCCTTTGAGTCCGGAGAATACTTTTACAGAATTCTGCATGTAGGATCTCAATGGGGTGTTTGTCCCATTTTGCGAATTCTTGATGTGTTAGCGGTCCCCACACCTCACTGCCATAGAGTGCAATTGGTTCAATTACTGATTTAAAAATTTTGAGCCAAATGCTAATTGGAATTTCTATTTGGATTGATTTTTTAATGGCATAGAAAGCCTCTCTCGGTCACTCTCTCTCTCTCTCGGTGACTCACTCTCTCTGTCACTCTCTCTCTCGGTCACTCTCTCTCGGTCACTCTCTCTCTCTCGGTCACTCTCACTCTCGCTCACTCTCTCTCTCTCTCTCGGTCACTCTCTCTCTCTCCTGGTCATTCTCTCTCGGTCACTCTCTCTCTCTCGGTCACTCTCTCTCTCTCGGTCACTCTCACTCTCGCTCACTCTCTCTCCCGGTCACTCTCTCTCTCTCTTGGTCACTCTCTCTCTCTCTCGGTCATTCTTTCTCTCCCGGTCACTCTCTCTCTCCTGGTCACTTTCTCTCTTGGTCACTCTCACTCTCCCGGTCACACTCTCTCTCCCGGTCACTCTCTCTCTCGGGCACTCTCCCTCTCCCGGTCTCTCGCTCTCAGTCACTCTCTCTCTCGGTCACTCTCACTCTCTCGGGCACTCTCCCTCTCCCGGTCTCTCGCTCTCAGTCACTCTCTCTCTCGGTCACTCTCTCTTTCGGTCACTCTCTCTCTCTCTCTCAATCACTCTCACTCGCCCGGTCACTCTCTCTCTCAGTCACTCTCTCTCTCGGTCACTCTCCCTCTCTCTCGGTCACTCTCCCTCTCTCTCGGCCACTCTCTCTCTCTCCCAGTCACTCTCTCTCTCTCTCAGTCACTCTCTCTCCCAGTCACTCTCTCTCCCTCGGTCTCTCTCACTTTCCCGGTCACTCTCTCTCTCCCGGTCACTCTCTCCTGGTCACTCACTCCCGGCACTCAATTCAATTCAATTCAAATCGCTTTATTGGCATGACAAGGTACATCTTATGTTGCCAAAGCATCGAAAAACATTTATGGTTGAACACATAAACGCAGATCTATCCATACAGTGTATAAACAGATATATCCCTGAGTGTATAAATATACATTCATATAATTTGTATATACTCTTTTTTCAGATTTAATGGTTGTCCCTCTGTTTATGGCAAGCTGTAACATAGTGTGCCGCTAAGGCTACACAATTTCTCTGTTCCCCTAGTAGGTATGGGAGTTTTTGGTCGTCATTCAAATTTCTGAATTCAGGGCATATTTTTGTGAATTTTGGGTCGAAATTCTCCCTCAAGCCCTGATATTTTCCACAAGCTGTGAGGAAGTGCATCTCTGTCTCCACCACTCCCTGACTGCAGTGAGAGCATATCCTGTCCTCTCTTAGCAGCCGGGTCTGCCTGTGTCTGCCTTTTTCGATGGCCGGGCTATGTTCACTAAGTCTGTACATTGTCACGGTTTTCTCAGTTTGCTATCCTTTACCATGGTCAGGTATTCAGCCATGTTGTATTGTCTGTTTAGGGCCAAGTAGCAATTGAGTTTGTTTTGGGTTTTTGTTGTTTCTGCCCAATATGACAGATATTTTTCCTTTTGCTTAGTGACAATTGTGTTGGGTCGAGTTCTCTGTGCTACGATGTCACTGTCCTGGGGCTGGTTATTGTTAGTAGTGTTAGTAGTTACTTCACTGAGTCCCAGGACTAGTTGACTGAGGGTATTCTTCTTTATGGTCCTCTCTTGGCATTTCAGGGCTTCGTAATGATAGCAGTGGGGGTTGCTCATTTTTAAGTGTTTCCAAAATTTTGTGGCTCTTTTTTGGATAGTAATTATTAATCGATATTGGCCTAGTTCTGCCCTGCATGCATTGTTTACAGTTTTCCTTTGAGTCCGGAGAATACTTTTACAGAATTCTGCATGTAGGATCTCAATGGGGTGTTTGTCCCATTTTGCGAATTCTTGATGTGTTAGCGGTCCCCACACCTCACTGCCATAGAGTGCAATTGGTTCAATTACTGATTTAAAAATTTTGAGCCAAATGCTAATTGGAATTTCTATTTGGATTGATTTTTTAATGGCATAGAAAGCCTCTCTCGGTCACTCTCTCTCTCTCTCGGTGACTCACTCTCTCTGTCACTCTCTCTCTCGGTCACTCTCTCTCGGTCACTCTCTCTCTCCTGGTCACTCTCTCTCTCTCTCAGTCACTCTCACTCTTCCGGTCACACACTCTCACCCGGTCACTCCCAATCTCCCTCTCCCTTTCGGTCACTCTCTCTCTCGGGCACTCTCCCTCTCCCGGTCTCTCACTCTCAGTCACACTCTCTCTCGGTCACTCTCTCTCTCTCCTGGTCATACTCTCTCAGTCACTCTCTCTCTCTTGGTCACTCTCTCTCTGTCGGTCACTCTCTCTCTCTCTCGATCACTCTCACTCTCGGTCATGCTCTCTCTCTCCCGATCATTCTCTCTCGGTCACTCTCTCTCTCTCGGTCACTCTCTCTCTCTCGGGCACTCTCCCTCTCCCGGTCTCTCTCTCTCGGTCACTCTCTCTCTCTCCTGGTCATACTCTCTCGGTCACTCTCTCTCTGTCGGTCACTCTCTCTCTGTCGGTCACTCTCTCTCTCTCTCGGTCATTCTCACTCTCGGTCACTCTCTCTCTCTCGCGGTCACTCTCTCTCTCCCGGTCACTCTCTCTCTCCCGGTCACACTCTCTCTCCCTGTCACTCTCTCTCTCTCCCAGTCACACTCTCTCTCCCGGTCATTCTCTCTCTCTCTTGGTCACTCTCTCTCTCCTGGTCACTCTCTCTCCCGGTCACTCTCTCTCTCTCCCAGTCACTCTCTCTCTCCCGGTCACTCTCTCTCTCTTGGTCACTCTCTCTCTCCTGGTCACTCTCTCTCCCGGTCACTCTCTCTCTCTCCCAGTCACTCTCTCTCTCCCGGTCACTCTCTCTCTCTCTTGGTCACTCACACTCTCCCGGTCACTCTCTCTCCCGGTCACTCTCTCTCTCTCTTGGTCACTCACACTCTCCCGGTCACTCTCTCTCTCCCGGTCATTCTCTCTCTCTCCCGGTCACTCTCTCTCTCTCCCGGTCACTCTCTCTCTCTCCCAGTCACACTCTCTCTCCTGGTCACTCTCTCTCTCCCAGTCACTCTCTCCTGGTCACACTCTCTCTCTCGGTCACTCTCACTCTTCCGGTCACACACTCTCACCCGATCACTCTCTCCCAATCTCACTCTCTCTCTCGGTCACTCTCTCTCTCTTGGGCACTCTCCCTCTCTCGGTCTCTCGCTCTCAGTCACTCTCTCTTGCCCGGTCACTCTCTCTCTCGGTCAATCTCTCTCTCTCGGTCACCCTCACTATTCCGGTCACACACTCTCGCCCAGTCACTCTCTCCCGATCACTCTCTCTATCTCGGTCACTCTCTCCTGGTCACTCCCTCTCTCTCAGTCACTCTCTCTCACCCAGTCACTCTCTCTCGCTCTCGTTCACTCTCTCTCTCCCGGTCACTCTCTCTCTCCTGGTCACTCACTCCCGGTCACTCTCTCTCTTTCGGTCACTCTTTCTCTCCCGGTCACTCTCTCCTGGTCACTCTCTCTCTCTCTCGGTCACTCTCTCTCTTCCGGTCACTCTCTCTCTCTCTTTTGGTCACTCTCGCTCTCCCGTTCACTATCTCTCTCTCAGTCTCTCTCACTTTCCCGGTCACATACTCTCTCCCGGTCACTCACTCCCAGTCACTCTCTATCTCTCTCGGTCACTCATTCTCTCCCGGTCACTCTCTCTCTCTCGGTCACTCGCTATCTCGGTCACTCACTCTCGGTCACTCTCTCTCTCGGTCACTCTCTCTCCGTCACTCTCTCTCTCTCCGTCACTCTCTCTCTCCCGGTCACTCTCTCCCTCCCGGTCACTCTCTCTCTCCCGGTCACTCACACCCTCTGTCGGTCACTTTCTCTCTCCTGGTCACTCACTCCCAGCCACTCTCTCGCTCTTGGTCACTCTTTCTCTCCCGGTCACTCTCTCTCTCTCGGTCACTATCTCCCGGTTATTCTGTCTCTCTCGGTCACTTTCTCTCTCCCGGTCACTCTCTCCTGTTCACACTCTCTCTCTCGGTCACTCTTTCCTGGTCATTCTATCTCTCGGTCATTCTCTCTCTCCTGGTCACTCTCTCCCTCCTGGTCACTCTCTCTCTCCCGGTCACTCTCTCTCTCCCGGTCACTCTCTCTCTCTGGGTCACTATCTCCTGATTACTCTTGTATTGATTTCTTTGTGGGTTCAATGACGAGACATTTATGAAAGAGAATGTCTTTTAATCTAAAGTTTGTTCAACTCTGGTTAACAGCCTTACAGGAGACACCATGCTAGAAATCCATCTAAAACAAAACTAAAACTAAACTAAACTGCTTGTCTCTCACATGCCCTCTGCTGGTCAGGCATAAATAATCAATACATGCAATTATGCTGGTAAGGCATCATAATCAAACAGGCAAATACCATCACTATTTGCTGATATCATTACATCTCCCTTTCTTAAAACAAAAGTATTTTACTTTTAACTAACAACATGTTTTCTTTGTATTAATCTGCATTTTAACTGTAACACTTAATGAACTTACATTATCATTATCATGATCAAGGTTTTTTAACCTTGCTTTGTGTGTTCACATGAAATATGCAAATACACTAGAACTTGAAGAAAGAATAAGATAACATTACTTCCTTCTATAACAATAGTCCTTAAATTTGCTCAATGAGTCTCTCAGGAGGCTTCACGCGTCTTGAGGATTTTCTGATTGATTGTCCTTGAATCTGAGTTGTTGCCTCAGATGATGATTTCTCAGCTGTGTGATCAGGTTGTTCAACAGTATCAGTCTTTTGACCTGCTGTGTGATCAGGTTGTTCAACAGTATCAGTCTTTTGACTTGCTGTGGCTGGTCCCATGAGAAGATCTCGACGATTTCTTCGCAGAACAGCACCCTCATCTGTCCGAATGGTGTATGATCTTGGTTGAACTTCACTCAGGACAGTTCCCTTCTGAGTCCATATGTTTGTTTTGTCTTTGAACCTTACTTGGTCACCAGTGTGGAGTTCAGGTAGGTTTTGTGTTCCTCTGTCATAGTAGTACTTTTGCTTTTCTTTCTGTTGCTCTTTGAACTTCCTCACTTTCTCCCCCTCTTTTGTTTTCAGGAGGTTCTCCGGGATGGGTAGGTTTGACCTTAGCATACGTCCCATAAGGAGTTGGCCTGGTGACTTACCACACTCGAGCGGCGTTGTGCGGTATACAAGCATGCTCTGGTAGAAGTCAGTTCCACTGTCTTTTGCCTTGTACATCAGTCTTTTCACTGTCTGGACCGATTTTTCCACTAGTCCATTGGACTGTGGAAAGTGAGGACTTGACGTTGTGTGGACAAAGTCCCACTCTTTGGCAAAGTGTCGGAAACTTGCATTGTAAAACTGGGGTCCGTTGCCTGTGAAGACCTCGCTTGCCACGCCATGTCTGGAGAATATGGCTTTCATACATCTTATCACAGCATCTGCAGTGGTGGTGTACAGTCTACAAACCTCTGGATACAGGGAGTAATAGTCTGTGACTACAAGATAGTCCTTCCCTTGACATACGAATAGGTCAGCGCCTACCTTCTGGTAAGGTCTGTCTGGCACTGGGTGTGGCTTTAGTGGTTCTACCGGATTGCTTGCTCGATATTTCAGGCATATTGTGCAGTTTGACACCTCATTTGTCACATCTTGGTTGATTCGTGGCCAGTACATCACCTCTCGTGCTCTTTTCTTACACTTTTCGATTCCCAGATGTCCTCCATGGATCCTTTTTAGCATCTCTTTTCTCAGACTCTTTGGGATAACTATTTTACTTCCTTTGTAGATGATGTCTTCGACCAGTGATAGTTCCGCCCTGCAGTTGCAGTACTCTGCCATGTCAGGTGAGCAGTCTTGCTCCATGTTGGGCCATCCATCCAAGATGCTTTTCCTCAGTCGTCTCATTGTTTCATCTTTGTTTGTCTCAGTCTTTATGAGCTCCATTTTTGCATCTGCTATGGGCAGTGCACTTGTGATCATGTCCACGTAGGCGTTCACTTTTTCATCCATTTTGGTGTTTGCGGGCTCACTTGGGTCAACAGCTCTGGACAACGTGTCTGCTGTATACATCAGCTTACCCGGTGTGAACGCAACATTCAGTGTATAGTGTTGCAGCCTGATCATCATTCTTTGTATTCTAAGCGGACAGCTATTTAGTGGCTTTTGGAACAATGCAATCAAGGGCTTAGGGTCAGTCTCTACACTGATTGCTTGTCCTGCCACAAACTGGTGAAATCTTTCACAGGTGTATGTGATGCTGAGCAGCTCCTTTTCTATTTGAGCATATCGCGTCTCCGCGTCTGTCATTGAGCGCGATGCATATGCAATAGGTTGGCAGTAGTCATATTTTTGCAGAAGAACGGCACCGAGCCCACTCTGTGATGCATCTGATGATATCTTGATGGGTCTCGCTGGGTCATAAAACCTCAGAACTGGTTCCTCTGTGAGCAGTTTCTTTAGATCGCTCCATGACTCCTCATGCTCATGATTCCATTCCCATTCTATGTTCTTTTCAGTTAGTCGTCTCAGTGGCGCCATCTTTTCTGAGAGGTTGGATATGAATTTACCCATGTAGTTGATCATTCCATTAAACCTCTGCACGTCCTTTTTGCATTGTGGCTTTGGCATATTCTCAATGGCGGACACCTTACTGGGATCTGGTCTGATGCCCTCACTGCTAAGGATATCTCCCACGAATGTCAGTTCTGTCACCCCGAGCTGGCATTTCTCTCTATTCAGCTTCAGGTTTGTTTTCCTTGTTGCTTCTAGCACTTTTTTCAGTCTCTCGTCATGCTCATTTCTCGTGGTTCCCCATACTATGATGTCATCCATTGATGTATCAACTTCCTCCAGGTGCTCATAGATCATATGGATAGTTTTGTGATACACTTCAGGAGCTGAGGCAATGCCAAATGGTAACCTTAGGAATCTGTATCTGCCAAATGGACTGTTGAACGTGCACAGTCTTGAACTTGCTTCGTCCAGTTTCATCTGCCAAAATCCTGATGATGCATCTAACTTGCTGAAATACTTTGCATTTGCAAACTGTGACATGATTTCCTCACGTGTAGGAAGCTTGAAGTGCTCTCTCTTTATTGCTCTGTTTCGATCTCTTGGATCCAGGCAAATTCTGAGCTTTCCATTCTTTCTGTCCACTACGATGAGGGAACTCACCCACTCAGTTGGCTCATCTATCTTCTGAATCACATTCAGGCTTTCCATCCTGTCCAACTCTGCCTTCAGTTGCTTTTGAAGAGCAAACGGAACTTTTCTGCATGGATGTATGACCGTTGGCATACTTTTATCTACTCTGATCGTGTGTTCTCCTGGAATGCAGCCTAGACCCTGAAATAGGTCTTTGTACTCTTTCATGAGTTCACCATAGACTGTCTCTCCTTCGCTTTCCACAACGAGGACTCTCTTTACCAGGTTCAGTCTCTCACAGGCTATTAAACCTAGTATGGCTTGCACATCCTTTGGCACCACGATTAATGCTAGCGTGTGCTCTCTGCCCTTGTGTGTCACTTTGACAATGCATCTTCCTTTCACTGGTATATCAGTACCTGAGTATCCTGTCACTTTCACTTTTATTCCATATATCTTTGGTCTGGGTCTAATTTTCTTAAAATCAGTCTCTGATAGCACATTAACTTGTGCTCCAGTATCCAATTTAAATGGAATGTGTATGTCATTTAGTTTTAGTGTCAACATCCAGTCTCTTTTTTCTTTTTTGTTTTCAGACACGACATTCACATAGAACTCCTCTATCTCGCTTTCATCTACTGCATGGACCTTGCTTTGTTGCGCTTGGTTCTTACAGCAGCGGGCATAATGGTTGTTTTTGTTGCAACTATTGCATGTTTTACCATATGCTGGACACTTTCTTGGTGGATGCTGTGTACCGCATCGACTACATGACTTTCGATTGTCCCTTTCATTTTCGTTCGCTGGCCACGCCTCTTTTTTCACATTGGCGCTCTTTTTGTTAAACGGTTTGTGTCCGTTCTTACTCACTGCATCCACGTTGCAGCTATTGTCACTGAACAGCTCCTTTGCCTGCGACTTCACAGTCTCTGTAGCCCTACACAGTGCTATGGCTTTCCCCAGGTCTAGATCTTGCTCTCTTAGCAGTCTTTCCCTTAGACCATTATCTGGAATACCACACACCAGTCTGTCTTTTATCAGCGAGTCTGTCAGTCCCCCAAATTCACATGTTTTGCTTCGGTTTCTCAGTTCAGTCACATACTGATCAATAGTCTCACCCGTTTTCTGTACACATGTGAAAAATCTGTGCCTCTCAAACGTCACGTTACGTTTAGGTATGCAGTAGGCCTCAAACTGTTCCATTATTTTATCCAGCTTCATTTTGTCTCCATCAGCAGCGAATGTGAAGTTATTTTACACCTCCAGTGCTTCATCACCCACGACATGTAAGAACACTGACGATTTCTTTTTATCACTTTTCTCGTCAGCTCCGATTGCCGCTAAATACAACCCCACATGTTGTTTGAACCTTCTCCAACTTTCAGCCACATTACCTGTCAACTGAAGCTTCGCCGGTGGGAGTAAACCTTCCATTTTTTCACTTCATTAGCTATTCTTCAAAGGTAAGTAACGATGTTCTCTTTTGGCTTGCTAATATGTGAAGAGCTGATTTAACTTCAGATTTTTCCTCTTCATCTCTTTCAATCCCACTTCTGACACCATGTATTGATTTCTTTGTGGGTTCAATAACGAGACATTTATGAAAGAGAATGTCTTTTAATCTAAAGCTTGTTCAACTCTGGTTAACAGCCTTACAGGAGACACCATGCTAGAAATCCATCTAAAACAAAACTAAAACTAAACTAAACTGCTTGTCTCTCACATGCCCTCTGCTGGTCAGGCATAAATAATCAATACATGCAATTATGCTGGTAAGGCATCATAATCAAACAGGCAAATACCATCACTATTTGCTGATATCATTACAACTCTGTCTCTCTCAGTCACTCTCTCTCTCTCCCGGTCACTCTCTCTCTCCCGGTCACTCTCTCTCTCTCGGTCACGCTTTCCTGGTCATTCTATCTCTCGGTCAATCTCTCTCTCGGTCACTCTCTCTGTTTCTCGGTCACTCTCCCTCTCCCGGTCACTCTATCTCTCGGTCACTCTCTCTCTCTCTCTCAATCACTCTCACTCGCCCGGTCACTCTCTCTCTCGGTCACTCTCCCTCTCTCTCGGTCACTCTCCCTCTCTCTCGGCCACTCTCTCTCTCTCCCAGTCACTCTCTCTCTCTCAGTCACTCTCTCTCCCAGTCACTCTCTCTCTCTCAGTCACTCTCTCTGCCAGTCACTCTCTCTCTCTCGGTCTCTCTCACTTTCCCGGTCACACTCTCTCTCCCGGTCGTGCACTCTCTCCTGGTCACTCACTCCCGGTCACTCTCTCTCGGTCACTCTCTCTCTCTCGGTGACTCTCTCTCCCGGTCACACTCTCTCTCTCGGTCACTCACTCTCTCTCAGTCACTCTCCCTCTCGGTCACTCTCTCTCGGTCACTCTCCCTCTCCTTGTCAATCTCTCTCTCTCTCAGTCACTCTCACTCTTCCGGTCACACACTCTCGCCCGGTCACTCCCAATCTCACTCTCTCTCTTTCGGTCACTCTCTCTCTCTCGGTCACTCTGTCTCTCGGTCACTCTCACTCTCTCGGGCACTCTCCCTCTCCCGGTCTCTCGCTCTCAGTCACTCTCTCTCGCCCAGTCACTCTCTCTCTCGGTCACTCTCTCTCTCGGTCATCCTCTCTCTCTCCTGGTCATACTCTCTCGGTCACTCTCTCTCTCTCTCGGTCAGTCTCTCTCTCGGTCACTCTCTCTCGGTCACTCTCTCTCTCTCCATCACTCTCTCTCTCCCGGTCACTCTCTCTCTCCCGGTCACTCACTCCCTCTGTCGGTCACTCTCTCTTTCCTGGTCACTCACTCCCAGTCACCCTCTCGCTCTTGGTCACTCTCTCTCTCTCGGGCACTCTCCCTCTCCCGGTCTCTCGCTCTCAGTCACTCTCTCTCACCCGGTCACTCTCTCTCTTGGTCACTCTCTCCCTCCTGGTCACTCTCTCTCTCTCTCGGTCACTCTCACTCTTCCGGTCACACATTCTCACCCAGTCACTCTCTCCCGATCACTCTCTCTATCTCGGTCACGCTCTCCTGGTCACTCCCTCTCTCTCGGTCACTCTCTCTCACCCAGTCACTCTCTCTCGCTCTCGGTCACTCTCTCTCTCCCGGTCACTCTCTCTCTCTCGGTCTCTCTCACTTTCCCGGTCACACACTCTCTCCTGGTCACTCTCTCCCGGTCACGCACTCTCTCTCGGTCACTCTCTCTCTCCCGGTCACTCTCTCGCTGCTGCTCACTCACTCCCGGTCACTTTCTCTCTTTCGGTCACTCTTTCTCTCCCGGTCACACTCTCTCTCTCGGTCACTCACTCTCTCTCGGTCACTCTCTCTCGGTCACTCTCTCTCGCTCGGTCACTCTCTATCTGCCCGTCACTCTCTCTCTCCTGGTCACTCTCTCTCCTGGTCACACTCTCTCTCCTGGTCACTCTCTCTCTCGGTCACTCCCTATCCCTCGGTCACTATCTCCCGGTTACTATGTCTGTCTCGGTCACTCTCTCTCTCCCGGTCACACTCTCTCTCCCGGTCACTCTCTCTCTCTCGGTCACTCTCTCTCTTGGTCACTCTCTCCCTCCTGGTCACTCTCTCTATCTCTCTCGGTCACTCTCAATCTTCCGGTCAAGCACTCTTGCCCGGTCACTCTCTCCCAATCACACTCTCACGCTCGGTCACTCTCCTTCTCTCGGTCACTCCCTCTCTCAGTCACTCTCTCTCGGTCACTCTCTCTCTCCTAGTCACTCTCTCTCTCCCTGTCACTCTCTCTCTCCTGGTCACTCTCTCTCTCGATCACTCCCTTTCTCTCGGTCACTATCTCCCGGTTACTCTGTCTCACTCAGTCACTCTCTCTCTCCCGGTCACTCTCTCTCTCAGTCACTGTCTCCAGGTCACTCTCCCTCTTGGTCACTCTCTCACTCGGTCACTCTCTCCCTCCTGGTCAGTCTCTCTCTCTCGGTCAGTCTCACTCTTCCGGTCACAAACTCTCGCCTAGTCACTCTCTCCCAATCACACTCTCTCTCTCGGTCACTCTCTCTCTCTCGGTCACTCTCTCTCTCTCGGATACTCACCCTCTCCCGGTCTCTCTCTCTCAGTCACTCAATTCAATTCAATTCAATTCAAATCGCTTTATTGGCATGATAAGGTACATCTTATGTTGCCAAAGCATCGAAAAACATTTATGGTTGAACACATAAATGCAGATCTATCCATACAATGTATAAACAGATATATCCCTGAGTGTATAAATATACATTCGTATAATTTGTATATACTCTTTTCTTAGGTTTAGTGGTTGTCCCTCTGTTTATGGCAAGCTGTAACATAGTGTGCCGCTAAGGTTACACAATTTCTCTGTTCCCCTAGTAGGTATGGGAGTTTTTGGTCGTCATTCAAATTTCTGAATTCAGGGCATATTTTTGTGAATTTTTGGTAGAAATTCTCCCTGATGCCCTGATATTTTCCACAAGCTGTGAGGAAGTACCTCTCTGTCTCCACCACTCCCTGACTGCAGTGAGAGCATATCCTGTCCTCTCTTGGCAGCCGGGTCTGTCTGTGTCTGCCTTTTTCGATGGCCAGGCTATGTTCACTAAGTCTGTACCTTGTCAAGGTTTTTCTCAGTTTGCTATCCTTTAACATGGTCAGATATTCAGCCATGTTGTATTGTCTGTTTAGGGCCAAGTAGCAAATGAGTTTGTTTTAGGTTTTTGTTGTTTCTGCCCAATATGACAGATATTTTTCCTTTTGCTTAGTGACAATTGTGTTGGGTCGAATTCTCTGTGCTACGATGTCACTGTCCTGGGGCTGGTTATTGTTAGTAGTGTTAGTAGTTACTTCACTGAGTCCCAGGACTAGTTGACTGAGGGTATTCTTCTTTATGGTCCTTTCTTGGCATTTCAAGGCTTCGTAATGATAGCAGTGGGGGTTGCTCATTTTTAGGTGTTTCCAAAATTTGGTGGCTCTTTTTTGGATAGTAATTATTAATGGATATTGGCCTAGTTCTGCCCTGCATGCATTGTTTACGGTTTTCCTTTGAGTCCGGAGGATACTTTTACAGAATTCTGCATGTAGGATCTCAATTGGGTGTTTGTCCCATTTTGCAAATTCTTGTTGTGTTAGCGGTCCCCACACCTCACTGCCATAGAGTGCAATTGGTTCAATTACTGATTTAAACATTTTGAGCCAAATGCTAATTGGGATTTCTATTTGGATTGATTTTTTAATGGCATAGAAAGCCCTTCTAGCTTTCTCTTTCAGTTCATTCACAGCCAGATGAAAATTTCCCGTAGAGCTGATTTTTAAGCCCAAGCATGTGTAGTTAGTGGTTTGTTCAATTTTAGTTGTTCCGAGTGTGAAATTTATACTGGGTCCCTGATGTCTGGATATTTGCTGGAACAGAAGGACTTTGGTTTTTTGGGGGTTTATTGTCAGGGCCCAGGTCTGACAGAATAACTCTAGCAGAGCCAGGTTCTGCTGTAGACCCTCCTTAGTTGGTGACAGCAGAACCAGGTCATCTGCATAGAGGAGGAATTTAACCTTGGATTCATATAGGGTGAGGCCGGGTGCTGTAGATTGTTCAAGTAGTTTTGCCAATTCATTTATATAAATATTAAAGAGTGTCGGTGAGATGGGCGAGCCCTGCGTCACACCATGCCGCTGTGGGAAGTATTTTGTTTGTTTGTCTCCAATTTTAACTGCACATTTATTGTTTGTATACATTGATTTAATTACATCATATGTTTTTCCCCCTACACCACTTTCAATAAGTTTCAAGAATAGACTGTCGTGCCAGATGGAATCGAAAGCCTTCTGAAAATCTATAAAGCAGGCAAAAATTTTGCTTTTGTTTTGATGAACATGTTTGTCAATTAGCGTCTGCAGGGTGAAGATATGAGCTGATATTCTATAGTTTGGTAGGAATCCAATTTGGCTTTTACTCAAGACATTGTGCTCCTCAAGGAAGTTTATAAGTCTTTTGTTTATGATACTACAGAAAACCTTCCCCAGGTTACTGTTTACACAGATGCCTCGATAGTTATTTGGGTCAACTTTGTCTCCACTTTTGTATATGGGCGTTATGAGTTCTTTGTTCCAGATATCAGGGAAGTAACCGACACTCAGAACCAAGTTGAAGAGTTTCAGTATAGCCAATTTAATTTTATCATCCGTGTGTTTAATCATCTCGCTTAGGATGCCGTCTGCAACGCAAGCTTTTCCTGGTCGCAGGTCCTCTCTCTCTCGGTCACTCTCTCTCTCGGTCACTCTCTCTCTCTCCCAGTCACTCTCTCTCGGTCACTCTCTCTTTCTCGGTCACTCTCTCTCTCTCGGTCACACTCTCTCTCTGTTTGTCACTCTCTCTCTCCCGGTCACTCATTCCCAGTCACTCTCTCTCTCGGTCACTCTTTCTCTCCCGGTCAATCTCTCTCTCTCGGTCACTAACTCCCAGTTACTCTGTCTCTCTTGGTCACTCTCTCTCTCCCGGTCACTCTCTCTCTCCCGGTCATTCTCTCTATTGGTCACTCTCTCTTGGTCACTCTATCTCTTGGTCATTCTCTCTCTCGGTTACTCTCTCCCTCCTGGTCACTCTCTCTCGCGGTCACTCTCACTCTTCCGGTCACACACTCTTGCCCAGTCACTCTCTCCCGATCACTCTCTTTCTCTCGGTCACTCTCTCTCAGTCACTCTCTCTCTCGGTCACTCTCTTTCTCTGTCACTCTCCCTCTCCCGGTCTCGCTCTCTCAGTCACTCTCTCTCGCCCGGTCACTCTCTCTCTCGGTCACTCTCTCTCTCGGTCACACTCTCTCTCTCCCAGTCACTCTCTCTCTCTCTCGGTCACTCTCTCTCTCCCGGTCATTCTCTCTCTCTCGGTCTCTCTCACATTCCCGGTCACACTCTCTCTCCCGATCACTCACTCCCGGTCACTCTCTCTCTCTTTCGGTCACTCTTTCTCTCCCGGTCACACTCTCTCTCTCGGTCACTCACTCTCTCTCGGTCACTCTCTCTCTCTCGGTCACTCTCTCTCTCCTGGTCACACTCTCTCTCGGTTACTCCCTTTCTCTCGGTCACTATCTCCCAGTTACTCTGTCTCTCTCGGTCACTCTCTCTCTACTGGTCACTCTCACACTCCCGCTCACTCTCTCTCTCTCGGTCACTCTCTCTCTCTCTCGGTCACTCTCTCTCTCGGTCACTCTCTCTCTCTCCCAGTCACTCTCTCTCGGTCACTCTCTCTTTCTCGGTCACTCTCTCTCTCTCGGTCACACTCTCTCTCTGTTTGTCACTCTCTCTCTCCCGGTCACTCATTCCCAGTCACTCTCTCTCTCGGTCACTCTTTCTCTCCCGGTCAATCTCTCTCTCTCGGTCACTAACTCCCAGTTACTCTGTCTCTCTTGGTCACTCTCTCTCTCCCGGTCACTCTCTCTCTCCCGGTCATTCTCTCTATTGGTCACTCTCTCTTGGTCACTCTATCTCTTGGTCATTCTCTCTCTCGGTTACTCTCTCCCTCCTGGTCACTCTCTCTCGCGGTCACTCTCACTCTTCCGGTCACACACTCTTGCCCAGTCACTCTCTCCCGATCACTCTCTTTCTCTCGGTCACTCTCTCTCAGTCACTCTCTCTCTCGGTCACTCTCTTTCTCTGTCACTCTCCCTCTCCCGGTCTCGCTCTCTCAGTCACTCTCTCTCGCCCGGTCACTCTCTCTCTCGGTCACTCTCTCTCTCGGTCACACTCTCTCTCTCCCAGTCACTCTCTCTCTCTCTCGGTCACTCTCTCTCTCCCGGTCATTCTCTCTCTCTCGGTCTCTCTCACATTCCCGGTCACACTCTCTCTCCCGATCACTCACTCCCGGTCACTCTCTCTCTCTTTCGGTCACTCTTTCTCTCCCGGTCACACTCTCTCTCTCGGTCACTCACTCTCTCTCGGTCACTCTCTCTCTCTCGGTCACTCTCTCTCTCCTGGTCACACTCTCTCTCGGTTACTCCCTTTCTCTCGGTCACTATCTCCCAGTTACTCTGTCTCTCTCGGTCACTCTCTCTCTACTGGTCACTCTCACACTCCCGCTCACTCTCTCTCTCTCGGTCACTCTCTCTCTCTCTCGGTCACTCTCACTCTTCGGGTCACACACTCTCACCCAGTCACTCCCAATCTCACTCTCTATCTCGGTCACTCTCTTTCTCTCAGTCACTCTCTCTCTCGGTCACTTTCCCTCTCTCGGGCACTCTCCCTCTCCCGGTCTCTCGCTCTCAGTCACTCTCTCTCGCCCAATCACTCTCTCTCTCGGTCACTCAGTTCAGTTCAGTTCAGTTCAAATGCTTTATTGGCATGAAAGTTTACAGAGAACCATATTGCCAAAGCTTACATAGCAAAAAGGTACAGTTTTCCAACATTCTGTAGGTGTCAATCGATTTGACATTTGTTGGGTACATACAATATTACTTTTAAACAATATTAATTTTAAACAGTCTTTCTACTTCATTTGGTACGTTCAATATTAATTTTAAACAGTCTTAATTTTAAACAGTCCTCAGGTTGTGACATGTTGTTACATATTTGGCCCCAAGGTATGGTCTGTCTCCTTCTCCCAGGACTAATCTCAATTTTGACAGGTCATCCAATTCCTTGAAATCTGGGGTTGTTTGGCTTAGCTTGTTGAATAATATGTTTCTTGATGTGTTGAATTTTTTCGCATTTTAGGAGGAAATGCATTTCTGTTTCAACCTCGCCGGCCAGACATTGATCGCATATTCTATTCTCTCTAGGCTGCCAGGATTTCTTGTATCTGCCTTTTTCAATTCCAGTTGGTGGTCGCTTAGTCTGCACCTGGTGAGGGTCTGTCTCTGTTTTGTGTCTCTGATGGTCGTGAGGTAGTCTGCCAGTTTGTATTCTCTTTTTAGGGCCCGGTAACATTCTAATCTGCTTTGGCTTTCGGTTATTTTGTTCCAATGTTCCAGGTAGGTTTCTTTGCATTGTTTAATGATTTGGTTCACTCGGATTGGTGTTTGGACGGCTGTGTTGGTCTGGGGCTGGTCAGGGTCCGGCTCTCTCTCTCTCGGTCACTCTCTCTCGGTCACTCTCTCTGTCACACTCTCTCTCTCTCGGTCTCTCTCTCGGTCACTCTCTCTCTCGGTCACTCTCTCTCTCTCGGTCACTCTCTCTCTCTCGGTCACTCTCTCTCTCTTGGTCTCTCTCTCTCTCT
This sequence comes from Somniosus microcephalus, assembly GCF_052327205.1. Classification (NCBI taxonomy): domain Eukaryota; kingdom Metazoa; phylum Chordata; class Chondrichthyes; order Squaliformes; family Somniosidae; genus Somniosus; species Somniosus microcephalus. The sequence continues at coordinate 179,603,880 of NC_140988.1, forward strand.
CCCGGTCACTCTCTCTCTCTTGGTCACTCTCTCTCTGTCTAGGTCATTCTTTCTTTCCCAGTCAATCTCTCTCTCCTGGTCACTCTCTCTCTTGGTCACTCTCACTCTCCCGGTCACACTCTCTCTCCCGGTCATTCTCTCTCTCTCTTGGTCACTCACTCTCTCCCGGTCACTCTCTCTCTCCTGGCCACTCTCTCTCTCCCAGTCACTCTCTCCTGGTCACTCTCTCTCTCGGTCACTAACTCTCTCCCGGTCACTCTCTCTCTCCCAGTCACTCTCTCTCTCTCCCGGTCACTCTCTCCTGGTCACTCTCTCTCTCGGTCACTAACTCTCTCTCGGTCACTAACTCTCTCCCGGTCACTCTCTGTCTCCCAGTCACTCTCTCTCTCTCCCTGTCACTCTCTCCTGGTCACTCTCTCTCTCGGTTACTCCCTTTCCCTCGGTCACTATCTCCCGGGTACTCTGTCTCTCTTGGTCACTCTCTCTCTCCCGGTCACTCTCTCACTCTCGTTCACTCTCTCTTGGTCACGCTCTCTCTCTCTCGGTCACTCTCTCTCTCGGTCACTCCCTCTCTCTTGGGCACTCTCCCTCTCCCGGTCTCTCGCTCTCAGTCACTCTCTCTCTCTCGGTCACTCTCTCTTGGTCACTCTCTCTATCTCTCGGTCTCTCTCTTTCTCGGTCTCTCTCTCTCGGTCACTCGCTCTCTCTCCAGGTCACTCTCTCTCTCTCGGTCACTCTCTGTCTCTCCCGGTCACTCTCTCTCGGTCACTCTCTTTCTCTCGGTCACTCTCTCTCTCTCGGTCACTCTCTCTCTCCCGGTCATTCTCTCTCGGTCACTCTCTCTCTCTCCCGGTCACTCTCTCTCTCTCGGTCACTCTCTCAATTCAATTCAATTCAATTCAAATCGCTTTATTGGCATGACAAGGTACATCTTATGTTGCCAAAGCATCAAAAAAACATTTATGGTTGAACACATAAACGCAGATCCATCCATACAGTGTATAAACAGATGTATCCCTGAGTGTATAAATATACATTCATATAATTTGTATATACTCTATTCTTAGATTTAATGGTTGTCCCTCTGTTTATAGCAAGCTGTAACATAGTGTGCCGCTAACGTTACACAATTTCTCTGTTCCCCTAATAGGTATGGGAGTTTTTGGTCGTCATTCAAATTTTTGAATTCAGGGCATATTTTTGTGGATTTTGGGTAGAAATTCCCCCTTATGCCCTAACATTTTCCACAAGCTGTGGGGAAGTGCATCTCTGTCTCCACCACTCCCTGACTGCAGTGAGAGCATATCCTGTCCTCTCTTGTCAGCCAGGTCTGTCTGTGTCTGCCTTTTTCGTTAGCCAGGCTATGCTCATTAAGTCTGTACATAGTCAAGGTTTTTCTCAATTTGCTATCTTTTACCGTGGTCAGGTATTCAGCCATGTTGTATTGGCTGTTTAGGGCCAGGTAGCAATTGAGTTTGTTTTGGGTTTTTGTTGTTTCTGCCCAATATGACAGATATTTTTCCTTTTGCTTAGTGACAATTGTGTTGGGTCGAATTCTCTGTGCTACGATGTCACTGTCCTGGGGCTGGTTATTGTTAGTAGTGTTAGTATTTACTTCACTGAGTCCCAGGACTAGTTGACTGAGGGTATTCTTCTTTATGATCCTCTCTTGGCATTTCAAGGCTTCGTAATGATAGCAGTGGGAGTTGCTCATTTCTAGGTGTTTCCAAAATTTGGTGGCTCTTTTTTGGATAGTAATCAGTAGTGGATATTGGCCTAGTTCTGCCCTGCATACATTGTTTGCGGTTTTCCTCTGAGTCTGGAGGATACTTTTACAGAATTCTGCATGTAGGATCTCAATTGGGTGTTTGTCCCATTTTGCAAATTCTTGGGCCTAGAAATTGAGTTTTGGCGCAGCCAGGGCTTTAGCGCCGGAAGTTAGTGCCGGAGCTAAGTCGCGCTGGTCGGGCCCAAAATTCAATAGTTCTGCGCCCAAACGGCTGCCGGCGCTGCTGAGAGCTGTTTGCGCCTGAAAACTGGCGCAACGCGCTGAAGTTCGGCGCTATTCCGGCGCTGCGGCGCCCGCTGCGGTGCGGCAGGTTCGGGAAGTGCAGGCCTCCTCCTTCCCTTAAGGAGGAGCTGCCTGCACCCGGCCGCGGCCCGCGAAAATCTTTTTAAAAATGAGCCCGGCACCTCGGACAAGTGCCGGGCTTGCTTCTGTTCCGGGGGGGCGGGGGGGGAAGTCCGGGGAGGGAGCTGCGGCCAGGCGGCCGGCCGCCGCGGGGCCTTTAATGAGCCGGCGCAAAGTCATGTAAGACTCTGTTGCCAGAGTCTTAGTTGCGGCTGCCACGGGCGAGGCGGCCGCAACTGAATTTCGGCGCTGGGGCCCGTCGGCATGGCAACCGGGACGCTGCGCACACTGATGACGTCATCGGTGCCGGTGCAGCGCTACCGGTCTACCGCGGCGGAAGGGCCCCAGGCAATTTCGGCGCCGGCGCCAATTGCAGCGCTAGGCCCTCTAGCGCCGCAAAATCGGCGCTAAGGGCACTGAATTTCTAGGCCTTGTTGTGTTAGCGGACCCCACACCTCACTGCCATAGAGTGCAATTGGTTCAATTGCTGATTTAAAAATTTTGAGCCAAATGCCAAATCGGATTTCTATTTGGGTTGATTTTTTAATGGCATAGAAAGCCCTTCTTGCTTTCTCTTTCAGTTCATTTACAGCCAGATGAATATTTCCCGTAGAACTGATTTTTAAGCCCAAGTATGTGTAGTTAGTGGTTTGTTCAATTTTAGTTGTTCCTAGTGTGAAATTTATTCTGGGTCCCTGATGTCTGGATCTTTGCTGGAACACAAGAACTTTGGTTTTTTGGGAGTTTATTGTCAGGGCCCAGGTCTGACAGAATGACTCTAGCAGATCCAGGTTCTGCTGTAGACCCTCCTTAGTTGGTGACAGCAGAACCAGGTCATCTGCATAGAGGAGGAATTTAACCTTGGATTCATGTAGGGTGAGGCCGGGTGCTGTAGATTGTTCAAGTAGTTTTGCCAATTCATTTATGTAAATATTAAAGAGTGTCAGTGAGATGGGTGAGCCCTGCGTCACACCGCGCCCCTGTGGGAAGTATTTTGTTTGTTTGTATCCAATTTTAACTGCACATTTATTGTTTGTATACATTGATTTAATTACATCATATGTTTTTCCCCCTACACCACTTTCAATAAGTTTCAAGAATAGACCGTCATGCCAAATGGAATCGAAAGCCTTCTGGAAATCTATAAAGCAGGCAAAAATTTTGCTTTTATTTTGATGAACATGTTTGTCAATTAGCGTCTGCAGGGTGAAGATATGATCCGATGTTCTATAGTTTGGTAGGAATCCAATTTGGCTTTTACTCAAGACATTGTGCTCCTCAAGGAAGTTTATAAGTCTTTTGTTTATGATACTACAGAATACCTTCCCCAGGTTAGTGTTTACACAGATGCCTCGATAGTTATTTGGGTCAACTTTGTCTCCACTTTTGTATATGGGCGTTATGAGTCCTTTGTTCCAGATATCAGGGAAGTAACCGACACTCAGAACCAAGTTGAAGAGTTTTAGGATAGCCAATTTCATTTTATCATCCGTGTGTTTAATCATTTCGCTTAGGATGCCATCTGCACCGCAAGCTTTTCCTGGTCGCAGGTCCTTGAGTTTTTCAAATAGCTCTTTTTCAGTTATTAGCGGGTCGAGCGGGTTTTGGTTATCTTTTATGGCCAATTCGAGCTTTTCCAGTTTTTTGCACATTTGATATTGCTCTGGGCTTAGTGTGTTTTTCTGGTATAATTTTTCAAAATGGTTTTCCCATGTGTCTCCATTTTGAATGGCCAATTCGTCGTGTTGTTTTTTGTGTAATGTATTCCAGTTGTCCCAGAAACAATTAGAATCAATAGATTCCTCAATGGAGCTGAGTGTATTCTTAATATACTGCTCTTTCTTGGTTCTGAGTGTGCTTTTGTATTGTGTTAGTGCCTGACAATATGTAAGGCGTAATTCCTCGTTTTCTGGCTGTCTGTGTTTTTGGTTTGATATTTTTCTGAGTTTTTTCCTCATGTTATGGCAATCTGAGTCAAACCATTTTTCACAGTTTTTTGTTTTGGGTTTGTTCTTGCGAACTTTCAAGTTTGACATTGATGCCAAATTATCAAAACTATTATTTCGGTTATTCACCGACCGGTTTACGCCTTCTTTATTGTGAATGTATGTGTTTTCCAGAAAGGTGTCCAAGAGAGCTTGAGTTGATTGATTGCTAATTGCTTTCTGGTATTTTTCCATGCTGTTTTTGGCCCATCTTTATGATTTTTTAATGTTGTACAGCTTACTGGGTTGTGTTTCTGTGTTGGTTGTTTCTGTCCTTTTTAGATACACATTAATTTGACTGTGGTCTGACAGTTTTGTTTGTGGTTTAACTGTGAATGCTCTGAAAGAGGATGAGTCCAAATCCGTAATCATATAGTCTACGGTGCTGAAGCCAAGAGGTGAGCAATAGGTGGATCTTCCTAGTTAGTCTCCCATGAACCTACCATTGACAATGTACAGACCCAGGCTTCGACAGAGCTGCAGGAGCTGTTTTCCGTTAGTATTTGTCTGTTTGTCGCAGTTATGCCTGTGTGGATGGAAAGGGAGATCAAAGTGGTTATTCCCAAATATGTAATTGTTCCCCTGATTATTAGTGAAGTCTCTCTTTCTCTCTAGGTCATACTTTCTCTCCCGGACACTCTCTCTCTCCTGGTCACTCTCACTCTCCCGGTCACACTCTCTCTCCCAGTCACTCTCTCTCTCTCCCAGTCACACTCTCTCTCCCGGTCATTCTCTCTCTCTCTTGGTCACTCACCCACTCCCGCTCACTCTCTCTCTCTCTCCTGGTCACTCTCTCTCTCCCAGTCACTCTCTCCTGGTCACCCTCTCTCTCTCCTGGTCACTCTCTCCTGGTCACTCTCTCTCTCGGTCACTAACTCTCTCCCGGTCACTCTCTCTCTCCCAGTCACTCTCTCTCTCTCCCGGTCACTCTCTCCTGGTCACGCTCTCTCTCGGTTACTCCCTTTCTCTCGGTCACTATCTCCCGGTTACTCTGTCTCTCTCAGTCATTCTCTCTCTCCCGGTCTCTCTCTCTCTCCCGGTCACTCTCTCTCTTCTGGTCACTCTCTCTCTCTCGGTCACTCTCTCCTGGTCACTCTCTCTCTCTCTCTCGGTCACTCTCACTCTTCCGGTCACACACTCTCGCCCGGTCACTCTCTCCCAATCTCACTCTCTCTCTCGGTCACTCTCTCTCTCTCGGACACTCTCTCTCTCTCGGTCACTCTCTCTCTCTCGGGCACTCTCCCTCTCCCGGTCTCTCGCTCTCAGTCACTCTCTCTTGCCCGGTCACTCTCTCTCCCGGTCATTCTCTCTCGGTCACTCTCTCTCTCTTGGTCACTCTCTCTCTCTCGGTCACTCCCTCTCTCTGTCGGTCATTCTCTCTCTCTCTCTTGGTCACTCTCTCTCTCAGTCACTCTCCCGGTCATTCTCTCTTGGTCACTCTATCTCTCTCGGTCACTCTCTCTCTCTCGGTCACTCTCTCTCGCTCGGTCACTTGCTCTCTCTCCTGGTCACTCTCTCTTTCTCGGTCACTCTCTCTCTCTCCCGGTCATTCTCTCTTGATCACTCTCTCTCTCTCGGTCACTCTCTCTCTCTCGGTCACTCTCTCTCTCTCCCGGTCACTCTCTCTCTCTCGGTCACTCTCTCTCTCGGTCGCTCTCTCTCTCTCCCGGTCATTCTCTCTCGGTCACTCTCTCTCTCGGTCTCTCTCTCTCTCTCTCGGTCACTCTCTCTCTCTCTGTCACTCTCTCTCTCTCCCAGTCACTCTCTCTCTCTCGGTCACTCTCTCTCTCCCTACGTCATTTTTTCTATCCCGGTCACTCTCTCTCTCCTGGTCACTCTCACTCTCCCAGTCACACTCTCTCTCCCGGTCACTCTCTCTCTCTCCCAGTCACATTCTCTCTCCCGGTCATTCTCTCTCTCTCTTGGTCACTCACTCTCTCCCGGTCACTCTCTCTGTCTCCTGGTCACTCTCTCTCTCCCAGTCACTTTCTCGTGGTCACTCTCTCTCTCTCCTAGTCACTCTCTCCTGGTCACTCTCTCTCTCGGTCACTCTCTCCCTCCCAGTCACTCTCTCTCAATTCAATTCAATTCAATTCAATTCAAATTGCTTTATTGGCATGACAAGGTACATCTTATGTTGCCAAAGCACAGAAAAACATGTATGATTGAACACGTAAATGCAGATCTAGCCATACAGTGTATAAACAGATATATCCCTGTATGTATAAATATACACACATATAATATGCATATAATCTTTGCTTAGATTTAATTGTTGTCCCTCTGCTTATGGAAAGCTTTAACATAGTTTGCCGCTAAAGTTACACAATTTCTCTGTTCCCCTAATAGATATGGGAGTTTTTGGTCGTCATTCAAATTTTTGAATTCAGGGCATATTTTTATGAATTTTGGGTAGAAATTCCCCCTTATGTCCTGATAGTTTCCACAAGTTGTGAGGAAGTGCATCTCTGTCTCCACCACTCCCTGACTGCAGTGAGAGCATATCCTGTCCTCTCTTGGCAGCCAGGTCTGCCTGTGTCTGCCTTTTTCGATGGCCAGGCTATGCTCACTAAGTCTGTACATATTCAAGGTTTTTCTCAATTTGCTATTTTTTACCATGGTCAGGTATTCAGCCATGTTGTATTGTCTGTTTAGGGCCAAATAGCAATCGAGTTTGTTTTGGGTTTTTGTTGTTTCTGTCCAATAGGTCAGATATTTTTCCTTTTGTTTAGTGACCATTGTGTTGGGTCGAATTCTCTGTGCTAGGATGTCACTGTCCTGGAGCTGATTATTATTAGTAGTGTTAGTAGTTACTTCACTGAGTCCCAGGACTAGTTGACTGAGGGGACTCTTCTCTATGATCATCTCTTGGCATTTCAGGTCTTCGTAATGATAGCAGTGGGGGTTGCTCATTTTTAGGTGTTTCCAAAATTTGATGGCTCTTTTTTGGATATTAATTAGTAGTGGATATTGGCCTAGTTCTGCCCTGCATGCATTGTTTGCGGTTTTCCTCTGAGTCTGGAGGATACTTTTACAGAATTCTGCATGTAAGATCTCAATTGGGTTTTTGTCCCATTTTGCAAATTCCTGTTGTGTTAGCGGACCCCACACCTCACTGCCATAGAGTGCAATTGGTTCAATTACTGATTTAAAAATTTTGAGCCAAATGCCAATTGGGATTTCCATTTGGATTGACTTTTTAATGGCATAGAAAGCCCTTTTTGCTTTCTCTTTCAGTTCTGTCACAGCCAAATGAAAATTTCCCATAGAACTGATTTTTAAGCCTAAGTATGTGCAGTTTGTCGTTTGTTTAATTTTGGTTGCTCCTAGTGTGAAATTTATTCTGGGTCCCTGATGTCTGGATCTTTGCTGGAACACAAGAACTTTGGTTTTTTGGGGGTTTATTGTCAGGTCTGACAGAATGACTCTAGCAGATCCAGGTTCTGCTGTAGACCCTCCTCAGTTGGTTAGAGCAGAACCAGGTCATCTGCATAGAGGAGGAATTTAACCTTGGAGTCATATAGAGCGAAGCCAGGTGCTGTAGATTGTTCAAGTCGTTTTGCCAATTCATTTATGTAAATATTAAAGAGTATCGGTGAGATGGGCAAGCCCTATGCCACAGCACGCCCCTGTGAGAAGTGTTTTGTTTGTTTGTCTCCAATTTTAACTGCACATTTATTGTTTGTATACATTGATTTAATTACATCATATGTTTTTCCCCCTACACCACTTTCAATAAGTTTTAAGAATAGACCGTCGTGCCAAATAGAATCGAACGCCTTCTGGAAATCTATACACCAGGCAAAAATTTTGCTTTTGTTTTGGTGAACATGTTTGTCAAATAGGGTGTGTAGGGTGAAGATATGATCCGATGTTCTATAATTTGGTAAGAATCCAATTTGGCTTTTACTCAAGACATTGTGCTCCTCAAGGAAGTTTATAAGTCTTTGGTTTATGATACTACAGAATACCTTCCCCAGGTTACTGTTCACACAGATGCCTCAATAGTTATTTAGGTCAACTTTGTCTCCACTTTTGTATATGGGCGTTATGAGTCCTTTGTTCCAGATATCAGGGAAGTAACCGACACTCAGAACCAAGTGGAAGAGTTTTAGGACAGCAAATTTCATTTTATCGTCCGTGTGCTTAATCATCTCGTTTAGGATGCCATCTGCACCGCAAGCTTTTCTTGGTCGCAGGTCCTTGAGTTTTTCAAATAGCTCTTTTTCAATTATTGGGGAGTCTAACAGGTTTTGGTTATCTTTTATGGCCAGTTCGAGCTTTTCCAATTTTTTACATATTTGATCTTGCTCTGGGCTTAGTGTGTTTTTCTGGTATAATTTTTCAAAATGGTTTTCCCATGTGTCTCCGTTTTGAATGGGCAATTTGTCGTGTTGCTTTTTATGTAATGTATTCCAGTTGTCCCAGAAACAATTAAAATCAATAGATTCCTCAATGGAGCTGAGTGTATTCTTAATATACTGTTCTTTCTTGGTTCTGATTAGTTTAAACGCTCCCCCAGAGCACTAGCAAACACTCCCCCTAGGGCATCGGTTCCAGCCCTGCCCAAGTGCAGACCGTCTGGTTTGAACTTGTCCCACCTCCCCCAGAACTGGTTCCAATGTCCCAGGAACTTGAATCCCTCCCCGTTGCACCATTCCTCTAGTCACGTATTCTTCTGAAATATCCTTCTATTTCTACTCTGACTAGCACGTGGCACTGGTAGCAATCCTGAGATTACTACCTTTGAGGTCCTATTTTTTAATTTACCTCCTAACTCCCTATATTCAGCTTTTAGGACCTCATCCCAGTTTTTACCTATATCGTTGGAACCTATATGCACCACGACAACTGGCTGTTCACCCTCCCCTTCCAAGATGTTCTGCAGCCACTCTGAGACATCCTTGACCCTTGCACCAGGGAGGCAACACACCATCCTGGAGTCTCGTTTGCGGCCGCAGAAATGCCTATCTATTCCCCTTACAATAGAATCCCCTATTACTATAGCTCTACCCATCTTTTTCCTCCCGTCCTGTGCAGCAGAGCCACCCCTGGTGCCAGGAAGTTGGCTGCTGCTGCTTTCCTCTGATAAGCCATCCCCCCCAACAGTACTCAAAGTGGTATATCTGTTTGAGAGGGGGATGTCCACAGGGGACCCCTGCACTGCCTGCCTGTGCTTAGTACACTTCCTGTTGGTCACCCATTCCCTTTCTGCCTGTCCAACCTTTACCTGCGGTGTATCCAACTCCGTAAACGTGCTATTCACGACGTCCCGAGCATCGCGAATGCTCCAATATGCATCCAATCACAGCTCCAGCGCTGCAGTCTCTCTCTCTATCAGTCATTCTTTCTCTCCCGGTCACACTCTCTCTCCTGGTCACTCTCTCTCTTGGTCACTCACACTCTCCCGGTCACTCTCTCTCTCCTGGTCACTCTCTCTTTCCCAGTCACTCTCTCCTGGTCACTCTCTCTTTCTCCTGGTCACTCTCTCCTGGTCACTCTCTCTCTCGGTCACTAACTCTCTCCTGGTCACTCTCTCTCTCCCAGTCACTCTCTCTCTCCCGGTCACTCTCTCCTGGTCACTCTCTCTCCCAGTCACACTCTCTCTCCCGGTCACTCTCTCTCTCTCTCAGTCACTCACTCTCTCCCGGTCACTCTCTGTCCTGGTCACTCTCTCTCTCCCAGTCACACTCTCCTGGTCACTCTCTCTCTCCTGGTCACTCTCTCCTGGTCACTCTCTCTCTCGGTCACTAACTCTCTCCCGGTCACTCTCTCTCTCCCAGTCACTCTCTCTCTCCTTGTCACTCTCTCCCGGTCACTCTCTCTCTCACGGTCACTCTGTCCCGGTCACTCTCTCTCTTACTCTCTCTCCTGGTCACTCTCTCTCTCCCACTCACTCTCTCTCTCTCTCCCGCTCACTCTCTCTCTCTCGGTCACTGTCACTCTCCCGGTCACCCACTCTCACCCGGTCACTCTCTTCCGGTCATTCTCACTTTCTCGGTCACTCTTCCTCTCCCGGTCACTCTCTCTCTCTCGGTCTCTCTTTTTCTCCTATTCGCTCTCAATCTCAGTCACTCTCAATCTCTCAGTCACTCTCTTTCTCCTGGTCACTCTCTCTCTTGGTCGCTCGATCTCTCTCGGTCACTCTTCCTCTCCCGGTCACTCTCTCTCTCAGTCACTCTCTCGGTCTCTCACTCTATCTCGGTCACTCTCTCTCTCTCTCTCTCTGTCGGTCCCTCTCTCTCTCTCCCGGTCTCTCTTTTTATTCCCGGTCACTCTCTCTGTCGGTCACTCTCACTCTCTCGGTCACTCTTTCTCTCCCGGTCAGTCTCACTCTTCCAGTCACACACTCTCGCCCGGTCACTCTCTCCCAATCACACTCTCTCTCTCAGTCACTCACTCTCTCACGGTCACTCTCTCTCTCGGTCACTCTCTCTCGGTCACTCTCTCTCTCTCTTGGTCACTCTCTCTTTCTCCCGGTCACTCTCTCTCTTCCGGTCACTCTCTCTCTCTCGTTCACTCTCTCCTGGTCACTCTCTCCCTCAGTCACTCTCTCTCTCTCTCTCTCGGTCACTCTGTCCCTCCCGTTCACTCACTCTCTCTCGGTCACTCTCACTCTTCCGGTCACACATTCTCGCCAGGTCACTCTCTCCCGATCATTCTCTCTCTCTCGGTCACTCTCCCTCTCCCGGTCTCTCTCTCTCGGTCACTCTCTTTCTCTCCTGGGCATTCTCTCTCTCGGTCACTCTCTCTTTCCCGGTCACTCTCTCTCTTCATCGCTCTATCTCTCTCGGTCACTCTCTCCCGGTCACTCTCTCTCGGTCACTCGCCCTCTCTCGGTCACCCTGTCTCTCTTGGTCACTCTCTCTCTCTCTCCCGGTCACTTTCTCTCCCGGTCATTCTCTCTCTCTCTCAGTCACTCTCTCTCCCGGTCCCTCACTCCCGGTCACTCTCTCTCCCAGTCACGCTATCTCTCCCGGTCACTCTCTCCGAGTCACTCTGTTTCTCCCAGTCATTCTCTCTCTCCCGGTCACTCTCTCTCTCTTCCAATCACTCTCTCTCTCTCCTGGTCATGCTCTCTCTCCAATCAGTCTCTCTCTCCCGGTCACTCTCTCTCGGTCACTCTCTCTCTCTCGGTCACTCTCTCTCTGTCGGTCACTCTCTCTCTCTCCCGGTCACACTCTCTCTCCCGGTCACTCTCTCTCAGTTACTCCCTTTCTCTTGGTCACTAAATCCTGGTTACTCTGTCTCTCTCAGTCACTCTCTCTCTCCCGGTCACTCTCTCTCTCCCGGTCACTCTCTCTCTCTCGGGCACTCTCTCCTGGTGACTCTCTCTCTCTCGGTCACTCTCACTCTTCCGGTCACACACTCTCGCCCGGTCACACTCTCTCCCATTCTCACTCTCTCTCTCGGTCACTCTCTCTCTCTCGGTCACTCTCCCTCTCCCGGTCTCTCGCTCTCAGTCACTCCCTCTCGCCCGGTCTTGCTCTCTCTCGGTCACTCTCTCTCTCGGTCACTCTCTCCCTCGCCCGGTCACTCTCTCGCGGTCACACTCTCTCTCTCCCGGTCACTCTCTCTCTCTCGGTCACTTTCTCTCTCTCCCTCGGTCATTCTTTCTCTCCCGGTCACTCTCTCTCTCTCCCAGTCACACACTCTCTCCCGGTCACTCTCTCCTGGTCACTCTCTCTCTCTCAGTCACTGTCACTCTCCCGATAACCCACTCTCTCCCGGTCACTCTCTCTCTCGGTCACTCTCTCTTTCTCAGTCACTCTCTCTCTCGGTCACTCTCTCTCTCTCGGACACTCTCCCTCTCCCGGTCTCACTCTCTCAGTCACGCTCTCTCTCTCGGTCACTCTCTCTTTCGGTCACTCTCTCTCTCTCGGACACGCTCCCTCGCCCGGTCACTCTCTCTCTCTGTTGGTCTCTCTCTCTCGCTCCCAGTCACTCTCTCTCTCCCGGTCACTCTCTCTCTCGGTTACTCACTTTCTCTCGGTCTCTATCTCCCGGTCACTCTCTCTCTCTCATTCACACTCTCCTGGTCACTCTCTCTCTCAGTCACTCTCTCCCTCCCGTTCACTCACTCTCTCTCGGTCACTCTCACTGTTCCGGTCACACATTCTCGCCAGGTCACTCTCTCCCGATCATTCTCCCTCTATCAGTCACTCTCCCTCTCCCGGTCTCTCTCTCTCGGTCACTCTCTTACTCTCCTGGACATTCTCTCTCTCTGTCACTCTCTCTCTCGGTCACTCTCTCTTTCCCGGTCACTCTCTCTCTTCGTCGCTCTATCTCTCTCGGTCACTCTCTCCCGGTCACTCTCTCTCGGACACTCTTCCTCTCTCGGTCACTCTGTCTCTCTTGGTCACTCTCTCTCTCTCTCTCGGTCACACTCTCTCCCGGTCATTCTCTCTCTCTCCCGGTCCCTCACTCCCGGTCACTCTCTCTCCCAGTCACTCTCTCTCTCCCGGTCACTCTCTCTCTCTTCCAGTCACTCTCTCTCTCTCCTGGTCATGCTCTCTCTCCAATCAGTCTCTCTCTCCCGGTCACTCTCTCTCAGTCACTCTCTCTCTCTCGGTCACTCTCTCTCTCTCGGTCACGCTCTCTCTGTCGGTCACTCTCTCTCTCTCCCGGTCACTCTCTCTCTCCCGGTCACACTCTCTCTCCCGGTCACACTCTCTCTCTCGGTCACTCTCTCTCTCTCGGTCACTCTCTCTCTCAGTCACTCTCTCTCTCTCGGACACTCTCCCTCTCCCGGTCTCACTCTCTCAGTCACTCTCCCTCGCCCGGTCACTCTCTCTCTCTCGCTCACACTCTCTCTCGGTCACTCTCTCTCTCTCGCTCACTCTCTCTCTCGGTCACTCTCTCTCTCTGTTGGTCTTTCTCTCTCTCCCGGTCACTCTCTCTCTCCCGGTCACTCTCTCTCTCCTGGCCACTCTCTCTCTCGGTCACTCTCTCTCTCTCGGTCACTCTCTCTCCCAGTCACTCTCTCTCTCCCGGTCACTCTCTCTCTCCCGGTCACTCTCTCTCTCCCGGTCACTCTCTCTCTCCTGGTCACTCTCTCTCTCGGTTACTCCCTTTCTCTCGGTCTCTATCTCCCGGTTAGTCTGTCTCTCTCGGTCACTCTCTCTCTCCCAGTCACTCTCTCTCTCCCGGTCACTCTCTCTCTCCTGGTCACTCTCTCTCTCACGGTCACTCTCTCCTGGTCACTCTCTCTCTCTCGGTCACTCTCACTCTTCCGGTCATACACTCTCGCCCGGTCACTCTCTCCCAATCTCACTCTCTCTCTCGGTCACTCTCTCTCTCTCGGTCACTCTCTCTCTTGGTCACACTCTCTCTCTCGGGCACTCTCCCTCTCCGGGTCTATCTCTCTCAGTCACTCTCTCTCGCCCGGTCACTCTCTCCCAATCTCACTCTCTCTCTCGGTCACTCTCTCTCTCTCGGTCACTCTCTCACTCGGTCACTCTCTCTCTCTCTCAGGCACTCTCCCTCTCCCGGTCTATCTCTCTCAGTCACTCTCTCTCGCCCGGTCACTCTCTCGCTCGATCACTCTCTCTCTCGGTCACTGTCTCTCTCTCCCAGTCATTCTCTCTCGGTCACTCTCTCTCTCGGTCACTATCTCTCTCCCGGTTACCCTGTCTCTCTTGGTCACTCTCTCTCTCCCGGTCACTCTCTCTCTCCCGGTCACACTCTCTCTCTTTGTCACTCTCTCTCTCTCGGTCACTCTCACTCTTCCGGTCACACTCTCTCGCCCAGTCACTCTCTCCCGATCACTGATAGAAACATAGAAACATAGAAGATAGGAGCAGGAGTAGGCCATTCGGCCCTTCGAGCCTGCTCTGCCATTCAATGAGATCATGGCTGATCATCCAAATTCAGTACCCTGTCCCTGCCTTCTCCCCATATCCCTTGATCCCTTTAGCCTTAAGAAATATATCCAACTCTTTTTTGAATATATTTAATGAACTGGCCTCCACCGCCCTCTGTGGCAGAGAATTCCACAGGTTCACCGCTCTCTTGGTGAAGAAATTTCTCCTCATTTCAGTCCTAAATGGCTTACCCCTTATCCTTAGACTATGACCCCTGGTTCTGGACTCCCCGGCCATCATAAATATCCTTCCTGCATCTAGTCTGTCCAGGCCTGACAGAATTTTATAGGTTTCAATGAGATCCCCTCTCAGTCTTCTAAACTCCAGTGAGTATAAGCCCAATCGACACAATCTCTCCTCATACATCATTCCTGCCATCCCAGGTATCAGCCTGGTGAATCTTCGCTGCACTCCTTCCATGGCAAGAACGTCCTTCCTCAGGTAAGGCGACCAAAACTGCACACAATACTCAAGGTGCGGTCTCACCAAGGCCCTGTACAACCGTAGCAAGACATCCTTGTTCCTGTACTCGAACCCTCTTGCTACGAAGGCCAACATACCATTTGCCTTCTTAACCGCCTGCTGTACCTGCATGCTTACCTTCAGCGACTGGTGCACAAGAACACCCAGGTCTCTTTGCACTTCCCCTTCTCCCAATCTATTGCCTTTCAAATAATAATCTGCCTTCCTGTTTTTGCCACCAAAGTGGATAACCTCACATTTATCCACATTATAGTGCATTTGCCATGTTTCTGCCCAATCACCCAATCTGTCCAAATCGTACTGGACTTTCACGACATCCTCCTCACAGCTTACCCTCCCACCCAGCTTTGTGTCATCTGCAAATTTGGAGATATTACATTCAATTCCCTCGTCCAGATCATTAATATATATTGTGAACAGCTGGGGTCCTAGGACCGATCCTTGCGGTACCCCACTAGTCACTGCCTGCCACTCGGAAAACAACCCGTTTATTCCAACTCTTTGCTTTCTGTCCGCCAACCAGTTCTCTATCCAAGTCAATACCTTGCCCCCAATCCCATGTGCCTTAATTTTGCACGCTAATCTCTTATGTGGGACCTTATCGAAAGCCTTCTGAAAGTCCAAATACACCACATCCCCTGCTTCTCCCTTATCTATTTTACCAGTTACATACTCAAAAAATTCCAGTAGATTAGTCAAGCATGATTTACCTTTTGTAAATCCATGCTGACTTTGTCCGATCCTGTCACTGCTTACCAAGTGCTCTGCTATTACATCTTTTATAATAGATTCTAGCATTTTCCCCACTACCGATGTCAGGCTTACCGGTCTATAATTCCCCGCTTTTTCTCTACCACCTTTTTTGAATAGTGGGGTAACATTAGCTACCCTCCAATCCATGGGTACTGTTCCAGAGTCTATCGAGTTCTGGAAGATGATCAGCAATGCATCTACTATTTCTAGGGCCACTTCCTTAAGTACCCTGGGATGTAGATTATCAGGCCCTGGGGATTTATCGGCCTTCAGTCCCATCAATTTTCCTAACACCATTTCCCTACAAATACTGATTTCTTTCAGTTCCACCCTTTCATCAGGCCCTATGTTCCCCGGCATCTCTGGGAGGTTATTTGCATCCTCCTTTGTGAAGACAGAACCAAAGTATGAATTTAGTTGGTCTGCCATTTCTTTGTTTCCCATTATAAATTCCCCTGATTCTGACTGCAAGGGACCTACGCTTGACTTCACCAATCTTTTTCTCTTCACATATCTATAAAAGCTTTTACAGTCAGTTTTTATGTTCCTAGCGAGCTTACTCTCATATTCTATTTTCCCTTTCTTAATTAATCCCTTTGTCCTCCTTTGTTGAATCCTAAACTGCTCCCAATCCTCAGGATTATTGCTTTTTCTGGCCAATTTATATGTCGTCTCCTTGGATCTTATGCTATCCCTAATTTCCCTTGTTAGCCACGGTTGAATCACCTTTTTTGTTTTATTTTTATGCCAAACTGGGATGAACAAATTCTGTAGCTCATCCATTCGGTCTTTGAATGTTTGCCATTGCCTATCCACCATCAACCCTTTGAGTGCCATTCCCCAATCAATCCTACCCAACTCGCTCCTCAGACCATTATAGTTTCCTTTATTTAAATTGAGGACCCTAGTCTCTGAGTCAACTACTTCATTCTCCATCTTAATGAAGAATTCGATCATATTATGATCGCTCCGACCCAAGGGGCCTCGTACAACAAGATTGCTAATTAATCCTTTCTCGTTGCATAATACCCAGTCTAAGATGGCCTGATCTCTGGTTGGTTCCTCGACATATTCGTCCAGGAAACCATCCCGTAAACACTCCAGGAATTCCTGCTCCACAGTATTGTTACTAATTTGGTTGGCCCAAGCTATATGTAGATTAAAGTCACCCATGATGACTGCTGTGACCTTATTGCACGCTTCTTTAATTTCCCTTTTAATGCCATCCCCAACCTCCGCCTTACTGTTGGGAGGTCTATATACCACTCCCACTAATGTTTTTTCCCCTTAGTATTTCTCAATTCTACCCATACAGATTCCACATCATCAGAGCTAATATCCTTCATTACAATTGTATTAATCCCTTCTTTAACCAGTAATACTACCCCACCTCCCTTTCCTTTTTGCCTATCTTTCCTGAATATCGAATATCCCTGGATGTTGAGTTCCCAGTCTTGGCCATCCTTGAGCCATGTTTCCGTAATCTCAGCCAAATCATATTCGTTTACCTCTATTTGCGCAGCCAATTTGTCCACCTTATTACAAATGCTCCTCGCATTAAGACACAAAGCCTTCAGGCTTGTTTTTTTAACGCTCTTTGACCTATTAGAATTATTAATTACTGTGGCCACGTTTGATTTAAACCGTTGATTTCTCTGACTGCCACTTTTGTTTTTCTCCTTCCTATCTTTTGCTTTTATCCCTGTTTCCCTTTCCTCTGTCTCCCTGCTCAGGTTCCCAACCCCCTGCCATTTTAGTTTAAACTCCCCCGAACAGTGCTAGCAAACCTCCCCGCAAGGATATTTGTCCCGCTCTGGTTCAGGTGCAACCCGTCCGAATTGTACAAGTCCCACCTTTACCAGAAGCAGGCCCAGTGATCCAGGAAACTAAAGCCCTCCCTCCTGCACCAACTCTTTAGCCACGCATTCATCTGCTCTATCCTCCTATTCCTATACTCACTAGCACGTGGCACCGGGAGTAATCCAAAGATTACAACCTTTGAGGTCCTGCTCTTTAATCTGCTACCTAGCTCCCTAAATTCTTGCTGCTGCACCTCATCCCTCTTCCTACCCAAGTCATTGGTCCCAATGTGAACCACGACCTCTGACTGTTCACCCTCCCCCTTCAGAATGCCCTGCAGCCGTTCAGTGACATCCTTGACCCTGGCACCAGGAAGGCAACAAACCATCCTTGAGTCACGTCTACGGCCACAGAAACGCCTATCTGTACCCCTTACGATAGAATCCCCTACCACTATTGCTCTCCCACTCTTTCACCTCCCTTCCTGAGCAGCAGAAGCACCCCCGGTGCCGGGAAGTTGGCTGCTGCTGCCTTCCTCTGGTAAGTCATCCCCCTCAACAGTATCCAAATCGGTATACCTGTTTGAGAGGGGGGTGGCCACAGGGGTCCCCTGCACTACCTGCCTGCCTCTACTGCTCTGCCTGATGGTCACCCATTTCCCTTCTGCCTGTGCAGCCCTTACCTGCGGTGTGACCACCTCATCAAACGTGTTATCCACGACCCTCTCAGTGCTCTCTCTCTCTCGGTCACTCTCTCTCGGTCACCCTCTCTCTCGGTCACTCTCTTTCTCCCGGTCTCGCTCTCTCAGTCACTCTCTCTCACCCGGTCACTCTCTCTCTTGGTCACTCTCTCTCTCTCGGTCACTCTCTCTCTCCCAGTCACTCTCTCGCTCTCTCGGTCACTCTCTCTCTTGGCCACTCACTCTCTCTCGGGCACTCTCCCTCTCCCGGACTCTCTCAGTCACTCTCTCTCGCCTGGTCACTCTCTCTCTTGGTCACTCTCTCTCTCGGTCACTCTCTCTCTCGGTCACTCTCTCTCGGTCACTCTCTCTCTCTCGGTCACTCTCTCTCTCTCAGTCACTCTCTCTCTCCCGGTCACTCTCTCTCTCCCGGTCACTCTCTCTCTCGGTTCATCCCTTTCTCTCGGTCACTATCTCCTGGTTACTCTGTCTCTCTCGTTCACTCTCCAGATTCCATCGAATGTTGGAAGATGATCAGCAATGCATCTACTATTTCTAGGGCCAGTACCTTAAGTACCCTAGGATGTAGATTATCAGGCCCTGGGGATTTATCGGCCTTCAGTCCCATCAGTTTCCCTAACACCATTTCCTTACAAATACTGATTTCTTTCAATTTCATCCTTTCATCAGACCCTACATTCCCCGGCATCTCTGGGAGGTTATTTATGTCCTCCTTTGTGAAGACAGAACCAAAATATGTATTTTGTTGGTCTGCCATTTCTTTGTTCCCCATTATAAATTCCCCTGATTCTGACTGCAAGGGACCTACGCTTGACTTCACCAATCTTTTTCTCTTCACATATCTATAAAAGCTTTTACAGTCAGTTTATATGTTTCCTGCAAGCTTACTCTCATATTCTATTTTCCCCTTCTAATTAATCTCTTTGTCCTCCTTTGTTGAATCCTAAACTGCTCCCAATCCTCAGGATTATTGCTTTTTCTGGCCAATTTATATGTCCTCTCCTTCGATCTTATGCTATCCCTAATTTCACTTGTTAGCCATGGTTGAGTCACCTTTTTTGTTTTATTTTTATGCCAAACTGGGATGAACAAATTCTGTAGTTCATCCATGCAGTCTCTGAATGTTTGCCATTGCCTATCCACCAACAACCCTTTGAATGACATTCCCCAATCAATCCTACCCAACTCGCGCCTCAGACCATCGTAGTTTCCTTTATTTAAATTTAGGACCCTAGTCTCTGAGTCAACTACTTCATTCTCCATCTTAATGAAGAATTTGATCATATTATGATCACTCCCACCCAAGGGGCCTCGTACAACAAGCTTGCTAATTAATCCTTTCTCGTTGCATAATACCCAGTCTAAGATGGCCTGATCTCTGGTTGGTTCCTCGACATATTTGTCCAGGAAACCATCCCGTAAACACTCCAGGAATTCCTCCTCCACAGTATTGTTACTAATTTGGTTGGCCCAAGCTATATGTAGATTAAAGTCACCCATGATGACTGCTGTGCCCTTATTGCACGCTTCTTTAATTTCCCTTTTAATGCCATCCCCAACCTCCGCCTTACTGTTTGGAGGTCTATATACCACTCCCACTAACATTTTCTGCCCCTTGGTATTTCTCAATTCTACCCATACAGATTCCACATCATCAGAGCTAATATCCTTCCATACAATTGTGTTAATCCCTTCGTTAACCAGCAATGCTACCCCACCTCCCTTTCCTTTTTGCCTATCTTTCCTGAATATCGAATACCCCTGGATGTTGTGTTCCCAGCCTTGGCCATCCTTGAGCCTCGTTTACGTAACCCCAACCAAATCATATTTGTTTACCTCTATTTGCGCAGCCAATTCATCCACCTTATTACGAATGCTCCTCGCATTAAGACACAAAGCCTTCAGGCTTGTTTTTTTAATGCTCTTAGACCTACGAGAATTATTATTTACTGTGGCCACATTTGATTTAAACCGTTGATTTCTCTGACTGACACTTTTGTTTTTCTCCTTCCTATCTTTTTCTTTTATCCTTGTTTCCCTTTCCTCTGTCTCCCTGCTCAGGTTCCCAACCCCCTGCCATTTTAGTTTAAACCCTCCCCCAGAGCACTAGCAAACACTCCCCCTAGGTCATCGGTTCCAGCCCTGCCCAAGTGCAGACCGTCTGGTTTGAACTTGTCCCACCTCCCCCAGAACCGGTTCCAATGTCCCAGGAACTTGAATCCCTCCCCGTTGCACCATTCCTCTAGCCACGTATTCTTCTGAAATATCCTTCTATTTCTACTCTGACTAGCACGTGGCACTGATAGCAATCCTGAGATTACTACCTTTGAGGTCCTATTTTTTAATTTACCTCCTAACTCCCTATATTCAGCTTTTAGGACCTCATCCCAGTTTTTACCTACATCGTTGGTACCTATATGCACCACGACAACTGGCTGTTCACCCTCCCCTTCCAAGATGTTCTGCAGCCGCTCTGAGACATCCTTGACCCTTGCACCAGGGAGGCAACACACCATCCTGGAGTCTCATTTGCGGCCGCAGAAATGCCTATCTATTCCCCTTACAATAGAATCCCCTATTACTATAGCTCTACCCATCCTTTTCCTCCCGTCCTGTGCAGCAGAGCCACCCCTGGTGCCAGGAAGTTGGCTGCAGCTGCTTTCCTCTGATAAGCCATCCCCCCCAACAGTACTCAAAGTGGTGTATCTGTTTGAGAGGGGGATGTCCACAGGGGACCCCTGCACTGCCTGCCTGTGCTTAGTACTCTACCTGTTGGTCACCCATTCCCTTTCTGCCTGTCCAACCTCTACCTGCGGTGTATCCAACTCTGTAAACGTGCTATTCAAGACGTCCCGAGCATCGCGAATGCTCCAATATGCATCCAATTGCAGCTCCAGTGCCACAGTCTCTCTCGCTATCAGTCATTCTTTCTCTCCCGGTCACACTCTCTCTCCTGGTCACTCTCTCTCTTGGTCACTCTCACTCTCCCGGTCACACTCTCTCTCCCGGTCACTCTCTCTCTCTCTCTTGGTCACTCACCCTCTCCCGGTCACTCTCTCTTCTGGTCACTCTCTCTTTCCCAGTCACTCTCTCCTGGTCACTCTCTCTTTCTCCTGGTCACTCTCTCCTGGTCACTCTCTCTCTCGGTCACTAACTCTCTCCTGGTCACTCTCTCTCTCCCAGTCACTCTCTCTCTCCCGGTCACTCTCTCCTGGTCACTCTCTCTCCCAGTCACACTCTCTCTCCCGGTCACTCTCTCTCACTCTCAGTCACTCACTCTCTCACGGTGACTCTCTGTCCTGGTCACTCTCTCTCTCCCAGTCACACTCTCCTGGTCACTCTCTCTCTCCTGGTCACTCTCTCCTGGTCACTCTCTCTCTCTCACGGTCACTCTGTCCCGGTCACTCTCTCTCTTACTCTCTCTCCTGGTCACGCTCTCTCTCCCGGTCACTCTCTCTCTCTCGGTCACTGTCACTCTCCTGGTCACCCACTCTCTCCCGGTCACTCTCCCCCGGTCATTCTCACTTTCTCGGTCACTCTCTCTCTCCCAGTCACGCTCTCTCTCACGGTCACTCTGTCCCGGTCACTCTCTCTCTCTCTCGGTCACTCTTCCTCTCCCGGTCACTCTCTCTCTCAGTCCCTCTCTCTCTCAGTCACTCACTCGATCTCGGTCACTCTCTCTCTCTCTGTCGGTCACTCTCTCTCTCTCGGTCTCCCTTTTTCTCCTATTCGCACTCACTCTCGGTCATTCTCAATCTCTCAGTAACTCTCTCTCTCCTGGTCACTCTCCCTCTCCCAGTCACTCTCTCCCGGTCACTCTCTCTCTCCCGGTCACTCTCTCCCAGTCACTCTCTCTCTCCCGGTCACTCTCTCTCTCTCGGTCACTCTCTCTCTCACGATCACTCTGTCACAGTCACTCTCCCTCTCTCAGTCACTCTTCCTCTCCCGGTCACTCTCTCTCTTGGTCACCCTCTCTCTCGGTCATTCACTCTATCTCGGTCACTCTCTCCTGGTCTCTCTCTCTCTCTCGCTCGGTCACTCAGTTCAGTTCAGTTCAGTTCAAATGCTTTATTGGCATGAAAGTTTACAGAGAACCATATTGCCAAAGCTTACATAGCAAAAAGGTACAGTTTTCCAACATTCTGTAGGTGTCAATCGATTTGACATTTGTTGGGTACATACAATATTACTTTTAAACAATATTAATTTTAAACAGTCTTTCTACTTCATTTGGTACGTTCAATATTAATTTTAAACAGTCTTACTTTTAAACAGTCCTCAGGTTGTGACATGTTGTTACATATTTAGCCCCAAGGTATGGTCTGTCTCCTTCTCCTAGGACTAATCTCAATTTTGACAGATCATCCAATTCCTTGAAATCTGGGGTTGTTTGGCTTAGCTTGTTGAATAATATGTTTCTTGATGTGTTGAATTTTTCGCATTTTAGGAGGAAATGCATTTCTGTTTCAACCTCGCCAGCCAGACATTGATCGCATATTCTATTCTCTCTAGGCTGCCAGGATTTCTTGTATCTGCCTTTTTCAATTTCCAGTTGGTGGTCGCTTAGTCTGTACCTGGTGAGGGTCTGTCTCTGTTTTGTGTCTCTGATGGTCGTGAGGTAGTCTGCCAGTTTATATTCTCTTTTTAGGGCCCGGTAACATTCTAATCTGCTTTGGCTTTCGGTTATTTTGTTCCAATGTTCCAGGTAGGTTTCTTTGCATTTTTTAATGATTTGGTTCACTCGGATTGGTGTTTGGACGGCTGTGTTGGTCTGGGGCTGGTCAGGGTCCGGCTGAGTACTTAGTTTCAGTAGCAGCTGACTCAGGGGACTCTTTTCTGGGTTTAGCTCTTGGGTCTGAAAGGCTTTGAAATGAAGGGTGTCTGGGGAGCTAGATTTGAGGTGATTTAGGAAGTTTAGTGCTCGTTTTTGGATGTTTATTATCAGTGGGTATCTGCCTAGTTCGGCTCTGCATGCATTTGTTGGCGTTTTTCTTTGGGTGCGAAGGATGCTTCGGCAGAATTCTGCATGTAGGGCTTCTATTGTGTGTTTTTCCCATTTAGTGTAGCTTTGGTGATTTAGCGGGCCCCATACTTCACTACCGTACAGTGCAATGGGCAGGATTATGCTGTCAAAAATTTTGAGCCAGATTTTGATTGGGATTTGGATGTTGTAGAATTTTCTTTTTATTGCATAAGGGCTCTTCGGGCTTTTTCTTTTAGTGCATTCACTGCTATGCTGAAGCTCCCTGATGCTGTAATAGTTAGACCAAGGTAGGTGTAGCTCATAGTGTGTCCTATAGTGGTATCACTGAGGGTAAACTGGTATTTGTTTTCCTGACATCTGGGTCTTTTCTGAAAAATCATGATGTTGGTTTTCTTTAGATTTACTGTTAGAGCCCAATTTTGGCAGTATTTGTCGAGTAGGTCTAGTTGTTGCTGTAATCCCTGTTCTGTGGGAGACAGCAGAACCAGGTCGTCCGCATAGAACAGGGACTTCACTTCTCCATCCAGGAGACGGAGACCTGGTGACTCGCTTTGCTCCAGCATGTCTGCTAATTCATTTATGTATATGTTGAACAGGGTCGGGCTCAAATTGCAGCCCTGCCGGACGCCTCTTCTCTGGGTGAAGAAATCGGTGCGTTTGTCTCCAATTTTGACCCCGCATTTGTTTTTCAGATACATTGATTTAATAAGGTCATAGACTTTGCCCCCTATTCCACACTGAAGAAGTTTATAATAGAGCCCTTCGTGCCATATAGAGTCAAAGGCTTTCTTGAAGTCGATGAAACAGGCGAATATTTTCCCATTTTTTGTTTGGTGTTTATGTTTTTCAATGAGGGTGTGAAGGGTATAGATATGGTCGGCGGTGCGGTGTTTTGGAAGAAAGCCTATTTGGTTTTTTCTGAGGATATTATGTCTGTTAAGAAAATCAAGTAATCTACTATTTAGAATACTGCAGAATAACTTCCCTAGACAACTGTTGACACAGATGCCGCGGTAGTTATTTGGGTCTGATTTGTTTCCACTTTTATATATGGGGGAGATTAGTCCTTGGCACCAGATATCGGGAAAACAGCCTGAGCGTAATATGATGTTGAATAGTTTGAGTATCGCACCCTGCATCTCCATATTGCTGAACTTTAGCATTTCATTTTTGATGTTGTCTGGGCCACAGGCTTTCTTTAGGTGGAGAGATTTTGTTTTTGTGGCCAGTTCTTTCCATGTGATTGGGGAGTCTAGAGGGTTTTGGTTGTCTTTAATTGTTGCTTCTAATGTGTGGAGTTTTTCTGTGACCTGATGTTGACTTGGGTTTGTTTTGTTTTTTGGGATGTCTTTGTAGAGGTTTTCAAAATGTGTTCTCCAGATGTCGCCATCTTGGATTGGTAATGCTTGCAATTGTGTTGTACTCAGGTTATTCCACATTTCCCAGAATTGTTTTGGATTGGTGGAGTTTTCAATTTCTTCGAGTATTTTGTGGGTATAGTTTTGTGTTTTGTTCCTAATGGTGTGTTTATATCTTTTGAGGGTTTCATTGTATCTAGTACGTAGGTCCGGATTGTTTGGTTGCCGATGCTTTTGGTTTGATATTTTTCTCAGGTCTTTTCTGGCATTTTTGCATTCGTGGTCAAACCATTTCATATTTTTATTTTGTCTTTTGTGATGCTTCCTCTTCTGTTTCACGAGGTCGGCTTTTACAGCTGCCTCATGGAAGATCATATTTATATCCTCTATGGCCGTGTTTACACCATCTCTGGTGATCTCATATAGATTTTCTTTAAATTTTGAAATTTTACTTGTGAGATCAGGTGAATTTAGTGCTGTGATGAATTTATCTCCACTGTCTGGGGCCCATCTGTATGTCTGGTTTATTTTATGTAGCTTACTGTGTTCCTTTTTTGTGTCTGTAGTTTGGGCAGAAAGTTTAAGGTACACATTTATTTGGTTATGGTCTGAGAGGGGGGATTGCTGCCTGACAGTGAATGCGTTGATATCGCAGGGGTCCAGGTCAGTGATTGTATAGTCCACCACACTAGACCCAAGAGTTGAGGAGTATGTGAGTCTCCCTAGGGAGTCCCCTCTGAACCTACCATTAACTATGTACAGGCCTAAGGCTCGGCAGAGTTGCACTACCTCTCTACCGCTTTTATTTATTTCACGATCAAGGTTGTTCCGATTTGCGATGGCTGGTGTGACATCTAAAGGGGTCTGGCCAAACACATGGTTGTTTCCCTGTGGGTCTATGAAGTCAGGTTCACAACCGGTCTCTCTCTCCCGGTCACTCTCTCTCTCTCTCTTGCTCACAGTCACACTCTCTCTCCCGGTCTCTCTTTTTCTCCCGGTCACTCTCTCTCTCGGTCACTCTCACTCTCTCGCTCACTCTCTCTCGCCCGGTCACTCACCCTTTCCCGGTCACTCTCACTCCCCCAGTCACTCTCCCTCCCGGTAACTCTCTCTCCCGGTCACTCTATCTCTCCTGGTCACTCTCTATCTCCCTGTCACTCTCTCTCTCTCGGTCACTCTCTCTCTCTTGGTTACTCTCTTTTTCTCATTCACTCTCTCTCTCGGTCACTCTCTCTCGGTCACTCTCTCTCTCCCAGTCACTCTCTCTCTCTCGGTCTCTCTTACTCTCCCGGTCACTCTCTCTCTCCTGGTCACTTTCTCTCTCCCGGTCACTCACTCCCGGTCACTCACTCTCAGTCACTCTTTCTCTCCTGGTCACTCTCTCTCTCGGTCACGCTCTCTGTCTCGGTCACTCTCTCTCTCGGTCATTCTCTTTCTCCATGTCACTCTCTCTCTCTCGATCACTCTCTCTCTCGGTCACTCTCTCTCTTGATCACTCTCACTCTCCCGGTCACACTTTCTCTCCTGGTCACTCTCTTTCTCTCCCAGTCACACTCTCTCTCCCAGTCACTCTCTCTCTCAGTCACTCACTCCCTCCCGGTCACTCTATCTCTCCTGGTCACTCTCTCTCTCCCAGTCACTCTCTCCTGGTAACTCTCTCTCTCGGTCACTAACTCTCTCCCATTGACTCTCTCTCTCCCAGTCACTCTCTCTCTCCCGGTCACTCTCTCCCGGTCACTCTCTCTCTCCCGGTCACTCTCTCCCAGTCACTCTCTCTCTCCTGGTCACTCTATCTCTCCTGGTCACTCTCTCTCTCCCTGTAACTCTCTCCTGGTCTCTCTCTCTCTCTCGCTCAGTCACTCTCTCTCTCAGTCACTCACTCTCTCCCGGTCACTCTATCTCTCCTGGTCACTCTCTCTCTCCCAGTCACTTTCTCCTGGTCACTCTCTCTCTCGGTCACTAACTCTCTCCCGGTGACTCTCTCTCTCCCAGTCACTCTCCCTCTCCCAGTCACTCTCTCCCGGTCACTCTCTCTCTCCCGGTCACTCTCTCCCAGTCACTCTCTCTCTCCCGGTCACTCTCTCCCTCTCTCGGTCACTCTCTCTCTCACGATCACTCTGTCACAGTCACTCTCCCTCTCTCAGTCACTCTCTCTCTCCCGGTCACTCTCTCTCTCTCTCTCGCTCACAGTCACACTCTCTCTCCCGGTCTCTCTTTTTCTCCCGGTCACTCTCTCTCTCGGTCACTCTCACTCTCTCGCTCACTCTCTCTCGCCCGGTCACTCACCCTTTCCCGGTCACTCGCACTCCCCCAGTCACTCTCCCTCCCGGTAACTCTCACTCCCTGTCACTCTATCTCTCCTGGTCACTCTCTATCTCCCTGTCACTCTCTCTCTCTCGGTCACTCTCTCTCTCTCGGTTACTCTCTTTTTCTCGGTCACTCTCTCTCTCGGTCACTCTCTCTCGCTCGGTCATTCTCTCTCTCCCAGTCACTCTCTCTCTCTCGGTCTCTCTTACTCTCCCGGTCACACACTCTCTCTCGGTCACTATCTCTCTCCCGGTCACTCTCTCTCTCCTGGTCACTTTCTCTCTCCCGGTCACTCACTCCCGGTCACTCTCTCTCTCTCTCAGTCACTCGTTCTCTCCTGGTCACTCTCTCTCTCGGTCACTCTCCCTATCTCGGTCACTCCCTCTCTCTCGGTCACTATCTCTCCCTCAGTCACTCTCTCTCTCGCGGTCACTCTCTCTCTCCTGGTCATTCTCTCGATCCCGGTCACTCTCACTCTCCCACTCACTCTCTCCTGGTCACTCTCTATCTCTCGGTCACTCTCTCCTGGTCACTCTCTCTCTCTCAGTCACACTCTCTCTCGGTCACTCTCTCTCTATTGGTCACTCTCTCTTTTCCGGTCACTCATTCCCGGTCACTCTCTCTCTCGGTCACTCACTCTCTCCCGGTCCCTCTCTCTCTCCTGGTCACTCTCTCTCTCCCAGTCACTCTCTCCTGCTCACTCTCTCGCTCGGTCACTAATTCTCTCCCGGTCACTCTCTCTCTCTTGGTCACTCTCTCTTTCCCAGTCACTCACTCCCGGTCACTCTCTCTCTCTCAGTCACTCACTCTCTCCCGGTCACTCTCTCTCGGTCACTCACTCTCTCCCGGTCCCTCTCTCTCTCCTGGTCACTCTGTCTCTCTCGGTCACTCTCTCTCACCCGGTCACACTCTCTCTCCCAGTCACTCTCTCTCTCTACGTCACTCTCTGCTGGTCACTCTCTCTCTCGGTCACTCTCTCTCTTGATCACTCTCATTCTCCCGGTCACACTTTCTCTCCTGGTCACTCTCTCTCTCTCCCAGTCACACTCTCTCTCCCGGTCACTCTCTCTCTCCCGGTCACTCTTTCTCTTGGTCATTCTCTCTCTCGGTCATTCACTCTATCTCGGTCACTCTCTCTCTCTGTCGGTCACTCTCTCTCTCCCAGTCACTCTCTCTCTCCCGGTCTCTCTTTTTCTCCTGGTCACTCTCTCTCTCAGTCACTCTCTCTGTCTCCGTCACTATATCCCAGTCACTCTGTCCCTCTCGGTCCTTCTCTCTCGCCCGGTCACTCTCTCTCTCTCAGTCACTCACTCTCTCCCAGTCACTCACCCTCTCCCGGTCACTCTCTCTCTCCGGGTCACTCTCTCTCTCCCGGTCACTCTCTCTCTCTTGTTCACTCTCACTCTCTCGGTCACTCTCTCTCCCAGTCACTCTGTCTCTCTCGGTCACTCTCTCTCACCCGGTCACTCTCTCTCTCCCGGTCACTCTCTCTCTCTCGTTCACTCTCACTCTCTCGGTCACTCTCTCTCCCAGTCACTCTGTCTCTCTCGGTCACTCTCTCTCACCCGGTCACTCTCTCTCTCCCGGTCACTCTCTCTCTCTAGGTCACTCTCTGCTGGTCACTCTCTTTCTCGGTCACTCAGTTCAATTCAATTCAATTCAAATCGCTTTATTGGCAGGACAAGGTACATCCCAGTCACTCTCTCTCAGTCACTCACTCTCTCCCGGTCACTCTCTCTCTCCTGGTCACTCTCTCTCTCGGTCACTAACTCTCTCCCGGTCACTCTCTCTCTCCTGGTCACTCTCTCTCCCGGTCACTCTCTCTCTCCCGGTCACTCTCTCTTTCTCTCGGTCACTCTCTCTCTCACGATCACTCTGTCGTGGTCACTCTCTCTCTCTCGGTCACTCTTCCTCTCTCGGTCACTCTTCCTCTCCTGGTCACTCTCTCTCTCAGTCACTCTCTCTCTCTCAGTCACTCTCTCTCTCCCGGTCACTCTCTCTCTCTCGGTCTCTCTCACTCTCCCGGTCACTCTCTTTCTCCTAGTCACTCTCTCTCCCCTGGTCACTCTCCCTCCCGGTCACGCTCTCTCTCCCGGTCACTCTCTCTCTTGGTCACTCACTCTCTCCTGGTCACTCTCTCACTCCCGGTCACTCTCTCTCTCTTGGTCGGTCATGCTCTCTCTCCCGGTCACTCAGTTCAGTTCAGTTCAGTTCAAATGCTTTATTGGCATGAAAGTTTACAGAGAACCATATTGCCAAAGCTTACATAGCAAAAAGGTACAGTTTTCCAACATTCTGTAGGTGTCAATCGATTTGACATTTGTTGGGTATATACAATATTACTTTTAAACAATATTAATTTTAAACAGTCTTTCTACTTCATTTGGTACGTTCAATATTAATTTTAAACAGTCTTACTTTTAAACAGTCCTCAGGTTGTGACATGTTGTTACATATTTAGCCCCAAGGTATGGTCTGTCTCCTTCTCCTAGGACTAATCTCAATTTTGACAGATCATCCAATTCCTTGAAATCTGGGGTTGTTTGGCTTAGCTTGTTGAATAATATGTTTCTTGATGTGTTGAATTTTTCGCATTTTAGGAGGAAATGCATTTCTGTTTCAACCTCGCCAGCCAGACATTGATCGCATATTCTATTCTCTCTAGGCTGCCAGGATTTCTTGTATCTGCCTTTTTCAATTTTCAGTTGGTGGTCGCTTAGTCTGTACCTGGTGAGGGTCTGTCTCTGTTTTGTGTCTCTGATGGTCGTGAGGTAGTCTGCCAGTTTATATTCTCTTTTTAGGGCCCGGTAACATTCTAATCTGCTTTGGCTTTCGGTTATTTTGTTCCAATGTTCCAGGTAGGTTTCTTTGCATTTTTTAATGATTTGGTTCACTCGGATTGGTGTTTGGACGGCTGTGTTGGTCTGGGGCTGGTCAGGGTCCGGCTGAGTATTTAGTTTCAGTAGCAGCTGACTCAGGGGACTCTTTTCTGGGTTTAGCTCTTGGGTCTGAAAGGCTTTGAAATGAAGGGTGTCTGGGGAGCTAGATTTGAGGTGATTTAGGAAGTTTAGTGCTCGTTTTTGGATGTTTATTATCAGTGGGTATCTGCCTAGTTCGGCTCTGCATGCATTTGTTGGCGTTTTTCTTTGGGTGCGAAGGATGCTTCGGCAGAATTCTGCATGTAGGGCTTCTATTGTGTGTTTTTCCCATTTAGTGTAGCTCTCTCTCACTCTCTCTCAGTCACACTCTCTCTCCCGATCTCTCTTTTTCTCCTGGTCAGTCTTTCTCTCGGTCACTCTCACTCTCTCGGCCACTATCTCCCGGTCACTCTGTCTCTCTCGGTCACTCTCTCTCACCCGGTCTCTCTCTCTCTCCCGGTCACGCTCTCTCTCTAGGTCACTCTCTCCCGGTCACTCTCTCTCTCCTGGTCACTTTCTCTCTCCCAGTCACTCTCTCCTGGTCACACTCTCTCTCCTGGTCACTCTCTCCTGGTCACTCTCTCTCTCTCGGTCACTAACTCTCTCGGTCACTGTCACTCTCCCAGTCACCCACTCTCTCCCGGTCACTGTCTCCTGGTCACTCTCTCCCGGTCACTATAGTGGTATCACTGAGGGTAAACTGGTATTTGTTTTCCTGACATCTGGGTCTTTTCTGAAAAATCATGATGTTGGTTTTCTTTAGATTTACTGTTAGAGCCCAATTTTGGCAGTATTTGTCGAGTAGGTCTAGTTGTTGCTGTAATCCCTGTTCTGTGGGAGACAGCAGAACCAGGTCGTCCGCATAGAACAGGGACTTCACTTCTCCATCCAGGAGACGGAGACCTGGTGACTCGCTTTGCTCCAGCATGTCTGCTAATTCATTTATGTATATGTTGAACAGGGTCGGGCTCAAATTGCAGCCCTGCCGGACGCCTCTTCTCTGGGTGAAGAAATCGGTGCGTTTGTCTCCAATTTTGACCCCGCATTTGTTTTTCAGATACATTGATTTAATAAGGTCATAGACTTTGCCCCCTATTCCACACTGAAGAAGTTTATAATAGAGCCCTTCGTGCCATATAGAGTCAAAGGCTTTCTTGAAGTCGATGAAACAGGCGAATATTTTCCCATTTTTTGTTTGGTGTTTATGTTTTTCAATGAGGGTGTGAAGGGTATAGATATGGTCGGCGGTGCGGTGTTTTGGAAGAAAGCCTATTTGGTTTTTTCTGAGGATATTATGTTTGTTAAGAAAATCAAGTAATCTACTATTTAGAATACTGCAGAATAACTTCCCTAGACAACTGTTGACACAGATGCCGCGGTAGTTATTTGGGTCTGATTTGTTTCCACTTTTATATATGGGGGAGATTAGTCTCTCTCTCCCGGTCACTCTCTCTCTCTAGGTCACTCTCACCTGGTCACTCTCTCTGTTGATCACTCTCACTCTCCCAGTCACACTTTCTCTCCCGGTCACTCTCTCTCTCTCCCAGTCAAAATCTCACTCCCGGTCACTCTCCCTCTCTCCCAGTCACACCCTCTCTCCCGGTCACTCTCTCTCTCTCTCGGTCACTCACACTCTGCTGGTTACTCTCTCTCTCCTGGTCACTCTCTCTCTCCCAGTCACTCTCTCATGGTCACTCTCTCTCTCCTGGTCACTCTCTCCTGGTCACTCTCTCTCTCGGTCATTAACTCTCTCCCAGTCACGCTCTCTCTCCCAGTCACTCTCTCCTGGTCACTCTCTCTCTCCTGGTCACTCTCTCTCCCTCGGTCACTGTCACTCTCCCGGTCACCCACTCTCTCCCGGTCGCTCTCTCCTGGTCACTCTCTCCCGGTCACTCTCTCTTTCTCAGTCACTCTCTCTCTCCCGGTCACTCTATCTCTTGGTCACTCTCTCTCTCGGTCATTCACTCTATCTCGGCCACACTCTCTCTCTCTCTCGGTCAGTCTCTCTCTCCCGGTCACTCTCTCTCCCGGTCTCTCTTTTTCTCCCGGTCACTCTCCTTGGTCACTCTCACTCTCTCGGTCACTATCGCCGAGTCACTCTGTCTCTCTCCGTCATTCTCTCTCACCCGGTCACTCTCTCAATTCAATTCAATTCAATTCAAATTGCTTTATTGGCATGATAAGGTACATCTTATGTTGCCAAAGCATCAAAATACATTTATGGTTGAACACATAAACGCAGATCTATTCATACAGTGTATAAACAGATATATCCCTGAGTGTATAAATATACATTCGCATAATTTATATATACTCTTTTCTTTGGTTTACTGGTTGTCCCTCTGTTTATGTCAAGCTGTAACATAGTGTGCCGCTAGTGTTACACA
Source organism: Somniosus microcephalus (assembly GCF_052327205.1). Lineage (NCBI taxonomy): Eukaryota > Metazoa > Chordata > Chondrichthyes > Squaliformes > Somniosidae > Somniosus > Somniosus microcephalus. Next base: position 179,635,549 of record NC_140988.1, read on the forward strand.
GTTTCTCTCTTCCCCTAGTAGGTATGGGAGTTTTTGGTCGTCATTCAAATTTCTGAATTCAGGGCATATTTGTGAGAATTTTTGGTAGAAATTCTCCCTGATGCCCTGATATTTTCCACAGGCTGTGAGGAAGTGCATCTCTGTCTCCACCACTCCCTGACTGCAGTGAGAGCATATCCTGTCCTCTCTTGGCTGCCTGGTCTGCCTGTGTCTGCCTTTTTCGATCGCCAGGCTATGTTCACTAAGTCTGTACCTTGTCAAGGTTTTTCTCAGTTTGCTATCCTTTACCATGGTCAGATATTCAGCCATGTTGTATTGTCTGTTTAGGGCCAAGTAGCAAATGAGTTTGTTTTAGGTTTTTGTTGTTTCTGCCCAATATGACAGATATTTTTCCTTTTGCTTCGTGACAATTGTGTTGTGTCGAATTCTCTGTGCTACGATGTCACTGTCCTGGGGCTGGTTATTGTTAGTATTGTTAGTGGTTGCTTCACTGAGTCCCAGGACTAGTTGACTGACAGAGTTCTTCTTTATGGTCCTCTCTTGGCATTTCAAGGCTTCGTAATGATAGCAGTGGGGGTTGCTCATTTTTAGGTGTTTCGAAAATTTGGTGGCTCTTTTTTGGATAGTAATTAATAGTGGAAATTGGCCTAGTTCTGCCCTGCATGCATTGTTTACGGTTTTCCTTTGAGTCTGGAGGATACTTTTACAGAATTCTGCATGTAGGATCTCAATTGGGTGTTTGTCCCATTTTGCAAATTCTTGTTGTGTTAGCAGTCCCCACACTTCACTGCCATAGAGTGCAATTGGTTCAATTACTGATTTGAAAATTTTGAGCCAAATGCTAATTGGGATTTCTATTTGGATTGATCCTTTAATGGCATAGAAAGCCCTTCTAGCTTTCTCTTTCAGTTCATTCACAGCCAGTTTGAAATTTCCCGTAGAGCTGATTTTTATGCCCAAGTATGTGTAGTTAGTGGTTTGTTCGATTTTAGTTGTTCCTAGTGTGAGATTTATTTTGGGTCCCTGATGTCTGGATCTTTGCTGGAACACGAGGTCTTTGGTTTTTTGGAGGTTTATTGTCAGGGCCCAGGTCTGACAGACCGACTCCAGCAGATCCAGGTTCTGCTGTAGACCCTCCTTAGTTGGTGACAGCAGAAGCAGGTCGTCTGCATAGAGGAGGAATTTAACCTTGGATTCATATAGGGTGAGGCCGGGTACTGTAGATTGTTCAAGTATTTTAGTCAATTCATTTATTTAAATATTAAAGAGTGTCGGTGAGATTGGCGAGCCCTGCGTCACCCCCCGCCCCTGTGGGAAGTATTTTGTTTGTTTGTCTCCAATTTTAACTGCACATTTGTTGTTTGTATACATTGATTTAATTACATCATATGTTTTTCCCCCTACCCCGCTTTCAATAAGTTTCAGGAATAGGCCGTCGTGCCAGATGGAATCGAAAGCCTTCTGGAAATCTATAAAGCATGCGTAGATTTTGCTTTTGTTTTGATGAACGTGTTTGTCAATTAGGGTCTGTAGGGTGAAGATATGATCTGATGTTCTATAGTTTGGCAGGAATCACTTTCTCTCTCTAGGTATCTCTCCTGGTCACTCTCTCTCTCGGTCACTCTCTCTCTCTCGGTCACTCGCTCTCTCTCTCAGTCACACTCTCTCTCCCAGTCATTCTCTCTCTCTTGGTCACCCTCTCTCTCCCGGCCACTCATTCCCGGTCATTCTCTCTCTCTCCTGGTCACTCTCTCTCTCTCGGTCACTCTCTCCCGGTCACGCTCACTCTCTCGCTCACTCTCTCTCGCTTGGTCACTCTCTCTCTCCCGGTCACTCTCTCTCTCTCTCTCAGTCACTCTCTCTCTCCAGGTCACTCACCCTCTCTCGGTAACTCTCTCTCCCGGTCACTCTATCACTCCCGGTCACTCTCTCTCTCCCTGTCACTCTCTCTCTCTCAGTCACTCGCTCTCTCTCGGTCACTCTCTCTCTCTCGGTCACTCTCTCTCTCAGTCACTCTCTCTCTCTCGGTCACTCTCTCTCTCCCGGTCACTCTCTCTCTCTCGGTCTCTCTCACTCTCCCAGTCACACATTCTCTCTCGGTCACTATCTCTCTCCCAGTCACTCTCTCTCTCCTGGTCACTTTCTCTCTCCCGGTCACTCTCTCTCTCGGTCATTCTTTCTCTCCTGGTCACTCTCTCTCTCGGTCACACTCTCTGTCTCGGTCACTCTCTGTCTCGGTCATTCTCTTTCTCCATGTCACTCTCTCTCTCTCGGTCACTCTCTCTCTCGGTCACCCACTCTCTCTCAGTCACACTCTCTCTCTGTCGGTCAATCTCTCTCTCTCAGTCACTCTCTCTCTGTCGGTCAATCTCTCTCTCTCGGTCACTCTCTCCCTCCCGGTCACTCTATATCTCCCGGTCCCTCTCTCCCTTTCACTCTCTCTCTCTTGGTCACTCCCCCTCTCTCGGTCACGCTCCCTCTCCTGGTCACTCTCTCTCCCGTGGTCACTCTCTCTCCCGGTCACGCTCTCTCTCCCGGTCACTCACTCTCTCCCTGTCACTCTCTCTCTCAGTCACTCGCTCTCTCTCGGTCACTCTCTCTCTCTCGGTCACTCTCTCTCTCAGTCACTCTCTCTCTCTCGGTCACTCTCTCTCTCCCGGTCACTCTCTCTCTCTCGGTCTCTCTCACTCTCCCAGTCACACATTCTCTCTCGGTCACTATCTCTCTCCCAGTCACTCTCTCTCTCCTGGTCACTTTCTCTCTCCCGGTCACTCTCTCTCTCGGTCATTCTTTCTCTCCTGGTCACTCTCTCTCTCGGTCACACTCTCTGTCTCGGTCACTCTCTGTCTCGGTCATTCTCTTTCTCCATGTCACTCTCTCTCTCTCGGTCACTTTCTCTCTCGGTCACCCACTCTCTCTCAGTCACACTCTCTCTCTGTCGGTCAATCTCTCTCTCTCAGTCACTCTCTCTCTGTCGGTCAATCTCTCTCTCTCGGTCACTCTCTCCCTCCCGGTCACTCTATATCTCCCGGTCCCTCTCTCCCCTTCACTCTCTCTCTCTTGGTCACTCCCCCTCTCTCGGTCACGCTCCCTCTCCTGGTCACTCTCTCTCCCTTGGTCACTCTCTCTCCCGGTCACACTCTCTCTCCCGGTCACTCACTCTCTCATGGTCACTCTCTCACTCCCGCTCACTCTCTCTCTCTCTTGGTCACTCTCTTCTGGTCTCTCTCTCTCTCTCGCTCGGTCACTCAATTCAATTTCAATTCAAATGCTTTATTGGCATGAAAGTTTACAGAGAACCATATTGCCAAAGCTTACATTGCAAAAAGGTACAGTTTTCTAACATTCTGTAGGTGTCAATCGATTTGACATTTGTTGGGTACATACAATATTACTTTTAAACAATATTAATTTTAAACAGTCTTTCTACTTCATTTGGTACGTTCAATATTAATTTTAAACAGTCTTATTTTTAAACAGTCCTCAGGTTGTGACATGTTGTTACATATTTGGCCCCAAGGTTGATTGGCTATGATAAATTGATCCTTAGTGTTAGGGGGATTAAATACGTGGGGTTACGGGGATAGGGTGGGATATGTGTCGGTGCAGGCTCGATGGGCCGAAATGGCCTCTATCTGCACTGTGGGGTTTCTGTGATTCTGTGAAGGTATGGTCTGTCTCCTTCTCCTAGGACTAATCTCAATTTTGACAGATCATCCAATTCCTTGAAATCTGGGGTTGTTTGGCTTAGCTTGTTGAATAATATGTTTCTTGATGTGTTGAATTTTTCGCATTTTAGGAGGAAATGCATTTCTGTTTCAACCTCGCCAGCCAGACATTGGTCGCATATTCTATTCTCTCTAGGCTGCCAGGATTTCTTGTATCTGCCTTTTTCAATTTCCAGTTGGTGGTCGCTTAGTCTGTACCTGGTGAGGGTCTGTCTCTGTTTTGTGTCTCTGATGGTCGTGAGGTAGTCTGCCAGTTTATATTCTCTTTTTAGGGCCCGGTAACATTCTAATCTGCTTTGGCTTTCGCTTATTTTGTTCCAATGTTCCACGTAGGTTTCTTTGCATTTTTTAATGATTTGGTTCACTCGGATTGGTGTTTGGACGGCTGTGTTGGTCTGGGGCTGGTCAGGGTCCGGCTGAGTACTTAGTTTCAGTAGCAGCTGACTCAGGGGACTCTTTTCTGGGTTTAGCTCTTGGGTCTGAAAGGCTTTGAAATGAAGGGTGTCTGGGGAGCTAGATTTGAGGTGATTTAGGAAGTTTAGTGCTCGTTTTTGGATGTTTATTATCAGTGGGTATCTGCCTAGTTCGGCTCTGCATGCATTTGTTGGCGTTTTTCTTTGGGTGCGAAGGATGCTTCGGCAGAATTCTGCATGTAGGGCTTCTATTGTGTGTTTTTCCCATTTAGTGTAGCTTTGGTGATTTAGCGGGCCCCATACTTCACTACCGTACAGTGCAATGGGCAGGATTATGCTGTCAAATATTTTGTGCCAGATTTTGATTGGGATTTGGATGTTGTAGAATTTTCTTTTTATTGCATATAGGGCTCTTCGGGCTTTTTCTTTTAGTGCATTCACTGCTATGCTGAAGCTCCCTGTCTCTCCCGGTCACTCTCTCTCTCCCTGTCACTCTCTCTCTCTCTCGGTCACTCTCTCTCTCTCGGTCACTCAATTCAATTCAATTCAATTCAATTCAAATTGCTTTATTGGCATGACCAGGTACATCTTATGTTGCCAAAGCACCGAAAAAACATGTATGGTTGAACACATAAATGCAGATCTATCCATACAGTGTATAAACAGATATATCCCTGTGTGTATAAATATACACTCCTAATATGCATATAATATTTTCTTAGGTTTAATGGTTGTCCCTCTGCTTATGGCAACCTGTAACATAGTTTGCCGCTAAAGTTACGCAATTTCTCTGTTCCCCTAATAGGTATGGGAGTTTTTGGTCGTCATTTAAATTTTTGAATTCAGGGCGTATTTTTATGAATTTTGGGTAGAAATTCCCCCTTATGCCCTGATAGTTTCCATAAGCTGTGAGGAAGTGCATCTCTGCCTCCACCACTCCCTGACTGCAGTGAGAGCATATCCTGTCCTCTCTTGGCAGCCAGGTCTGCCTGTATCTGCCTTTTTCGATGGCCAGTCTATGCTCACTAAGTCTGTACATATTCAAGGTTTTTCTCAATTTGCTATCTTTTACCGTGGTCAGGTATTCAGCCATGGTGTATTGTCTGTTTAGGGCCAAATAGCAATCGAGTTTGTTTTGGGTTTTTGTTGTTTCTGTCCAATAGGTCAGATATTTTTCCTTTTGTTTAGTGACCATTGTGTTGGGTCGAATTCTCTGTGCTAGGATGTCACTGTCCTGGAGCTGATTATTATTAGTAGTGTTAGTAGTTACTTCACTGAGTCCCAGGACTTGTTGACTGAGGGGACTCTTCTCTATGATCCTCTCTTGGCATTTCAGGGCTTCGTAATGATAGCAGTGGGGGTTGCTCATTTTTAGGTGTTTCCAAAATTTGGTGGCTCTTTTTTGGATATTAATTAGTAGTGGATATTGGCCTAGTTCTGCCCTGCGTGCATTGTTTGCAGTTTTCCTCTGAGTCTGGAGGATACTTTTACAGAATTCTGCATGTAGGATCTCAATTGGGTGTTTGTCCCATTTTGCAAATTCTTGTTGTGTTAGCGGACCCCACACCTCACTGCCATAGAGTGCAATTGGTTCAATTACTGATTTAAAAATTTTGAGCCAAATGCCAATTGGGATTTCTATTTGGATTGACTTTTTAATGGCATACGAAGCCCTTTTTGCTTTCTCTTTCAGTTCATTCACAGCCAGATGAAAATTTCCCGTAGAACTGATTTTTAAGCCCAAGTATGTGTAGTTTGTAGTTTGTTCAATTTTAGTTGCTCCTAGTGTGAAATTTATTCTGGGTCCCTGATGTCTGGATCTTTGCTGGAACACAAGAACTTTGGTTTTTTGGGGGTTTATTGTCAGGGCCCAGGTCTGACAGAATGACTCTAGCAGATCCAGGTTCTGCTGTAGACCCTCCTCAGTTGGTGAGAGCAGAACCAGGTCATCTGCATAGAGGAGGAATTTAACCTTGGAGTTATATAGAGCGAGGCCAGGTGCTGTAGATTGTTCAAGGCGTTTTGCCAATTCATTTATGTAAATATTAAAGAGTGTCGGTGAGATGGGTGAGCCCTGCGCCACGCCATGCCCCTGTGAGAAGTATTTTGTTTGTTTGTCTCCAATTTTAACTGCACATTTATTGTTTGTATACATTGATTTAATTACATCATATGTTTTTCCCCCTACACCACTTTCAATAAGTTTCAAGAATAGACCGTCATGCCAAATAGAATCGAAAGCCTTCTGGAAATCTATAAAGCAGGCAAAAATTTTGCTTTCGTTTTGGTGAACATGTTTGTCAATTAGGGTGTGTAGGGTGAAAATATGGTCCGATGTTCTATAATTTGGTAAGAATCCAATTTGGCTTTTACTCAAGACATTGTGCTCCTCAAGGAAGTTTATAAGTCTTTGGTTTATGATACTACAGAATACCTTCCCCAGGTTACTATTCACACAGATGCCTCGATAGTTATTCAGGTCAACTTTGTCTCCACTTTTGTATATGGACGTTATGAGTCCTTTATTCCAGATATCAGGGAAGTAACCGACACTCAGAACCAAGTTGAAGAGTTTTAGGACAGCCAATTTCATTTTATCGTCCGTGTGTTTAATCATCTCATTTAGGATGCCATCTCTGGGTCTCTCTCTCTCAGTCACTCTCTCTCACCCGGTCACTCTCTCTCTCGGTCACTCTCTCTCTCTCAGTCACTCTCTCTCTCTCCCGGTCACTCTCTCTCTGTCACTCTCTCTCTCTCAGTCACTCTCTCTCTCTCCCGGTCACTCTCTCCCGGTCACTGTCTCCCGGTCACTCTCTCTTTCTCGGTCACTCTCTCTCTCCCGGTCTCTCTCACTCAGTCACTCTGTCACCGTCACTCTCTCTCTCTCTCGGTCACTCTTCCGCTCCCGGTCACTCTCTCTCTTGGTCACTCTCTCTCTCGGTCACTCACTCTCTCTCGGTCGGCCTCTCTCTCTCTCTCTGTCGGTCACTCCCTCTCTCCCTGTCACTCTCTCTCTCCCGGTCTCTCTTTTTCTCCCGGTCACTCTCTCTCGGTCACTCTCACTCTCTCGGTCACTATCACCCGGTCAGTCTGTCTCTCTCGGTCACTCTCTCTCACCCGGTCAGTCTCTCTCTCCCGGTCACTCTCTCTCGCTAGGCCACTCTCTCCTGGTCACTCGCTCTCTCAGTTACTCTCTCTCTCTCTCGGTCACTCTCACTCTCTCGGTCACTATCACCCGGTCACTCTGTCTCTCTCGGTCACTCTCTCTCACCCGGTCACTCTCTCACTCCCGGTCACTCTCTCTCTCTTGGTCACTCTCTCCTGGTCTCTCTCTCTCTCTCGCTCAGTCACTCTCTCTCCCGGTCGCTCTCTCGGTCACTCTCTCTCTCTCTCTCTCGGTCACTCTCTCCCTCCCGGTCAATCACTCTCTCTCGGTCACTCTCACTCTTCCGGTCACACACTCTCGCCAGGTCACTCTCTCCCGATCATTCTCTCTCTCTCGGTCACTCTCCCTCTCCCGGTCTCTCTCTCTCGGTCACTCTCTCTCTCTCCCAGTCACTCTCTCTCTCGGTCACTCTCTCTCTCCCGGTCACTCTCTCTCTCACGGTCACTCTGTCACGGTAACTCACTCTCTCTCGGTCACTCTTCCGCTCCTGGTCACTCTCTCTCTTGGTCACTCTCTCGCTCAGTCACTCACTCTCTCTCGGTCACTCTCTCTCTCTCTGTCAGTCACTCTCTCTCTCCCTGTCACTCTCTCTCTCTCTCGGTCACTCTTTCTCTCTTGGTCAGTCTCTCTCTTTCCCGGTCACGCTCTCTTTCCCGGTCACTCTCTCTCTCTCGATCTCTCTCACTCTCCCGGTCACACACTCTCTCTCGGTCACTATCTCTCTCTCGGTCACTCTCTGCTGGTCTCTCACTCTCTCTCTCTCGCGGTCAATCTCTCTCTCCCGGTCATTCTCTTGCTCCCGGTCACTCTCTCTCTCCCGGTCATGCTCTCCCGGTACTCTCTATCTCTCGGTCACTCTCTCTCTCTCAGTCACTCGTTCTCTCCCGGTCACTCACCCTCTCCCGGTCACTCTCCCTCCCCCAGTCACTCTCCCTCTCGGTAACGCTCTCTCCTGGTCACTCTATCTCTCCCGGTCACTCTCTCTCTCCCTGTCAGTCTCTCTCTCTCGGTCACTCTCTCTCGGTCACTCTCTCTCTCAGTCACTCTCTCTCTCTCTTGGTCTCACACTCTCTCCCGGTCGCTCTCTCCTGGTCACTTACTCTCTCTCTCGGTCATTCTTCCTCCTCTGGTCACTCTCTCTCTCTCTCGGTCACGCTCTCTGTCTCGGTCATTCTCTTTCTCCCTGTCACTCTCTCTTTCCCGGTCACGCTCTCTCTCTTGGTTACTCTCTCTCTCGCTTGGTCACTCTCTCTCTCCCGGTCACTCTCTCTCTCTCAGTCACTCGCTCTCCCAGTCACTCACCCTCTCCCGGTAACTCTCTCTCCCGGTCACTCTATCTCTCCCGGTCACTCTCTCTCTCCCTGTCACTCTCTCTCTCTCTCGGTCACTCTCTCTCTCCTGGTCGCTCGCTCTCTCTCGGTCAGTCTCTCTCTCCCGGTCACACACTCTCTCTCGGTCACTACCTCACTCCCGGCCACTCTCTCTCTCTCAGTCGCTCTCTGCTGGTCTCTCTCTCTCTCTCTCTCACTCGGTCACTCTCTCTCTCCTGGTCACTATCTCTCTCTCTCTCTCTCTCAGTCACACTCTCTCTCCTGGTCACTCTCTCTCTCTCGGTCTCAATCACTTTCCCGGTCACGCACTCTCTCCCGGGCACTCTCTCCCGGTCACGCATTCTCTCTCGGTCACACTCTCTCTCTCAGTCACTCTCTCCCTCCTGGTCACTTTCTCTCTCTCGGTCACTCTTCCCATCACAGACTCTCGCCCGGTCACTCTCTCTCTCTCGGTCACTCTCTCACTCGGTCACTCTCTCTCTCTCTCAGGCACTCTCCCGCTCCCGGTCTCTCTCTCTCAGTCACTCTCTCTCTCTCCCGGTCACTCTCTCTCAGTCAATCTCTCTCTCTGTCAATCTCTCTCTCCCTTTCCCGGTCACTCTCTCTCAGTCACTCTCTCTCTCTCGGTCACTCTCTCTCACCCGGTCACTCTCTCTCTCCCGGTCACTCTCTCTCTCTAGGTCACTCTCTCCTGGTCACTCGCTCTCTCAGTTACTCTCTCTCTCGGTCACTCACTCTCTCCTGGTCGCTCTCTCACTGCCGGTCACTCTCTCTCTCTTGGTCACTCTCTCCTGGTCTCTCGCTCTCCCGGTCACTCTCCCTCTCTCTCTCTCTCTCAGTCACACTCTCTCTCCCGGTCTCTCTTTTTCTCCCGGTCACTCTCTCTCTCGGTCACTCTCATCCTCTCGGTCACTATCTCCCGGTCACTCTGTCACTTTCGGTCACTCTCTCTCATCCGGTCAGTCTCTCTCTCCCGGTCACTCTATCTCACTCTAGGTCACTCTCTCCTGGTCACTCGCTCTCTCGGTCACTCTCTCTCTCTCTCTCGGTCACTCTCTCCCTCCCGGTCACTCACTCTCCCTCGGTCACTCTCACTCTTCCGGTCACACACTCTCGCCAGGTCACTCTCTCCCGATCATTCTCTCTCTCTCGGTCACTCTCGCTCTCCCGGTCGCTCTCTCTCGGTCAGTCTCTCTCTCTCCCGGTCACTCTCTCTCTCGGTCACTCTCTCTCTCCCGGTCACTCTCTCTCTCAGTCGCTCTATCTCTCTCGGTCACTCTCTCCCGGTCACTCTCTCTCTCTCGGTCACTCTCCCTCTCCCGGCCACTCTCTCTCTCTCGGTCACTCTCCCTCTCTCGGTCACTCTCTCTCTCTCAGTCACTCTCGCTCCCCCGGTCACTCTCTCTCTCTCGGTCACTGTCACTCTCTCGGTCACCCACTCTCTCCTTGTCACTGTATCCCGGTCACTCTCTGTTTCTTGGTCAATCTCTCTCTCTCGGTCACACTCTCTCTCTGTCAGTCAATCTCTCTCTCCCTGTCACTCTCTCTCTCTCTCCCTGTCACTCTCTCTCTCTCTCGGTCACTCTCTCTCTCTCGGTCAGTCTCTCTCTTTCCCGGTCACTCTCTCTTTCCCGGTCACTCTCTCTCTCTCGATCTCTCTCACTCTCCCGGTCACACACTCTCTCTCGGTCACTATCTCTCTCTCGGTCACTCTCTGCTGGTCTCTCACTCTCTCTCTCGTGGTCAATCTCTCTCTCCCGGTCATTCTCTCGCTCCCGGTCACTCTCTCTCTCCCGGTCATGCTCTCCCGGTACTCTCTATCTCTCGGTCACTCTCTCTCTCTCGGTCTCAATCACTTTCCCGGTCACACACTCTCTCCCGGTCACTCTCTCCCGGTCACGCATTCTCTCTCGGTCACTCTCTCTCTCTCTCGGTCTCAATCACTTTCCCGGTCACACACTCTCTCCCGGTCACTCTCTCCCGGTCACGCATTCTCTCTCGGTCACACTCTCTCTCTCAGTCACTCTCTCCCTCCTGGTCACTCTCTCTCTCTCGGTCACTCTTCCGATCACAGACTCTCGCCCGGTCACTCTCTCTCTCTCGGTCACTCTCTCACTCGGTCACTCTCTCTCTCTCCAGGTCAGTCTCTCTCGGTCAATCTCTCTCTCTCGGTCACTCTCCCTCTCTCAGTCACTCTCTCTCTCTTGGTCACTCTCTCTCTCTCTCTCAGTCACTCTCTCTCTCCCGGTCACTCTCTCTCTCTCTCAGTCACTCTCTCTCTCTCGGTCACTCTCCCTCTCTCAGTCACTCTCTCTCTCTCAGTCACTCTCCCTCTCTCAGTCACTCTCTCTCTCTTGGTCACTCTCTCTCTCTCTCTCGGTCACTCTCTCTCTCCCGGTCACTCTCTCTCTCTCTCAGTCACTCTCTCTCTCTCGGTCACTCTCTCTCTCTCTCGGTCACTCTCTCTCTCTCTCGGTCACTCTCTCTCTCTCCGTCACTCTCTCTCTCTCAGTCACTCTCCCTCTCTCAGTCACTCTCTCTCTCTTGGTCACTCTCTCTCTCTCTCTCGGTCACTCCAATTCCAATTCCAATTCAAATGCTTTATTGGCATGAAAGTTTACAGAGAACCATATTGCCAAAGCTTACATAGCAAAAAGGTACAGTTTTCCAACATTCTGTAGGTGTCAATCGATTTGACATTTGTTGGGTACATACAATATTACTTTTAAACAATATTAATTTTAAACAGTCTTTCTACTTCATTTGGTACGTTCAATATTAATTTTAAACAGTCTTAAACAGTCTCTCTCTCTCTGTCCATTCTCTCTCTCTGTCTGTTCTCTCTCTCTCTGTCTATTCTCTCTCTATTCCCTCTCTATCTGTCTATTCTCTCACTCTTTCTCTGTTCCTTCTCTCTCTGTCTGTTCCTTCTCTCTCTCTCTCTGTTCCTTCTCTCTGTCTGTTCCTTCTCTCTCTATCTGTCTATTCTCTCTCTCTCTGTCTATTCCCCCTCTCGTTATCTGTCTATTCCCTCTCTCGCTATCTGTCTATTCCCTCTCTCGCTAGCTGTCTATTCCCTCTCTCGCTATCTGTCTATTCCCTCTCTCGCTAGCTGTCTATTCCCTCTCTCGCTATCTGTCTATTCCCTCTCTCTCTATCTGTCTATTTCCCCCTCTCTCTATCTGTCTATTCCCTCTCTCTCTATCTGTCTATTCCCTCTCTCGCTATCTGTCTATTCCCTCTATCTGTCTGTTCCCTCTCTCTCTATCTGTCTATTCCCTCTCTCTCTATCTGTCTATTCCCTCTCTCTCTATCTGTCTATTCCCTCTCTCTCTATCTGTCTATTCCCTCTCTCTCTATCTGTCTATTCCCTCTCTCTCTATCTGTCTATTCCCTCTCTCTCTATCTGTCTATTCCCTCTCTATCTGTCTATTCCCTCTCTCGCTATCTGTCTATTCCCTCTCTCTATCTGTCTATTCCCTCTCTCTCTATCTGTCTATTCCCTCTCTCGCTATCTGTCTATTCCCTCTCTCTATCTGTCTATTCCCTCTCTCTCTATCTGTCTATTCCCTCTCTCTCTATCTGTCTATTCCCCCTCTCTCTATCTCTCTATTCCCTCTCTCGCTGTCTATTCCCTCTCTCTCTGTCTATTCCCTCTCTCTATCTGTCTGTTCTCTCTCTCTCTGTCTATTCCCTCTCTCTCTGTCAATTACCTCTCTCTCTCTCTCTTCCCTCTCTATCTCTCTATTCTCTCTCTATATCTCTCTATTCTCTCTCTATATCTGTCTATTCTCTCTCTATCTGTCTATTCCCTCTCTCTATCTGTCTATTCTCTCTCTATATCTGTCTATTCTCTCTCTCTATATCTGTCTTCTCTATATCTGTCTATTCTCTCTCTCTATCTGTCTGTTCTCTCTCTCTGTCTATTCTCTCTCTCTCTGTCTATTCTCTCTCTCTCTGTCTATTCTCTCTCTCTCTGTCTATTCTCTCTCTCTCTGTCTATTCTCTCTCTCTCTGTCTATTCTCTCTCTCTCTCTCTATACTCAAATCAAATTCAAATTCAAATTCAAATGCTTTATTGGCATGAAAGTTTACAGAGAACCATATTGCCAAAGCTTACATAGCAAAAAGGTACATTTTCAAACATTTTGTAGGTGTCAATCGATTTGACATTTGTTGGGTACATACAATATTACTTTTAAACAATATTAATTTTAAACAGTCTTTGTACTTCATTTGGTACGTTCAATATTAATTTTAAACAGTCTTAATTTTAAACAGTCCTCAGGTTGTGACATGTTGTTACATATTTGGCCCCAAGGTATGGTCTGTCTCCTTCTCCCAGGACTAATCTCAATTTTGACAGGTCATCCAATTCCTTGAAATCTGGGGTTGTTTGGCTTAGCTTGTTGAATAATATGTTTCTTGATGTGTTGAATTTTTCGCATTTTAGGAGGAAATGCATTTCTGTTTCAACCTCGCCGGCCAGACATTGATCGCATATTCTATTCTCTCTAGGCTGCCAGGATTTCTTGTATCTGCCTTTTTCAATTTCCAGTTGGTGGTCGCTTAGTCTGTACCTGGTGAGGGTCTGTCTCTGTTTTGTGTCTCTGATGGTCGTGAGGTAGTCTGCCAGTTTATATTCTCTTTTTAGGGCCCGGTAACATTCTAATCTGCTTTGGCTTTCGGTTATTTTGTTCCAATGTTCCAGGTAGGTTTCTTTGCATTGTTTAATGATTTGGTTCACTCGGATTGGTGTTTGGACGGCTGTGTTGGTCTGGGGTTGGTCAGGGTCCGGCTGAGTACTTAGTTTCAGTAGCAGCTGACTCAGGGGACTCTTTTCTGGGTTTAGCTCTTGGGTCTGAAATGCTTTGAAATGAAGGGTGTCTGGGGAGCTAGATTTGAGGTGATTTAGGAAGTTTAGTGCTCGTTTTTGGATGTTTATTATCAGTGGGTATCTGCCTAGTTCGGCTCTGCATGCATTTGTTGGCGTTTTTCTTTGGATGCGAAGGATGCTTCGGCAGAATTCTGCATGTAGGGCTTCTATTGTGTGTTTTTCCCATTTGGTGTAGCTTTGGTGATTTAGCGGGCCCCATACTTCACTACCGTACAGTGCAATGGGCAGGATTATGCTGTCAAATATTTTGAGCCAGATTTTGATTGGGATTTGGATGTTGTAGAATTTTCTTTTTATTGCATATAGGGCTCTTCGGGCTTTTTCTTTTAGTGCATTCACTGCTATGTTGAAGCTCCCTGATGCTGTAATAGTTAGACCAAGGTAGGTGTAGCTCATAGTGTGTCCTATAGTGGTATCACTGAGGGTAAACTGGTATTTGTTTTCCTGACATCTGGGCCTTTTTTGAAAAATCATGATGTTTTTTTTTAGATTTACTGTTAGAGCCCAATTTTGGCAGTATTTGTCGAGTAGGTCTAGTTGTTGCTGTAATCCCTGTCTCTCTCTCTCTCTCTCTCTCCCGGTCACTCTCTCTCTCTCTCAGTCACTCTCTCTCTCTCGGTCACTCTCTCTCTCTCTCGGTCACTCTCCCTCTCTCAGTCACTCTCTCTCTCTCAGTCACTCTCCCTCTCTCAGTCACTCTCTCTCTCTCGGTCACTCTCTCTCTCCCGGTCACTCTCTCAGTTTTTTTTTCAGTTCAGTTCAAATGCTTTATTGGCATGAAAGTTTACAGAGAACCATATTGCCAAAGCTTACATTGCAAAAAGGTACAGTTTTCCAACATTCTGTAGGTGTCAATCGATTTGACATTTGTTGGGTATATACAATATTACTTTTAAACAATATTAATTTTAAACAGTCTTTCTACTTCATTTGGTACGTTCAATATTAATTTTAAACAGTCTTACTTTTAAACAGTCCTCAGGTTGTGACATGTTGTTACATATTTAGCCCCAAGGTATGGTCTGTCTCCTTCTCCTAGGACTAATCTCAATTTTGACAGATCATCCAATTCCTTGAAATCTGGGGTTGTTTGGCTTAGCTTGTTGAATAATATGTTTCTTGATGTGTTGAATTTTTCGCATTTTAGGAGGAAATGCATTTCTGTTTCAACCTCGCCAGCCAGACATTGATCGCATATTCTATTCTCTCTAGGCTGCCAGGATTTCTTGTATCTGCCTTTTTCAATTTCCAGTTGGTGGTCGCTTAGTCTGTACCTGGTGAGGGTCTGTCTCTGTTTTGTGTCTCTGATGGTCGTGAGGTAGTCTGCCAGTTTATATTCTCTTTTTAGGGCCCGGTAACATTCTAATCTGCTTTGGCTTTCGGTTATTTTGTTCCAATGTTCCAGGTAGGTTTCTTTGCATTTTTTAATGATTTGGTTCACTCGGATTGGTGTTTGGACGGCTGTGTTGGTCTGGGGCTGGTCAGGGTCCGGCTGAGTACTTAGTTTCAGTAGCAGCTGACTCAGGGGACTCTTTTCTGGGTTTAGCTCTTGGGTCTGAAAGGCTTTGAAATGAAGGGTGTCTGGGGAGCTAGATTTGAGGTGATTTAGGAAGTTTAGTGCTCGTTTTTGGATGTTTATTATCAGTGGGTATCTGCCTAGTTCGGCTCTCTCTCTCTCGGTCACTCTCTCTCTCTCTCGGTCACTCTCTCTCTCTCGGTCACTCTCTCTCTCTCTCTCAGTCATTCTCTCTCTCCCGGTCACTCTCTCTCTCTCTCAGTCACTCTCTCTCCCGGTCACTCACCCTCTCCCGGTAACTCTCTCTCCCGGTCACTCTATCTCTCCCGGTCACTCTCTCTCTCCCTGTCACTCTCTCTCTCTCTCGGTCACACTCTCTCTCCCGGTCACTCGCTCTCTCTCGGTCACTATCTCACTCCCGGCCACTCTCTCTCTCTCGGTCACTCTCTGCTGGTCTCTCTCTCTCTATCTCGCTCAGTCACTCTTTCTCTCGGTCACTCTCTCTCTCAGTCACTCTCTCTCTCTCCCGGTCACTCTCTCTCGGTCAATCTCTCTCTCTCAGTCACTCTCTCTCTCTCTCCCGGTCAGTCTCTCTCGGTCACTCTCTCTCCTGGTCACTCTCACTCTCCCGGTCACACTTTCTCTGCCGGTCACTCTCTCTCTCTCCCAGTCGCAGTCTCTCTCCTGGTCACAGTCTCCCGGTCACTCTCTCTTTCTCGGTCACTCTCTCTCTCCCGGACTCTCTCTCTCTCTCGGTCACTCTGTCACCGTCACTTTCTCTCGGTCACTCATCACTCCCGGTCACTCTCTCTCTCCTGGTCTCTCTTTTTCTCCCGGTCACTCTCTCTCTCGTTCACTCTCACTCTCTCGGTCACTATCACCCGGTCCCTCTGACTCTCTTGGTCACTCTCTCTCTCCCGGTCACTCTCTCTCTCTCGAGGTCACTCTCTCCTGGTCACTCGCTCTCGCTCACTCTCTCTCTCTCCCAGTCACTCTCTCGGTTGCTCTATCTCTCTCGGTCACTCTCTCTCTCTCTCACTCACTCTCTCTCTCTCGGTCACTCACTCTCTCCCGGTCACTCTCTCTCGGTCACTCTCTCTCTTGGTCACTCTCACACTCCCGGTCACACTTTTTCTCTCGGTCACTGTCACTCTCCCGGTCACCCACTCTCTCCCGGTCACTCTCTCTTTCTCGGTCACTCTGTCACCGTCACTCTCTCTCAGTCACTCTTCCGCTCCCGGTCACTCTCTCTCTTGGTCACTCTCCCTCTCTCGGTCACTCACTCTCTCACTCTCTGTCGGTCACTCTCTCTCTCCCGGTCACTCTCTCTCTCCCGGTCTCTCTTTTTCTCCCGGTCACTCTCTCTCTCAGTCACTCTCACTCTCTCGGACACTATCACCCGGGTACTCTGACACTCTTGGTCACTCTCTCTCTCCCGGTCGCTCTATCTCTCTCGGTCACTCTCTCCCGGTCACTCTCTCTCTCCCGGTCTCCCATTTTCTCCCGATCACTCTCTCGCTCGGTCACTCTCACTCTCTCGGTCACTATCACCCGGTCACTCTGACTAACTTGGTCACTCTCTCTCTCTCGGTCACTCTCTCTCTCTCCCGGTCACTCTCTCTCTCAGTCGCTCTATCTCTCTTGGTCAGTCTCTCCCGGTCACTCTCTCTCTCCGGGTCAGACTCCCTGTCTCGGTCACTCTCTCTCTCTCGGTCACTCTCGCTCCCCGGTCACTCTCTCCCTGTCATCTCGCTCTCTTTCCTGGTCACTCTATCTCCTCGTCACTCTCTCTCTCCCAGTCACACTCTCTCTCCCAGTCACTCGCTCTCTCTCGGTCACTCTATCTCTCTCGGATTCTCTCTCTCTCGGTCACTCTCTCTCTCCCGGTCACTCGCACCCGGTCACTCTCTCTCTCTCGGTCACTCTTTCTCTTCTGGTCACTCCCTCTCTCTCGGTCACTCTCTCTCTCCCGGTCACTCTCTCTCTCGGGGTCTCTCTCACTCTCCCGGTCATACACTCTCTCTCAGTCACTATCTCTCAACCGGTTACTCTCTCTCTCCTGGTCACTTGCTCTCCCCCGGTCACTCACTCCCGGTCTCTCTCTCTCTCTCGGTCACTCTTTCTCTCCTGGTCCTTCTCTCTCTCGGTCACGCTCTTTGTCTCGGTCACTATCTCTCTCTTGGTCATTCTCTTTCTCCATGTCAATCTCTCTCTCTTGGTCACTCTCTCTCGGTCAGTCTCTCTCTCTGTCGGTCACTCTCTCTCTCCCGGTCACTCTCTCTCTCCCGGTCACTCTATCTCTCCCGGTCACCCTGTCACTCTCTCTTGGTCACTCCCTCTCTCTTAGTCCCTCTCTCTCTCTCGGTCACTCTTTCTCTCCTGGTCACGCTCTCTCTCGGTCACACTCTCTGTCTCGGTCACTCTCTCTCTCTTGGTCATTCTCTTTCTCCATGTCAATCTCTCTCTCTTGGTCACTCTCTTTCTCGGTCACTCTCTCTCTCTGTCAGTCACTCTCTCTCTCTCCCGGTCACTCTATCTCTCCCTGTCACTCTCTCTCGGTCACTCCCTGTCTCCCGGTCATGCTCTCTCTCGGTCGCTCTATCTCTCTCGGTCACTCTCTCCCGGTCACTCTCTCTCTCTTGGTCACTCTCCCTCTCCAGGTCACTCTCTCTCTCTCGGTCACTCACTCTCTCTCTCAGTCACTCACTCTCTCCCAGTCATTCTCTCTCTCTTGGTCACTCTCTATCGGTCACGCTCTCTATCCCGGTCACTCTCTCTCGCTCTCTCGGTCACTTACTCTCTCCTGGTCACCCTTTCACTCCCGGTCACTCTCTCTCTCTCTTTCTCAGTCACACTCTCCCAGTCACTCTCTCTCTCTCGGTCTCTCTCACTTTCCCGGTCACACACTCTCTCCCGGTCACTCTCTCTCTCTCGGTCACTCTCTCTCTCGGTTACTCACTCTATCTTGGTCACACTCTCTCTCTCTGTCGGTCACTCTCTCTCTCCCGGTCACTCTCTCTCTCTCCTGGTCTCTCTTTTTCTCCTGGTCACGCTCTCTCTCAGTCACTCTCACTCTCTCGGTCACTATCTCCCGGTCACTCTGTCGCTTTCGGTCACTCTCTCTCACCCGGTCACTCACTCTCTCTCGGTCACTCTCTCTCTTCCGGTTACACACTCTCGCCAGGTCACTCTTTCCCTATCATTCTCTCTCTCTCGGTCACTCTCCCTCTCCTGGTCTCTCACTCTCAGTCACTCTCTCTCTCTCCCGGTCACTCTCTCTCTCGGTCGCTCTATCTCTCTCGTTCACTCTCTCCCGGTCACTCTCTCTCTCTCGGTCACTCTCCCTCTCCAGGTCACTCTCTCTCTCTCGGTCACGCCCTCTCTCTCTCAGTCTCTCCCAGTCATTCTCTCTCTCTCGCTCACTCTCTCTCAGCCGGTCACTCTCTCTCTCCCGGTCACACACTCGCACCCGGTCACTCTTTCATGATCACTCCCTTTCTCACGGTCACTCTCCCTCTCCCGGTCTCTCTCTATCCGTCATCTCTCTCTCCCGGTCAATCTCTCTCCGTCACTCTCTCTCTCTCTTGGTCACTCTCTCTCTCCCGGTCACTCTCTCCCTGTCACTCGCTCTCTCTCCCGGTCACTCTCTCTCCTGGTCACTCTCTCTCTCGGTCACTCTCTCTCTCCCGGTCACTCTCTCTCCCGATCTCTCTCTCTCCCCCAGTCACTCACTCTCTCTTGGTCACTCTCTCTCTTTCTCTCGGTCACTCTCTCTCTCCCGGTCACTCTCTCCCCCAGTCACTCACTCACTCCCGGTCACTCTCTCTCTCTCGATCACTCTTTCATTCTCGGTCACTCTCTCTCTCTCGGTCACTCTCTCTCTCCAGGTCACTCTCTCTCTCTCGGTCACTCACTCTCTCTCCCAGTCATTCTCTCTCTCTTGGTCACTCTCTCTCTCTTGGTCACGCTCTCTCTCCCGGTCACTCTCTCTCTCTCTCTCGGTCACTTACTCTCTCCTGGTCACCCTCTCACTCCCGGTCACTCTCTCTCTCTCTCTCTCTCAGTCACACTCTCCCGGTCACTCTCTCTCTCTCGGTCTCTCTCACTTTCCCGGTCACGCACTCTCTCCCGGTCACTCTCTCCCGGTCACGCACTCTCTCTCGGTCACTCTCTCTCTCTCGGTCATGCTCTCCCTCCTGGTCACTCTCTCTCTCTCTGTCACTCTTCTGGTCACACAATCTCGCCCGGTCACTCTCTCTCTCTCGGTTACTCTCTCTCTCGGTCACTCTCTCTCTCCTGGTCACTCTCTCTCCCCTGGTCACTCTCTCTTCCGGTCACGCTCTCTCTCCTGGTCACTCTCTCTCTCCTGGTCACTCTCTCTCCCCTGATCACTCTCTCTTCCGGTCACGCTCTCTCTCCTGGTCACTCTCTCTCTCTCTCGGTCACTCACTCTCTCCTGGTCACTCTCTCACTCCCAGTCACTCTCTCTCTCTTGGTCACTCTCTCCTGGTCTCTCTCTCTCTCTCGCCCGGTCACTCTCTCTCTCCCGGTCACACTCTCTCTCTCTCCCTCTCTCTCTCTCTCAGTCAGACTCTCTCTCCCGGTCTCTCTTTTTCTCCCGGTCACTCTCTCTCTCGGTCACTCTCACTCTCTCGGTCACTATCTCCCGGTCACTCTGTCTCTCTCGGTCACTCTCTCTCGGTCACGCTCTCTCTCTCGCTCACTCTCTCTCGCTTGGACACTCTTTCTCTCCCGGTCACTCTCTCTCTCTCAGTCACTCTCTCTCTCCCGGTCACTCACACTCTCCCGGTCACTCTCTCTCCCCCAGTCACTCTCCCTCCCGGTAACTCTCTCTCCCTGTCACTCTATCTCTCCTGGTCACTCTCTCTCTCCCTGTCACTCTATCTCTCTCGGTCACTCTCTCTCTCTCGGTTACTCTCTCTCTCTCGGTCACTCTCTCTCTTGGTCACTCTCTCTCTCTCGGTTACTTTCTCTCTCCCGGTCACTCTCTCCCCCAGTCACTCACTCACTCCCGGTCACTCTCTCTCTCTCGATCACTCACTGGCCTAGAAATTGAGTGGGCTTTGCGCCCATTTTGCGGCGCTAGAGGTCATTGCGCTGGACTTACAGCCGGTCCAGAAATTCCCTGGGGCCCTACCATCGGCGGTAGACCGGTTGCGCTGCGCCGGCACCGATGACGTCATCGGTGTGCGCAGCGTCCCGGTTGCCGTGGTGACGGGCCCCAGCGCCGAAATTGAGTTGCGGCCGCCTCGCCCGTGGCAGCCGCAACTAAGACTCTGGCAACCGAGTCTTACAGGAGTTTGCGCCGGCGAATTAAGGTCGCGCGGCGGCCGGCCGCTTTCCCGCCGGCCGCCTGCCCGCACCTCCCTCCCCGGACTCCTCCACCGCCCCCCCGCGGAACAGATGCTTCTGGGCTGCGAGCCCGGCACTTCCCCGAGGTGCCGGGCTCATTTTTGTGAAGATTTTACCGGCCAGCGGGCGGGTGCAGGCAGCTCCTCCTTAACTGAAGGAGGAGGCCTGCACTTCCCGAGCCTGCCGCACCGCATCGGGCGCCGCAGCACCGGAATAGCGCCGCAATGCCGCAGGTAGCGCCCATTTTCAGGCGCAAACACCCTTCAGTAGCGCCAGCAGCCGTTTGGGCGCGGCGCTACTGAATTTTTGGCGTGCGCAGGGGGACTTAGCGCCGGCGCTAACTTTCCGGCGCTAAAGCCCTGGCGCGGCGCCAACTGAATTTCTAGGCCACTCTCTCTTGGTCACTCTCTCGCTCTCTCTCGGTCACTCTCTCTCTCCCGGTCACTCTCTCCCCCAGTCACTCACTCACTCCCGGTCACTCTCTCTCTCTCGATCACTCTTTCTTTCTCGGTCACTCTCTCTCTCTCGGTCACTCTCTCTCTCTCGGTCACTCTCTCTCTCGCGGTCACTCTCTCTCGGTCACTCTCTCTCTCTCGGTCACTCTCTCTCTCGGTTGGTCACTCTCTCTCTCCCGGTCACTCTCTCTCTCCCGGTCACTCTCTCTCTCCCAGTCACTCTATCTCTCCTGGTCACTCTCTCCCTGTCACTCTCTCTCAGTCACTCCCTCTCTCTCGGTCACTCTCTCTCTCCTGGTCACTCTCTCTCCCCTGGTCACTCTCACTCCTGGTCATGCTCTCTCTCCCGGTCACTCTCTCTCTCTCTCGGTCACTCACTCTCTTCTGGTCACCCTCTCACTCCCAGTCACTCTCTCTCTCTAGGTCACTCTCTCCTGATCTCTCTCTCGCTCGGTCACACTCTCACTCCCGGTCACTCTCTCTCTCTCTCTCTCTCCCTCTCTCTCTCAGTCACACTCTCCCGGTCACTCTCTCTCTCTCGGTCTCTCTCACTTTCCCGGTCACACACTCTCTCCCGGTCACTCTCTCCCGGTCACGCACTCTCTCTCGGTCACTCTCTCTCTCGATCATGCTCTCCCTCCTGGTCACTCTCTCTCTCTCTCGGTCACTCTTCCGGTCACACAATCTCGCCCGGTCACTCTCTCTCTCTCGGTCACTCTCTCTCGGTCACCCTCTCTCTCCCGGTCACTCTCTCCTAGTCACTCTGCCTCTCCCAGTCACTCTCTCTCCCGGTCATTCTCTCCCTTGGTCACCCTCTCTCAGCCGGTCACTCTCCCTCTTCCGGTCTCTCTCTCTCTCAGTCACTCTCTCTCTCTCCCGGTCACTCTCTCTCTCTCAGTCACTCCCTCTCAGTCACTCTCTCTCTCTCCCGGTCACTCTCTCTTGGTCACTCTCTCTCTCTCGGTCACTCTCCCTCTCTCGGTCACTTTCTCTCTCTCGGTCACACTCTCTTTCTCTCTCGGATACTCAATTCAATTCAATTCAATTCAATTCACATCGCTTTATTGGCATGACAAGGTACATCTTATGTTGCCAAAGCATCGAAAAACATTCATGGTTGTACACAAAAATACAGGTCTATCCATACAGTGTATAAACAGATATATCCCTGAGTGTATAATATACACTCTCTCTCTCCCGGTCACTCTCTCTCTCTTGGTCAACTCTCTTGGTCACTCTCACTCTCCCGCTCTCACTTTCTGTCCCGGTCACTCTCTCTCTCTCCCAGTCACACTTTCTCTCCTGGTCACTGTCACTCTCTCTCGGTCACTCACTCTCTCCCGGTCACACCCTCTCTCCTGGTCACTCTCTCTCTCCCAGTCACTCTCTTCTGGGCACTCTCTCTCTCCTGGTCACTCTCTCCTGGTCACTCTCTCTCTTGGTCAATAACTCTCTCCCGGTCACTCCCTCTCTCCTGGTCACTCTCTCTCTCCTGGTCACTCTCTCCTGGTCACTCTCTCTCTTGGACAATAACTCTCTCCCGGTCACTCTCTCTCTCCCAGTCACTTTCTCTCTCTCGGTCACTGTCACTCTCCCGGTCACCCACTCTCTCCCAGTCACTCTCTCCCGGTCACTCTCTCGTTCTCAGTCACTCTCTCTCTCTCCCGGTCACTCTCTCGTTCTTGGTCACTCTCTCTCTCTCCCGGTCACTCTCTCTCTCTCACGGTCACTCTGTCATGGTCACTCTCTCTCTCGGTCACTCTCTCTCTCGGTCACTCACTCTATCTCGGTCACTCTCTCTCTCTCTGTCGGTCACTCTCTCTCTCCCGGTCACTCTCTCTCTCCCGGTCTCTCTTTTTCTCCTGGTCACTCTCTCTCTCGGTCACTCTCACTCTCTCGGTCACTATCTCCCGGTCACTCTGTCGCTTTCGGTCACACTCTCTCACCCGGTCACTCTCTCTCTCCCGGTCACTCTCTCTCTCTAGGTCACTCTCTCCTGGTCACTTTCTCTCTCGGTCACTCTCTCTCACTCTCTCGGTCACTCTCTCCCTCCCGGTCACTCACTCTCTCTCGGTCACTCTCACTCTTCCGGTTACACACTCTCGACAGGTCACTCTCTCCCGATCACTGTCTCTCTCTCGGTCACTCTCCCTCTCCCGGTCTCTCTCTCTCGGTCACTCTCTCTCTCTCCCGGTCACTCCCTCTCTCGGTCACTCTCTCTCTCGGTCACCCTCTCTCTCCCGGTCACTCGCTCTCTCAGTCGCTCTATCTCTCTCGGTCACTCTCTCCCGGTCACTCTCTCTCTCCCAGTCATTCTCTCTCTCTCAGTCACTCTCTCTCTCCCGGTCATTCTCTCTCTTGGTCATTCTCTCTCTCCCAGTCACTCTCACTCTCTTGGTCACTCTCTCTCACCCGGTCACTCTCTCTCTCCCGGTCACTCTCACTCTTCCGGTTACACACTCTCGCCAGGTCACTCTCTCCTGGTCACTCTCTCTCTCGGTCACTCTCTCTCTCTCTCGGTCACTCTCTCTCTCTCTCGGTCACTCTCTCGCTCCCGGTCACTCACTCTCTCTCGGTCACTCTCACTCTTCCGGTTACACACTCTCGCCAGGTCACTCTCTCCTGATTATTCTCTCTCTCTCGGTCACTCTCCCTCTTTCGGTCTCTCTCTCTCGGTCACCCTCTCTCTCTCCTGGTCACTCTCTCTCTCAGTGAACTCTCTCTCCCGGTCACGCTCTCTCTCTCGGTCACTCTCTCCCGGTCATTCTCTCTCTCTCGGTCACTCTCTCTCTCTCGGTCACCCGCTCTCTCCTGGTCACTCACTCCCGGTCACTCCCTCTCTCTCCCAGTAACTCTCTCTCTCTCCCGGTCACTCTCTCCTGGTCACTCTCTCTCTCCCGGTCACTCTCTTCTAGTCACTCTGTCTCTCCCAGTCACTCTCTCTCTCCCGGTCATTCTCTCTCTTGGTCACTCTCCCTCTCCCGGTCTCTCTCTATCCGTCACTCTCTCTCTTCCAGTCACTCTAGCTCTCCATCACTCTCTCTCTCTCTTGGTCACTCTCTGTCTCCCGGTCACTCTCTCCCTGTCACTCGCTCTCCCTCCCGGTCACTCTCTCTCTCTCGGTCACTCTCCCTCTCCCGGTCTCTCTCTCTCGGTCACTCTCTCTCTCTCCCGGTCACTCCCTCTCTTGGTCACTCTCTCTCTCGGTCACCCTCTCTCTCCCGGTCACTCTCTCTCTCGGTCGCTCTATCTCTCTCGGTCACTCTCTCCCGGTCACTCTCTCTCTCTCGGTCACTCTCTCTCTCTCTCAGTCACTCTCTCTCTCTTCCGGTCACTCTCTCTCTCTCGGTCACTCTCGCTCTCCCGGTCACTCTCTCTCTCGGTCGCTCTATCTCTGTCGGTCACTCTCTCCCGGTCACTCTCTCTCTCTCGGTCACTCTCTCTCTCTCTCAGTCACTCTCTCTCTCTTCCGGTCATTCTCTCTCTCCCGTTCACTCTCTCTCTCTCTTGGTCACTCACTCTCTCCCGGTCAATCTCTCGCTCCCAGTCACTCTCTCTCTCGGTCACTCTCTCCTGGTCACTCTCGCTCTCTCTCGGTCACTCTCTCTCTCTCTCTCGGTCACTGTCTATCACCCGGTCACTCTCTCTCTCCCAGTCACTCTCTCTCTCTAGGTCACTCTCTCCTGGTCACTCAATTTTTTTCAATCCAAATTGCTTTATTGGCATGACAAGATACATCTTATGTTACCAAAGCACAGAAATACATGTATGATTGACCACATAAACACCGATCTAGACATACAGTGTATAGACAAGTATACCCATGTGTTCATAGATATACACACATATAATATGCATATAATCTTTTCTTAGATTTAATGGTCACTGGTTGTCCCTCTGCTTGTGGCAAGCTGTAACATAGTTTGCCGCTATAGTTACACATTTTCTCTGTTCCCCCAATAGATAGGGGAGTTTTTGGTGGTCATTCAAATTTTTGAATTCAGGGCATATTTTTGTGAATTTTGGGTAGAAATTCTCCCTTATGTCCTGATAGTTTCCACAAGTTGTGAGGAAGTGCATCTCTGTCTCCACCACTCCCTGACTGCAGTGAGAGCATATCCTGTCCTCTCTGGGCAGCCAGGTCTGCCTGTGTCTGCCTTTTTCGATGGCCAGGCTATGTTCACTAAGTCTGTACATTGTCAAGGCTTTTCTCAGTTTGCTATCCTTTACCATGGTCAGGTGTTCAGCCATGGTGTATTGTCTGTTTAGGGCCAAATAGCAATCGAGTTTGTTTTGGGTTTTTGTCGTTTCTGTCCAATAGGTCAAATATTTTTCCTTTTGCTTAGTGATAATTGTGTTCGGTCGAATTCTCTGTGCTAGGATGTCACTGTCCTGGGGCTGGTTATTATTAGTAGTGTTGGTAGTTACTTCACTGAGTCCCAGGACTAGTTGACTGAGGGGACTCTTCTCTATGATCATCTCTTAGCATTTCAAGGCTTCGTAATGATAGCAGTGGGGGTTGCTCATTTTTAGGTGTTTCCAAAATTTGATGGCTCGTTTTTGGATATTAATTAGTAGTAGATATTGGCCTAGTTCTGCCCTGCATGCATTGTTTGTGGTTTTCCTCTGAGTCCGGAGGATACTTTTACAGAATTCTGCATGCAGGATCTCAATTGGGTGTTTGTCCCATTTTGCGAATTCCTGTTGTGTTAGCGGACCCCACACCTCACTGCCATAGAGTGCAATTGGTTCAATTACTGATTTAAATATTTTGAGCCAAATGCCAATTGGAATTTCTATTTAGATTGACTTTTTAATGGCATAGAAAGCCCTTTTTGCTTTCTCTTTCAGTTCATTCACAGCCAAATGAAAGTTTCCCGTAGAACTGATTTTTAAGCCTAAGTATGTGTAATTTGTAGTTTGTTCAATTTTAGTTGCTCCTAGTGTGAAGTTTATTCTGGGTCCCTGATGTCTGGATCTTTTCTGGAACACAAGAACTTTGGGTTTTTTGGGGTTTATTGTCAGGGCCCAGGTCTGACAGAACGACTCTAGCAGATCCAGGTTCTGCTGTAGACCCTCCTCAGTTGGTGAGAGCAGAACCAGGTCATCTGCATAGAGGAGGAGTTTAATCTTGGAGTCATATAGGGCGAGGCCAGGTGCTGTAGATTGTTCAAGTAGTTTTGCCAATTCATTTATGTAAATATTAAAGAGTGTCGGTGAGATAGGCGAGCCCTGCGCCACGCCACGCCCCTGTGAGAAATATTTTGTTTGTTTGTCTCCAATTTTAACTGCACATTTATTGTTTGTATACATTGATTTAATTACATCATATGTTTTTCCCCCTACACCACTTTCAATAAGTTTTAAGAATAGACCGTTATGCCAAATAGAATCGAAAGCCTTCTGGAAATTTATAAAGCAGGCAAAAATTTTGCTTTCGTTTTGGTGAACATGTTTGTCAATTAGGGTGTGTAGGGTAAAAATATGGTCCGATGTTCTATAATTTGGTAAGGATCCAATTTGGCTTTTACTCAAGACATTGTGCTCCTCAAGGAAGTTTATAAGTCTTTGGTTTATGATACTACAGAATACCTTCCCCAGGTTACTGTTCACACAGATGCCTCGATAGTTATTTGGGTCAACTTTGTCTCCACTTTTGTATATGGGCATTATGAGTCCTTTGTTCCAGATATCAGGGAAGTAACCGACACTCAGAGCTAAGTTGAAGAGTTTTAGGATAGCCAATTTCATTTTATTGTCAGTGTGTTTAATCATCTCGTTTAGGATGCCATCTGCTCCACAAGCTTTTCTTGGTCGCAGGTCCTTGAATTTTTCAAATAGCTCTTTTTCAGTTATTGGGTGGTCTAATGGGTTTTGGTAGTCTTTTATGGCCAGTTCGAGCTTTTCCAATTCTTTGCATATTAGATCTTGCTCTGGGCTTAGTGTGTTTTTCTGGTATAATTTTTCAAAACGGTTTTCCCATATGTCTCCATTTTGAATGGGCAATTCGTCGGGTTGCTGTGAGGGTGCCGGTCAGTTCCTTCAGTAACCCCTAGATGGCACCTTCACTGGTTGGTTTCCCTTTGTTAATTGTTACTTGTTTCTCCTCTTTTGGTGGGGCCAAATAAATTGAACAAATAAACTGAAACTAAACCTCTAAAAAATCATTAAATAAACCTTAACAAATCAAATTAAAATTTGGTTGTGTTACTTGTTTCTCCTCTTTTGGTAAGACCAAATAAATGAACAAATAAACTGTAACTAAACCACTAAAAAATCTTTAAATAAACCTTAACAAATCAAATTAAAATTTGGTTGTGTTACTTGTTTCTCCTCTTTTGGTAAGACCAAATAAATGAACAAATAAACTGTAACTAAACCACTAACAAATCTTTAAATAAACCTTAACAAATCAAATTAAAATTTGGTTGTGTTACTTGTTTCTCCTGTTTATTACTTAACTGCCTTTTATCTGGTTTATTGGTTTCACCTGTTTTTGCTTGTATTTAAGTTCTGTGGTTTCTTCCCTCTGGGCTCAGTCTTGACAAGGTGTTCTGTCTTGACTAGGTGTTCTGTCTTGACTAGGTGTTCTGTCTTGACTAGGTGCTCAGTTTTGGACAAGCCAGTTGCCCTGTGGTAGCTTGTCTTGAGCTCAGTTTGGACAAGCCGGTTGCCTCATGGTAGCTTGTCTTGAGTTCCTATCTTGACAAGCCGGTTGCCCTGGGGTAGCTTGTCTTGAGCTCAGTCTGGACAAGCTGGTTGCCTCACGGTAGCTTGTCTTGAGTTCCTATCTTGACTAGCCGTTTGCCTATGTGGTAGCTTGTCTTGATCTCTTATGTTTTGCAACGGTTTACCTGTGTGATTCTAGTAAAGTACTATTATTTAAGACTGCATATCTGCTTCTCGCCTTGTCTGTCTGCACTTGGGTCCAGAACCTACCTCGCCCGTCAGCACGGCCCCGTATCTACATGGCTCCATGACTGCAACCCTGACAGTAGGACTGAGCCAGTATGGACCCAGCAGCGATGGAAGAATTTCGTTCTATTCTCGTCCGTTAAGGTGCTTTCCTCGCCCTTCTTGCGTCCCTTCGGAATATAATCCATTGAGCGTGCTAACTCTGGAAAACGATGGCTCTGTCGCTTACAAAGATTATGATCCTATGATTGCCACGACATGTACCTGCCACTAGTGGATGAGGAGGGTGATTTTGTCTTGAGATTTCTGAACATCTGCAGTTCGTGATCAGTCAGAATGGGAAATATCATCGCTTGAAAAGCTAAGAAAATTCGCCATGTGTACTAATACAGACTTTTTCATTTTTGACTTCTAGTTCTAAATGCCCAGGAGGGTGCGTGGCTGGCTACTGTTGTATACGTGTGACTGTGACTTTGGATTTATCAAGTTTGAGCCTTTTAAGTCTTTTCCCCCCTTGGGTATCCATACCACTATAATATAGAAGTGTGGATAATTTAAGCATATGCTCTGTATTCATTTAAATGATTATCCTGTGCCTTATGTCTTTATAATGAAACGAGGGCCATTTTATAATTGTTTGTTTCGGCCCGGGACACTTTGGATCCTGAACTTATCAGGGATTTTCGCCGTAGCCACCCTGATCGTCCAGGAGGAACGTCAGGAGCTGTTCCTAGGGGAGGGGGTCCTGTGAGGGTGCCGGTCAGTTCCTTCAGTAACCCCTAGATGGCACCTTCATTGGTTGGTTTCCCTTTGTTAATTGTTACTTGTTTCTCCTGTTTATTACTTAACTGCCTTTTATCTGGTTTATTGGTTTCACCTGTTTTTGCTTGTATTTAAGTACTGTGGTTTCTTCCCTCTGGGCTCATTCCTGACAAGGGAGTTCGTCTTGATAAGGTGTTCTGTCTTGACTAGATGCTCAGTTTTGGACAAGCCGGTTGCCCTGTGGTAGCTTGTCTTGAGCTCAGTTTGGACAAGCCGGCTGCCTCATGGTAGCTTGTCTTGAGTTCCTATCTTGACAAGCCGGTTGCCCTGAGGTAGCTTGTCTTGAGCTCAGTCTGGACAAGCCGGTTGCCTCATGGTAGCTTGTCTTGAGTTCCTATCTTGACTAGCCGTTTGCCTATGTGGTAGCTTGTCTTGAGCTCTTATGTTTTGCAACGGTTTACCTGTGTGATTCTAGTAAAGTACTGTTATTTAAGACTGCATATCTGCTTCTCGCCTCGTCTGTCTGCACTTGGGTCCAGAACCAGCCTCGCCCGGACAGCACGGCCCTGTGTCTACATGGCCCCGTGACAGCAACCCTGACAGTTGCTTTTTGTGTAATGTATTCCAGTTGTCCCAGAAACAATTAGAATCGATGGATTCCTCAATGGAGCTGAGTTTATTCTTAATATACTGTTCTTTCTTGGCTCTGAGTGTGTTTTTATATTGTGTTAGTGCCTGACAATAAGCAAGGCGTAGTTCCTCGTTTTCTGGTTGGCTGTGTTTTTGGTTTGATATTTTTCTGAGTTTTTTCCTCATGTTATGGCAGTCTGAATCAAACCATTTTTAGTGGTTTTGTGTTTTGGGTTTACTCTTGCGAGATATCAAGTTCGACATTGTTGCCAAATTATCAAAAATATTATTTAGGTTATTCACTGCCAGGTTTACGCCTTCTTTATTGTGAGCGTATGTGTTTTCAGAAAGGTGTCCAAGAGGGATTGAGTTGATTGGCTGCTAATTGCTTTCTGGTATTTTTCCGTACTGTTTTGGGCCCATCTGTAGGATTTTTTAATGTTGTACAGCTTACTGGGCTGTGTTTCTGTGTTGGTTGTTTCTGTCCTTTTAAGATACGCAGTAATTTGGCTGTGATCTGACAGTGGTGTTAGTGGTTTGACTGAATGCTCTGAAAGAGGATGGGTCTAGATCTGTAATCATATCGTCTACGGTGCTGATGCCAAGAGGTGAAGAATAGGTCGATCTTCCTAGGGAGTCTCCTATGAACCTACCATTGACGATGTACAGACCCAGGCTTCGACAGAGCTGCAGGAGCTGCTTTCCATTTGCATTTATCTGTTTGTCGTAGTTACACCTGTGTGAATGTAAAGGGAGATCAAACTGGTTATTTCCAAATATGTAATTATTCCCCTGAGTACTGATAGTCTGGTTCTTCACCAGTTCTTGAGAGACCGAGTCACTCTATCTCGGTCACTCTCTCTCTCTCTGTCGGTCACTCTCTCTCTCCTGGTCACTCTCTCTCTCTCGGTCACACTCTCTCTCTCCCGGTCACTCTCTCCTAGTCACTCTGTCTCTCCCAGTCACTCTCTCTCCCCTGGTCATTCTCTCTCCTGGTCATTCTCTCTCCTGGTCATTCTCTCTCTTGGTCACTCTCTCTCTTGGTCACTCTCTCTCTCTCTCCTGGTCACTCTCTCTCTCCTGGTCACTCTCTCACTCCTGGTCACTCACTCTCTCTCGGTCACCCTCACTCTTCCGATCACACACACTCGCCAGGTCACTCTCTCCCGATCATTCTCTCTCGGTCACTCTTTCCTGATCACTCGCTCTCTCTCGGTCACTCACTCTATCTCGGTCACTCTCTCTCTCTCTGTCGGTCACTCTCTCTCTCCTGGTCTCTCTTATTCTCCTGGTCACTCTCTCTCTTGGTCACTCTCACTCTCTTGGTCACTATCTCCCGGTCACTCTGTCTCTCTTGGTCACTCGCTCTCTTCTGGTCAGTCTATCTCTTCCGGACACTCTCTCTCTAGGTCACTCTCTCCTGGTCACTCTCTCTTGGCCACTCTCTCTCTCTCTCGGTCACTCACTCTATCTCGGTCACTCTCTCTCTCTCTCTCTCCCGGTCACTCTCTCACTCTCTCTCTCCCAGTCACTCTCTCTCTCTGTCACTCTCTCTCTCTGTCACTCTCTCTCTCTGTCACTCTCTCTCTCTGTCACTCTCTCTCTCGGTCACGCACTCTATCTTGGTCACTCTCTCTCTCTCTGTCGGTCACTCTCTCTCTCCTGGTCTCTCTTATTCTCTTGGTCACTCTCTCTCTCGGTCAATCTCTCTCTCGGTCACTCTCTCTCTCTGTCACTCTCTCTCTCTCGGTCACGCACTCTATCTCGGTCACTCTCTCTCTCTCTGTCGGTCACTCTCTCTCTCCTGGTCTCTCTTATTCTCCCGGTCACTCTCTCTCTCGGTCACTCTCTCTCTCGGTCACTCTCACTCTCTCGGTCACTATCTCCCGGTCACTCTGTCTCTCTTGGTCACTCTCTCTCTTCTGGTCACTCTATCTCTTCCGGTCACTCACTCTTTAGTTCACTCTCTCCTGGTCACTCTCTTTTGGCCACTCTCTCTCCCTCCCGGTCACTCGCTCCCTCCTGGTCACTCACTCTCTCTCGGTCACTCTCACTCTTCCGGTCACACATTCTCGCCAGGTCACTCTCTCCCGATCATTCTCTCTCTCTCGGTCACTCTCTCTCTCTCCCGGCCACTCACTCTCTTGGTCACTCTCTCTCTCGGTCACTCTCTCTCTCCCGGTCACACTCTCTCTTGTTCGCTCTATCTCTCTCGGTCACTCTCTCCCAGTCACTCTCTCTATCACACTCCCTCTTTCGGTCACTCTCTAACTCTCGGTCACCCTCTCACTCCCAGTCACTCACTCCCGGTCACTCTCTCTCTCTCCCAGTCACTCTCTCTCTCCCGGTCACTCTTTCCTGGTTAATCTGTGTCTCCCAGTCACTCTCCCTCTCCCGGTCTCTCTCTCTCGGTCACTCTGTCTCTCTCTCGGTCACTCTGTCCCTCTCTCTCGGTCACTCTGTCTCTCTCTCGGTCACTCTGTCTCTCTCTCGGTCACTCTGTCTCTCTCTCGGTCACTCTGTCTCTCTCTCTCTCGGTCACTCTCTCTCTCGGTCGTTCTCTCTCTCGGTCGCTCTCTCTCTCGGTCGCTCTCTCTCTCCCGGTCACTCTCTCTCTCGTTCGCTCTATCTCTCTCGGTCACTCTCTCTCTCCCTCTCAGTCACTCTCCCTCTCTCGGTCTCTCTCTCGGTCACTCTCTCTCTCCCGGTCACACTCTCCATGTCACTCTCGCTCTCTTGGTCACTCTCTCTTTCCTGATCACACTCTCTCTTTCATGGTCACTCTCTCTCTCTCCCAATCACTCTCTCTCTCTCCCGGTCACTCTCTCTTGGTCACCCTCTCACTCTCGGTCACTCAATTCAATTCAATTCAATTCAAATGCTTTATTGGCATGAAAGTTTACAGAGAACCATATTGCCAAAGCTTACATAGCAAAAAGGTACATTTTCAAACATTCTGTAGGTGTCAATCGATTTGACATTTGTTGGGTACATACAATATTACTTTTAAACAATATTAATTTTAAACAGTCTTTCTACTTCATTTGGTACGTTCAATATTAATTTTAAACAGTCTTACTTTTAAACAGTCCTCAGGTTGTGACATGTTGTTACATATTTGGCCCCAAGGTATGGTCTGTCTCCTTCTCCCAGGACTAATCTCAATTTTGACAGGTCATCCAATTCCTTGAAATCTGGGGTTGTTTGGCTTAGCTTGTTGAATAATATGTTTCTTGATGTGTTGAATTTTTCGCATTTTAGGAGGAAATGCATTTCTGTTTCAACCTCGCCGGCCAGACATTGATCGCATATTCTATTCTCTCTAGGCTGCCAGGATTTCTTGTATCTGCCTTTTTCAATTTCCAGTTGGTGGTCGCTTAGTCTGTACCTGGTGAGGGTCTGTCTCTGTTTTGTGTCTCTGATGGTCGTGAGGTAGTCTGCCAGTTTATATTCTCTTTTTAGGGCCCGGTAACATTCTAATCTGCTTTGGCTTTCGGTTATTTTGTTCCAATGTTCCAGGTAGGTTTCTTTGCATTGTTTAATGATTTGGTTCACTCGGATTGGTGTTTGGACGGCTGTGTTGGTCTGGGGCTGGTCAGGGTCCGGCTGAGTACTTAGTTTCAGTAGCAGCTGACTCAGGGGACTCTTTTCTGGGTTTAGCTCTTGGGTCTGAAAGGCTTTGAAATGAAGGGTGTCTGGGGAGCTAGATTTGAGGTGATTTAGGAAGTTTAGTGCTCGTTTTTGGATGTTTATTATCAGTGGGTATCTGCCTAGTTCGGCTCTGCATGCATTTGTTGGCGTTTTTCTTTGGGTGCGAAGGATGCTTCGGCAGAATTCTGCATGTAGGGCTTCTATTGTGTGTTTTTCCCATTTAGTGTAGCTTTGGTGATTTAGCGGGCCCCATACTTCACTACCGTACAGCGCAATGGGCAGGATTATGCTGTCAAATATTTTGAGCCAGATTTTGATTGGGATTTGGATGTTGTAGAATTTTCTTTTTATTGCATATAGGGCTCTTCGGGCTTTTTCTTTTAGTGCATTCACTGCTATGCTGAGGCTCCCTGATGCTGTAATAGTTAGACCAAGGTAGGTGTAGCTCATAGTGTGTCCTATAGTGGTATCACTGAGGGTAAACTGATATTTGTTTTCCTGACATCTGGGCCTTTTTTGAAAAATCATGATGTTGGTTTTTTTTAGATTTACTGTTAGAGCCCAATTTTGGCAGTATTTGTCGAGTAGGTCTAGTTGTTGCTGTAATCCCTGTTCTGTGGGAGACAGCAGAACCAGGTCGTCCGCATAGAACAGGGATTTCACTTCTCCATCCAGGAGACGGAGACCTGGTGACTCGCTTTGCTCCAGCATGTCTGCTAATTCATTTATGTATATGTTGAACAGGGTCGGGCTCAAATTGCAGCCCTGCCGGACGCCTCTTCTCTGGGTGAAGAAATCGGTGCGTTTGTCTCCAATTGTCTCTCTCTGTCAGTCACTCTCTCTCTCCCGGTCACTCTCTCTCCCGGTCACTCTCTCTCCCGGTCACTCTCTCTCTCGGTCACGCTCTCTCTCCCAGTCAGTCACTCTCTCTCTTTCTCTCGGTCACTCTCTTTCTCTCGGTCACTCTCTTTCTCTCGGTCATTCTCATTCTCTCGGTCACTCTCTTTCTCTCGGTCACTCTCTCTCTCTCGGTCACTCTCTTTCTCTCGGTCACTCTCTTTCTCTCGGTCACTCTCTCTCTCCCGGTCACTCTCTCGCCCCCGGTCACGCTCTCTCTCTCCTGGTCACGCTCTCTCTCTCCCGGTCACTCTCTCTCTCTCGGTCACTCTCTCTCTCCCGGTCACTCTCTCGCCCCCGGTCACGCTCTCTCTCTCCCGGTCACTCTCTCTCTCTCGGTCCCTCTCTCTCTCTCGGTCACTCTCTCTCTCTCGGTCACTCTCTCTCTCGGTCACACTTTCTCTCTCTCGGTCACTCTCTCGGTCACTCTCTCTCTCCCGGTCACTCGCTCTCTCTCGGTCTCTCTCACGCTCCCGGTCACTCTCTCCTGGTCACACTTTCTCTCCTGGTCACTCTCTCTCTCTGTCACTCTCTCTCTCGGTCACTGTCTCTCTCTCGATCAATCTCCCTCTCTCGGTCACTCTCCCTCTCTCTGTTGGCCACTCTCCCTCTCCTGGTCACTCTCTCTCTCTCTCTTTCGGTCACTATCTCCTGATTTCTCTGCCACTCTCACTCACTCTCTCTCTCCCGGTCACTCTCTCTCTCTCCCGGTCACACTCTCTCTCCCGGTCACTCTCTCTCTCCCGGTCACTCTCTCTCTCCCGGTCACTCTCTCTCTCCCGGTCACTCTCTCTCTCCCGGTCACTCTCTCTGTCCCGGTCACTCTGTCCCGGTCACTCTCTCTGTCCTGGTCACTCTCTCTCTCCCGGTCACTCTCTCTCTCCCGGTCACTCTCTCTGTCCCGGTCACTCTCTCTCTCCCGGTCACTCTCTCTCTTTCCTGGTCACCCTCTGTATCCTGGTCACTCTCTCTCTCTCTCGGTCACTCACTCTCTCACAGTCACTCTCTCGCTGCCGATCACTCTCTCTCTCTCTCGGTCACTCTCTCCTGGTCACTCTCTCTCTCGATCACTCTCTCCCTCTCGGTCACTCACTCCCGGCCACACTCTCACTCCCGGTCACTCTCTCTCTCACGGTCTCTCTCTCGCTCCCGGTCACAGTTTCTCTCCCAGTCACTCTCTCCTGGTCACTCTTTCTCTCCCGGTCACACACTCTCTCTCAGTCACTCTCTCTCAGTCACTCTCTCTCTCAGTCACTCTCTCTCAGTCACTCTCTCTCGGTCACTCTCTCTCTCTCTCCCGGTCACTCTCTCTCTCCCGGTGACTCTGTCTCTCGGTCACTCTCTCTTTCGGTCACTATCTCCCGGTTGCTCTGCCACTCTTGCTCACTCTCTCTCTCCCGGTCACTCGCTCTCTCCCGGTCACTCGCTCTCTCCCAGTCACTCGCTCTCTCCCGGTCACTCACTCTCTCTCCCGGTCACTCTCCCTCTCTCGGTCACTCTCTCCTGGTCACTCTGTCTCTCGATCACTCTCTCCCTCCCGGTCACTCTCTCCCTCCCGGTCACTCTCTCCCTCCCGGTCACTCTCACCCTCCCGGTCACTCTCTCTCTCTCGGTCACTCTCACTCTTCCGGTCACACACTCGCGCCTGGTCACTCTCTCCCGATCACTCCATCTCTCTTGGTCAATCTCCCTCTACCGGTCTCTCCCTGTCAGTAACTCTCTCTCTCCCAGTCACACTCTCTCTCTCGGTCACTCTCTCTCTCGGCAACTCTCTCTCACTCCGTGTCACTCACTCTCTCTCTCTCGGTCACTCTCTCTCTCTCTCTCTCGGTCACTCTCTCTCTCTCTCGGTCTCTCTCTCTCTCTCTCTCGGTCACTCTCTCTCTCTCTCGGTCACTCTCTCTCTCTCTCTCAGTCACTCTCTCTCTCTCTCGGTCACTCTCTCTCTCGGCAACTCTCTCTCACTCCGTGTCACTCACTCTCTCTCTCTCGGTCACTGTCTCTCTCTCTCTCTCGGTCACTCTCTCTCTCTCTCGGTCACTCTCTCTCTCTCTCTCGGTCACTCTCTCTCTCTCTCTCTCGGTCACTCTCTCTCTCTCTCGGTCACTCTCTCTCTCTCTCTGTCACTCTCTCTCTCTCTCTCGGTCACTCTCTCTCTCGGTCACTCTCTCTCTCTCTCTCGGTCACTCTCTCTCTCTCTCTCGGTCACTCACTCTCTCTCTCTCGGTCACTCTCTCTCTCTCTCGCTCAGTCAATCTCTCTCTCTCTCGGTCTCTCTCTATCTCTCTCGGTCACTCTCTCTCTCTCTCCGGTCACTCTCTCTCTCTCTCGGTCACTCTCTCTCACTCTCGGTCACTCTCTCTCTCTCTCGGTCACTCTCTCTCTCTCTCTCGGTCACTCTCACTCTCTCTCTCGGTCACTCTCTCTCTCTCTCTCGGTCACTCTCTCTCTCTCTCTCGGTCACTCTCTCTCTCTCGGTCACTCTCTCTCTCTCTCGGTCACTCAGTTCAGTTCAG
The DNA here is from genome assembly GCF_052327205.1 of Somniosus microcephalus. Classification (NCBI taxonomy): domain Eukaryota; kingdom Metazoa; phylum Chordata; class Chondrichthyes; order Squaliformes; family Somniosidae; genus Somniosus; species Somniosus microcephalus. Next base: position 179,671,799 of record NC_140988.1, read on the forward strand.
TTCAGTTCAGTTCAGTTCAAATGCTTTATTGGCATGAAAGTTTACAGAGAACCATATTGCCAAAGCTTACATAGCAAAAAGGTACAGTTTTCCAACATTCTGTAGGTGTCAATCGATTTGACATTTGTTGGGTACATACAATATTACTTTTAAACAATATTAATTTTAAACAGTCTTTCTACTTCATTTGGTACGTTCAATATTAATTTTAAACAGTCTTACTTTTAAACAGTCCTCAGGTTGTGACATGTTGTTACATATTTGGCCCCAAGGTATGGTCTGTCTCCTTCTCCTAGGACTAATCTCAATTTTGACAGATCATCCAATTCCTTGAACTCTCTCTCTCTCGGTCACTCTCTCTCTCTCTCGGTCACTCGCTCTCTCTCGTCACTCTCTCTCTCTCTCGGTCACTCTCTCTCTCTCTCGGTCACTCTCTCTCGGTCACTCACTCTCTCCCAGTCACCCTCTCTCTCGCTCTCTCTCGGTCACTCTCTCTCTCTCTCTGTCACTCTCTCTCTCTCGGTCACTCTCTCTCTCGGTCACTCTCTCTCTCTCTCTCGGTCACTCTCTCTCTCTCTGTCACTCTCTCTCTCTCTCTCGGTCACTCACTCTCTCTCTCTCGGTCACTCTCTCTCTCTCTCGCTCAGTCAATCTCTCTCTCTCTCGGTCTCTCTCAGTTCAGTTCAGTTTTCAGTTCAAATGCTTTATTGGCATGAAAGTTTACAGAGAACCATATTGCCAAAGCTTACATAGCAAAAAGGTACAGTTTTCCAACATTCTGTAGGTGTCAATCGATTTGACATTTGTTGGGTATATACAATATTACTTTTAAACAATATTAATTTTAAACAGTCTTTCTACTTCATTTGGTATGTTCAATATTAATTTTAAACAGTCTTACTTTTAAACAGTCCTCAGGTTGTGACATGTTGTTACATATTTAGCCCCAAGGTATGGTCTGTCTCCTTCTCCTAGGACTAATCTCAATTTTGACAGATCATCCAATTCCTTGAAATCTGGGGTTGTTTGGCTTAGCTTGTTGAATAATATGTTTCTTGATGTGTTGAACTTTTCGCATTTTAGGAGGAAATGCATTTCTGTTTCAACCTCGCCAGCCAGACATTGATCGCATATTCTATTCTCTCTAGGCTGCCAGGATTTCTTGTATCTGCCTTTTTCAATTTCCAGTTGGTGGTCGCTTAGTCTGTACCTGGTGAGGGTCTGTCTCTGTTTTGTGTCTCTGATGGTCGTGAGGTAGTCTGCCAGTTTATATTCTCTTTTTAGGGCCCGGTAACATTCTAATCTGCTTTGGCTTTCGGTTATTTTGTTCCAATGTTCCAGGTAGGTTTCTTTGCATTTTTTAATGATTTGGTTCACTCGGATTGGTGTTTGGACGGCTGTGTTGGTCTGGGGCTGGTCAGGGTCCGGCTGAGTACTTAGTTTCAGTAGCAGCTGACTCAGGGGACTCTTTTCTGGGTTTAGCTCTTGGGTCTGAAAGGCTTTGAAATGAAGGGTGTCTGGGGAGCTAGATTTGAGGTGATTTAGGAAGTTTAGTGCTCGTTTTTGGATGTTTATTATCAGTGGGTATCTGCCTAGTTCGGCTCTGCATGCATTTGTTGGCGTTTTTCTTTGGGTGCGAAGGATGCTTCGGCAGAATTCTGCATGTAGGGCTTCTATTGTGTGTTTTTCCCATTTAGTGTAGCTTTGGTGATTTAGCGGGCCCCATACTTCACTACCGTACAGTGCAATGGGCAGGATTATGCTGTCAAAAATTTTGAGCCAGATTTTGATTGGGATTTGGATGTTGTAGAATTTTCTTTTTATTGCATATAGGGCTCTTCGGGCTTTTTCTTTTAGTGCATTCACTGCTATGCTGAAGCTCCCTGATGCTGTAATAGTTAGACCAAGGTAGGTGTAGCTCATAGTGTGTCCTATAGTGGTATCACTGAGGGTAAACTGGTATTTGTTTTCCTGATATCTGGGTCTTTTCTGAAAAATCATGATGTTGGTTTTCTTTAGATTTACTGTTAGAGCCCAATTTTGGCAGTATTTGTCGAGTAGGTCTAGTTGTTGCTATAATCCCTGTTCTGTGGGAGACAGCAGAACCAGGTCGTCCGCATAGAACAGGGACTTCACTTCTCCATCCAGGAGACGGAGACCTGGTGACTCGCTTTGCTCCAGCATGTCTGCTAATTCATTTATGTATATGTTGAACAGGGTCGGGCTCAAATTGCAGCCCTGCCGGACGCCTCTTCTCTGGGTGAAGAAATCGGTGCGTTTGTCTCCAATTTTGACCCCACATTTGTTTTTCAGATACATTGATTTAATAAGGTCATAGACTTTGCCCCCTATTCCACACTGAAGAAGTTTATAATAGAGCCCTTCGTGCCATATAGAGTCAAAGGTTTTCTTGAAGTCGATGAAACAGGCGAATATTTTCCCATTTTTTGTTTGGTGTTTATGTTTTTCAATGAGGGTGTGAAGGGTATAGATATGGTCGGCGGTGCGGTGTTTTGGAAGAAAGCCTATTTGGTTTTTTCTGAGGATATTATGTTTGTTAAGAAAATCAAGTAATCTACTATTTAGAATACTGCAGAATAACTTCCCTAGACAACTGTTGACACAGATGCCGCGGTAGTTATTTGGGTCTGATTTGTTTCCACTTTTATATATGGGGGAGATTAGTCCTTGGCACCAGATATCGGGAAAACAGCCTGAGCGTAATATGATGTTGAATAGTTTGAGTATCGCACCCTGCATCTCCATATTGCTGAACTTTAGCATTTCATTTTTGATGTTGTCTGGGCCACAGGCTTTCTTTAGGTGGAGAGATTTTGTTTTTGTGGCCAGTTCTTTCCATGTGATTGGGGAGTCTAGAGGGTTTTGGTTGTCTTTAATTGTTGCTTCTAATGTGTGGAGTTTTTCTGTGACCTGATGTTGACTTGGGTTTGTTTTGTTTTTTGGGATGTCTTTGTAGAGGTTTTCAAAATGTGTTCTCCAGATGTCGCCATCTTGGATTGGTAATGCTTGCAATTGTGTTGTACTCAGGTTATTCCACATTTCCCAGAATTGTTTTGGATTGGTGGAGTTTTCAATTTCTTCGAGTATTTTGTGGGTATAGTTTTGTGTTTTGTTCCTAATGGTGTGTTTATATCTTTTGAGGGTTTCATTGTATCTAGTACGTAGGTCCGGATTGTTTGGTTGCCGATGCTTTTGGTTTGATATTTTTCTCAGGTCTTTTCTGGCATTTTTGCATTCGTGGTCAAACCATTTCATATTTTTATTTTGTCTTTTGTGATGCTTCCTCTTCTGTTTCACGAGGTCGGCTTTTACAGCTGCCTCATGGAAGATCATATTTATATCCTCTATGGCCGTGTTTACACCATCTCTGGTGATCTCATATAGATTTTCTTTAAATTTTGAAATTTTACTTGTGAGATCAGGTGAATTTAGTGCTGTGATGAATTTATCTCCACTGTCTGGGGCCCATCTGTATGTCTGGTTTATTTTATGTAGCTTACTGTGTTCCTTTTTTGTGTCTGTAGTTTGGGCAGAAAGTTTAAGGTACACATTTATTTGGTTATGGTCTGAGAGGGGGGATTGCTGCCTGACAGTGAATGCGTTGATATCGCAGGGGTCCAGGTCAGTGATTGTATAGTCCACCACACTAGACCCAAGAGTTGAGGAGTATGTGAGTCTCCCTAGGGAGTCCCCTCTGAACCTACCATTAACTATGTACAGGCCTAAGGCTCGGCAGAGTTGCACTACCTCTCTACCGCTTTTATTTATTTCACGATCAAGGTTGTTCCGATTTGCGATGGCTGGTGTGACATCTAAAGGGGTCTGGCCAAACACATGGTTGTTTCCCTGTGGGTCTATGAAGTCAGGTTCACAGCCGGTCCTTGCATTTAGGTCCCCACATATTATCACCTTTCCTTGGGCCTGGAAATGGCTGATTTCCATGTGGAGAGTATCAAATAACTCCTCTTCGAAATATGGCGAATCTATTGGAGGTATGTAGATCGCACATAAGTAAACATCTTGTTTTGCTATTCCTATATTTTTATCTAGTTTTAGCCATACGTGTGATTTCCCCTGTTTTACCGGTGAGATGTGTTTGTCCAGTTCTCCCTTATACCACACCAATATTCCCCCGGAGGTTCTGCCCTTGCGTGTTTTAGTGTTCTTTACTGAGGGCACAATGATTTCATGGTACATTGGAGGACAGTGGGTCGGCATGTCCTTTTGGCACCATGTTTCTGTTAACACAATTATATCAATGTCTTTTATAGCTTTTAGGAATTCAGGGTCTGTACTCTTCATCCCAAAAGTTGAGGAGCGGAGGCCCTGGATATTCCAGCAGCTTATGTGGAAAGAACGCATTTATATAGTTCAGTAAAACGAAATAAAATGGACCTATTTTGTGGGATGAGTGTGGAAACACTCTCTCTCCCGGTCACTCTCCCTCTCTCGGTCACTCTCTCTCTCTCTCCGGTCACTCTCTCTCTCTCTCTCGGTCACTCTCTCTCACTCTCGGTCACTCTCTCTCTCTCTCGGTCACTCTCTCTCTCTCTCGGTCACTCTCTCTCTCTCTCGGTCACTCTCTCTCTCTCTCTCGGTCACTCTCACTCTCTCTCTCGGTCACTCTCACTCTCTCTCTCGGTCACTCTCTCTCTCTCTCTCGGTCACTCTCTCTCTCTCTCTCGGTCACTCTCTCTCTCTCGGTCACTCTCTCTCTCCCGGTCACTCTCTCTCTCCCGGTCACTCTCTCTCTCCCGGTCACTCTCTCTCTCCCGGTCACTCTCTCTGTCCCGGTCACTCTGTCCCGGTCACTCTCTCTGTCCTGGTCACTCTCTCTCTCCCGGTCACTCTCTCTCTCCCGGTCACTCTCTCTGTCCCGGTCACTCTCTCTCTCCCGGTCACTCTCTCTCTTTCCTGGTCACCCTCTGTATCCCGGTCACTCTCTCTCTCTCTCGGTCACTCACTCTCTCACAGTCACTCTCTCGCTGCCGATCACTCTCTCTCTCTCCCAGTCACTCTCTCCTGGTCACTCTTTCTCTCCCGGTCACACACTCTCTCTCAGTCACTCTCTCTCAGTCACTCTCTCTCTCAGTCACTCTCTCTCAGTCACTCTCTCTCGGTCACTCTCTCTCTCTCTCCCGGTCACTCTCTCTCTCCCAGTGACTCTGTCTCTCGGTCACTCTCTCTTTCGGTCACTATCTCCCGGTTGCTCTGACACTCTTGCTCACTCTCTCTCTCCCGGTCACTCGCTCTCTCCCGGTCACTCGCTCTCTCCCAGTCACTCGCTCTCTCCCGGTCACTCACTCTCTCTCCCGGTCACTCTCCCTCTCTCGGTCACTCTCTCCTGGTCACTCTGTCTCTCGATCACTCTCTCCCTCCCGGTCACTCTCTCCCTCCCGGTCACTCTCTCCCTCCCGGTCACTCTCACCCTCCCGGTCACTCTCTCTCTCTCGGTCACTCTCACTCTTCCGGTCACACACTCGCGCCTGGTCACTCTCTCCCGATCACTCCATCTCTCTTGGTCAATCTCCCTCTACCGGTCTCTCCCTGTCAGTAACTCTCTCTCTCCCAGTCACACTCTCTCTCTCGGTCACTCTCTCTCTCGGCAACTCTCTCTCACTCCGTGTCACTCACTCTCTCTCTCTCGGTCACTCTCTCTCTCTCTCTCTCGGTCACTCTCTCTCTCTCTCGGTCTCTCTCTCTCTCTCTCTCGGTCACTCTCTCTCTCTCTCGGTCACTCTCTCTCTCTCTCTCAGTCACTCTCTCTCTCTCTTGGTCACTCTCTCTCTCGGCAACTCTCTCTCACTCCGTGTCACTCACTCTCTCTCTCTCGGTCACTCTCTCTCTCTCTCTCTCGGTCACTCTCTCTCTCTCTCGGTCACTCTCTCTCTCTCTCTCTCTCTCTCGGTCACTCTCTCTCTCTCTCTCTCGGTCACTCTCTCTCTCTCTCGGTCACTCGCTCTCTCGGTCACTCTCTCTCTCTCTCTCGGTCACTCTCTCTCTCTCTGTCACTCTCTCTCTCTCTCTCGGTCACTCACTCTCTCTCTCTCGGTCACTCTCTCTCTCTCTCGCTCAGTCAATCTCTCTCTCTCTCGGTCTCTCTCTATCTCTCTCGGTCACTCTCTCTCTCTCTCCGGTCACTCTCTCTCTCTCTCGGTCACTCTCTCTCACTCTCGGTCACTCTCTCTCTCTCTCGGTCACTCTCTCTCTCTCTCGGTCACTCTCTCTCTCTCTCGGTCACTCTCTCTCTCTCTCTCGGTCACTCTCACTCTCTCTCTCGGTCACTCTCTCTCTCTCTCTCGGTCACTCTCTCTCTCTCTCTCGGTCACTCTCTCTCTCTCGGTCACTCTCTCTCTCTCTCGGTCACTCTCTCTCTCTCGGTCACTCTCTCTCTCTCTCGGTCACTCACTCTCTCTCGTCACTCTCTCTCTCTCTCGGTCACTCTCTCTCTCTCTCGGTCACTCTCTCTCGGTCACTCACTCTCTCCCAGTCACCCTCTCTCTCGCTCTCTCTCGGTCACTCTCTCTCTCTCTCTGTCACTCTCTCTCTCTCTCTCGGTCACTCTCTCTCTCTCTCGGTCACTCTCTCTCTCTCTGTCACTCTCTCTCTCTCTCTCGGTCACTCACTCTCTCTCTCTCGGTCACTCTCAGTTCAGTTCAGTTCAAATGCTTTATTGGCATGAAAGTTTACAGAGAACCATATTGCCAAAGCTTACATTGCAAAAAGGTACAGTTTTCCAACATTCTGTAGGTGTCAATCGATTTGACATTTGTTGGGTATATACAATATTACTTTTAAACAATATTAATTTTAAACAGTCTTTCTACTTCATTTGGTACGTTCAATATTAATTTTAAACAGTCTTACTTTTAAACAGTCCTCAGGTTGTGACATGTTGTTACATATTTAGCCCCAAGGTATGGTCTGTCTCCTTCTCCTAGGACTAATCTCAATTTTGACAGATCATCCAATTCCTTGAAATCTGGGGTTGTTTGGCTTAGCTTGTTGAATAATATGTTTCTTGATGTGTTGAATTTTTCGCATTTTAGGAGGAAATGCATTTCTGTTTCAACCTCGCCAGCCAGACATTGATCGCATATTCTATTCTCTCTAGGCTGCCAGGATTTCTTGTATCTGCCTTTTTCAATTTCCAGTTGGTGGTCGCTTAGTCTGTACCTGGTGAGGGTCTGTCTCTCTCTCTCTCTCTCGCTCAGTCAATCTCTCTCTCTCTCGGTCTCTCTCTATCTCTCTCGGTCACTCTCTCTCTCTCTCCGGTCACTCTCTCTCTCTCTCGGTCACTCTCTCTCACTCTCGGTCACTCTCTCTCTCTCTCGGTCACTCTCTCTCTCTCTCGGTCACTCTCTCTCTCTCTCAGTCACTCTCTCTCTCTCTCGGTCACTCTCTCTCTCTCTCTCGGTCACTCTCACTCTCTCTCTCGGTCACTCTCACTCTCTCTCTCGGTCACTCTCTTTCTCTCTCTCGGTCACTCACTCTCTCCCAGTCACCCTCTCTCTCGCTCTCTCTCGGTGACTCTCTCTCTCTCTCTCGGTCACTCTCTCTCTCTCTCTCTCGGTCACTCTCTCTCTCTCTCTCGGTCACTCTCTCTTTCTCGGTCACGCTCTCTCTCTCTCTCCGTCACTCTCTCTCTCTCTCTCTCGTCACTCTCTCTCTCTCTCGGTCACTCTCTCTCTCTCTCTCGGTCACTCTCTCTCGGTCACTCACTCTCTCCCAGTCACCCTCTCTCTCGCTCTCTCTCGGTCACTCTCTCTCTCTCGGTCACTAACTCTCTCTTGGTCACTCTCTCTCTCCTGGTCACTCTCTCTCCCCGTCACACACTCTCTCTCTCAGTCACTCTCTCAATTCAATTCACTTCAATTCAAATTGCTTTATTGGCATGACTAGATACATCTTATGTTGTCAAAGCACAGTAAAACATGTATAATTGAACACATAAATGCAGATCTAGACATACAGTGTATAGACAAATATACCCATGTATACTTAAGTATACACACATATAATGTACAGATAATCTTTTCTTAGATTTAATGGTCACTGGTTGTCCCTCTGCTTATGGCAAGCTGTGACATAGTTTGCTGCTAAAGTTACGCATTTTCTCTGTTCCCCTAATAGATATGGGAGTTTATGTTGGTCATTCAAATTTTTGAATTCAGGGCATATTTTTATGAATTTTGGGTAGAAATTCCCCCTTATGTCCTGATAGTTTCCACAAGTTGTGAGGAAGTGCATCTCTGTCTCCACCACTCCCTGACTGCAGTGGCAGCATATCCTGTCCTCTCTGGGCAGCCAGGTCTCTCTCAGTCACTACCTCCCGGTCACTCTGCCTCTCCCGGTCACTCTGCCTCTCCCGGTCACTCTGCCTCTCCCGGTCACTCTTTCTCTCCCGGTCACTCTGCCTCTCCCGGTCACTCTGCCTCTCCCGGTCACTCTGCCTCTCCCGGTCACTCTGCCTCTCCCGGTCACTCTTTCTCTCCCGGTCACTCTGCCTCTCCCGGTCACTCTCTCTTTCCCGGTCACTCTCTCTCTCTCGGTCACTCTCTCTCCCGGTCACTCTCTCTCTCCCGGTCACTCTCACTCTGCCGGTCACTCTCTCTCTCCCGGTCACTCTCTCTCTCCCGGTCACTCTCTCTCTCCCGGTCACTCTCTACCTCCCGGTCACTCTCTCTCTCCCGGTCACACTCTCTCTCCTGGTCACTCTCTCTCTCCCGGTCACTCTCTCTCTCCCGGTCACTCTCTCTCTCCCGGTCACTCTCTTTCTCCCGGTCACTCTCTCTCTCCCGGTCACTCTCTCTCTCCCGGTCACTCACTCTCTCTCAGTCACTATCTCTCTCTCGGTCACTCTCTCTCTCTCTCAGTCACTCTCTCTCTCCCGGTCACTCTCTCTCTCCCGGTCACTCACTCTCTCCTGGTCACTCTCTCTCTCCTGGTCACTCTCTCTCCCTCGGTCACTGTCACTCTCCCGGTCACTCTCTCTCTCCCGGTCACTCTCTCTCTCCCGGTCAATCTCTCTGTCCCGGTCACTCTGTCCCGGTCACTCTCTCTGTCCTGGTCACTCTCTCTCTCCCGGTCACTCTCTCTCTCCCGGTCACTCTCTCTCTTTCCTGGTCACCCTCTGTATCCCGGTCACTCTCTCTCTCTCTCGGTCACTCACTCTCTCACAGTCACTCTCTCGCTGCCGATCACTCTCTCTCTCTCTCTCGGTCACTCTCTCCTGGTCACTCTCTCTCTCGATCACTCTCTCCCTCTCGGTCACTCACTCCCGGCCACACTCTCACTCCTGGTCACTCTCTCTCTCTCGGTCTCTCTCTCGCTCCCGGTCACAGTTTCTCTCCCAGTCACTCTCTCCTGGTCACTCTTTCTCTCCCGGTCACACACTCTCTCTCAGTCACTCTCTCTCAGTCACACTCTCTCTCAGTCACTCTCTCTCAGTCACTCTCTCTCTCCCGGTCACTCTCTCGCCCCCGGTCACTCTCTCTCTCTCAGTCACTCTCTCTCAGTCACTCTCTCTCAGTCACTCTCTCTCAGTCACTCCAATTCCAATTCCAATTCAAATGCTTTATTGGCATGAAAGTTTACAGAGAACCATATTGCCAAAGTTTACATAGCAAAAAGGTACATTTTCAAACCTTCTGTAGGTGTCAATCGATTTGACATTTGTTGGGGACATACAATATTACTTTTAAACAATATTAATTTTAAACAGTCTTTCTACTTCATTTGGTACGTTCAATATTAATTTTAAACAGTCTTAATTTTAAACAGTCCTCAGGTTGTGACATGTTGTTACATATTTGGCCCCAAGGTATGGTCTGTCTCCTTCTCCCAGGACTAATCTCAATTTTGACAGGTCATCCAATTCCTTGAAATCTGGGGTTGTTTGGCTTAGCTTGTTGAATAATATGTTTCTTGATGTGTTGAATTTTTCGCATTTTAGGAGGAAATGCATTTCTGTTTCAACCTCGCCGGCCAGACATTGATCGCATATTCTATTCTCTCTAGGCTGCCAGGATTTCTTGTATCTGCCTTTTTCAATTTCCAGTTGGTGGTCGCTTAGTCTGTACCTGGTGAGGGTCTGTCTCTGTTTTGTGTCTCTGATGGTCGTGAGGTAGTCTGCCAGTTTATATTCTCTTTTTAGGGCCCGGTAACATTCTAATCTGCTTTGGCTTTCGGTTATTTTGTTCCAATGTTCCAGGTAGGTTTCTTTGCATTGTTTAATGATTTGGTTCACTCGGATTGGTGTTTGGACGGCTGTGTTGGTCTGGGGCTGGTCAGGGTCCGGCTGAGTACTTAGTTTCAGTAGCAGCTGACTCAGGGGACTCTTTTCTGGGTTTAGCTCTTGGGTCTGAAAGGCTTTGAAATGAAGGGTGTCTGGGGAGCTAGATTTGAGGTGATTTAGGAAGTTTAGTGCTCGTTTTTGGATGTTTATTATCAGTGGGTATCTGCCTAGTTCGGCTCTGCATGCATTTGTTGGCGTTTTTCTTTGGATGCGAAGGATGCTTCGGCAGAATTCTGCATGTAGGGCTTCTATTGTGTGTTTTTCCCATTTAGTGTAGCTTTGGTGATTTAGCGGGCCCCATACTTCACTACCGTACAGTGCAATGGGCAGGATTATGCTGTCAAATATTTTGAGCCAGATTTTGATTGGGATTTGGATGTTGTAGAATTTTCTTTTTATTGCATATAGGGCTCTTCGGGCTTTTTCTTTTAGTGCATTCACTGCTATGCTGAAGCTCCCTGATGCTGTAATAGTTAGACCAAGGTAGGTGTAGCTCATAGTGTGTCCTATAGTGGTATCACTGAGGGTAAACTGGTATTTGTTTTCCTGACATCTGGGCCTTTTTTGAAAAATCATGATGTTGGTTTTCTTTAGATTTACTGTTAGAGCCCAATTTTGGCAGTATTTGTCGAGTAGGTCTAGTTGTTGCTGTAATCCCTGTTCTGTGGGAGACAGCAGAACCAGGTCGTCCGCATAGAACAGGGATTTCACTTCTCCATCCAGGAGACGGAGACCTGGTGACTCGCTTTGCTCCAGCATGTCTGCTAATTCATTTATGTATATGTTGAACAGGGTCGGGCTCAAATTGCAGCCCTGCCGGACGCCTCTTCTCTGGGTGAAGAAATCAGTGCGTTTGTCTCCAATTTTGACCCCGCATTTGTTTTTCAGATACATTGATTTAATAAGGTCATAGACTTTGCCCCCTATTCCACACTGAAGAAGTTTATAATAGAGCCCTTCGTGCCATATAGAGTCAAAGGCTTTCTTGAAGTCGATGAAACAGGTGAATATTTTCCCATTTCTTGTTTGGTGTATATGTTTTCCAATGAAGGTGTGAAGGGTATAGATATGGTCGGCGGTGCGGTGTTTTGGAAGAAAACCTATTTGGTTTTTTCTGAGGATATTATGTTTGTTAAGAAAATCAAGTAATCTACTATTTAGAATACTGCAGAATAACTTCCCTAGACAACTGTTGACACAGATGCCGCGGTAGTTATTTGGGTCTGATTTGTTTCCACTTTTATATATGGGGGAGATTAGTCCTTGGCACCAGATATCGGGAAAACAGCCTGAACGTAATATGATGTTGAATAATTTGAGTACCGCACCCTGCATCTCCATATTGCTGAACTTGAGCATTTCATTTTTGATGTTGTCTGGGCCACAGGCTTTCTTTAGGTGGAGAGATTTTGTTTTTGTGGCCAGTTCTTTCCATGTGATTGGGGAGTCTAGAGGGTTTTGGTTGTCTTTAATTGTCTTTAATTGTCTCTCTCTCTCTCCTGGTCACTCTCTCTCTCCCGGTGACTCTGTCTCTCGGTCACTCTCTCTTTCGGTCACACTCTCTCTCTCTTTCGGTCACTATCTCCCGGTTGCTCTGCCACTCTTGCTCACTCTCTCTCTCCCAGTCACTCGCTCTCTCCCGGTCACTCACTCTCTCTCCCGGTCACTCTCCCTCTCCCAGTCACTCGCTCTCTCCCAGTCACTCGCTCTCTCCCGGTCACTCACTCTCTCTCCCGGTCACTCTCCCTCTCTCGGTCACTCTCTCCTGGTCACTCTGTCCCTCGATCACTCTCTCCCTCCCGGTCACTCTCTCCCTCCCGGTCACTCTCTCCCTCCCGGTCACTCTCACCCTCCCGGTCACTCTCTCTCTCTCGGTCACTCTCACTCTTCCGGTCACACACTCATGCCTGGTCACTCTCTCCCGATCACTCCATCTCTCTTGGTCAATCTCCCTCTACCGGTCTCTCCCTGTCAGTAACTCTCTCTCTCCCAGTCACACTCCCTCTCTCGGTCACTCTCTCTCTCGGCAACTCTCTCTCACTCCGTGTCACTCACTCTCTCGGTCACTCTCTCTCTCGGTCACTCTCTCTCTCTCTCGGTCTCTCTCTCTCTCTCTCTCGGTCACTCTCTCTCTCTCGGTCACTCTCTCTCTCTCTCGGTCACTCTCTCTCTCTCGGTCACTCTCTCTCTCTCTCGGTCACTCCCTCTCTCTGTCGGTCACTCTCTCTCTCTCTCGGTCACTCTCTCTCTCTCTCTCTCGGTCACTCTCTCTCTCTCTCTCGGTCACTCTCTCTCTCTCTCGGTCACTCTCTCTCTCTCTCTCGGTCCCTCTCTCTCTCTCTCTCTCGGTCACTCTCTCTCTCTCTCGGTCACTCTCTCTCTCTCTCGGTCACTCTCTCTCTCTCTCCGGTCACTCTCTCTCACTCTCGGTCACTCTGTCTCACTCTCGGTCACTCTCTCTCTCTCTCGGTCACTCTCTCTCTCTCTCTCGGTCACTCTCTCTCTCTCTCGGTCACTCTCTCTCTCTCTCTCGGTCTCTCTCTCTCTCTCTTGGTCACTCTCTCTCTCTCGGTCACTCTCTCTCTCGGTCACTCTCTCTCTCTCTCTCTCGGTCACTCTCTCTCTCTCTCGGTCACTCTCTCTCTCTCTCGTCACTCTCTCTCTCTCGGTCACTCTCTCTCTCTCTCGGTCACTCTCTCTCGGTCACTCACTCTCTCCCAGTCACCCTCTCTCTCGGTCACTCTCTCTCTCTCTCTCTCTCGGTCACTCTCTCTCTCTCTCGGTCACTCTCTCTTTCTCGGTCACGCTCTCTCTCTCTCTCGGTCACTCTCTCTCTCTCTCTCTCTCGGTCACTCTCTCTCTCTCTCGGTCACTCTCTCTCTCCCTCGGTCACTCTCTCTCTCTCCCTCGGTCACTCTCCCTCTCTCGGTCACTCTCTCCTGGTCACTCTGTCCCTCGATCACTCTCTCCCTCCCGGTCACTCTCTCCCTCCCGGTCACTCTCTCCCTCCCGGTCACTCTCACCCTCCCGGTCACTCTCTCTCTCTCGGTCACTCTCACTCTTCCGGTCACACACTCATGCCTGGTCACTCTCTCCCGATCACTCCATCTCTCTTGGTCAATCTCCCTCTACCGGTCTCTCCCTGTCAGTAACTCTCTCTCTCCCAGTCACACTCCCTCTCTCGGTCACTCTCTCTCTCGGCAACTCTCTCTCACTCCGTGTCACTCACTCTCTCGGTCACTCTCTCTCTCGGTCACTCTCTCTCTCTCTCGGTCTCTCTCTCTCTCTCTCTCGGTCACTCTCTCTCTCTCGGTCACTCTCTCTCTCTCTCGGTCACTCTCTCTCTCTCGGTCACTCTCTCTCTCTCTCGGTCACTCCCTCTCTCTGTCGGTCACTCTCTCTCTCTCTCGGTCACTCTCTCTCTCTCTCTCTCGGTCACTCTCTCTCTCTCTCTCGGTCACTCTCTCTCTCTCTCGGTCACTCTCTCTCTCTCTCTCGGTCCCTCTCTCTCTCTCTCTCTCGGTCACTCTCTCTCTCGGTCACTCTCTCTCTCTCTCGGTCACTCTCTCTCTCTCTCCGGTCACTCTCTCTCACTCTCGGTCACTCTGTCTCACTCTCGGTCACTCTCTCTCTCTCTCGGTCACTCTCTCTCTCTCTCTCGGTCACTCTCTCTCTCTCTCGGTCACTCTCTCTCTCTCTCTTGGTCACTCTCTCTCTCTCGGTCACTCTCTCTCTCGGTCACTCTCTCTCTCTCTCTCTCGGTCACTCTCTCTCTCTCTCGGTCACTCTCTCTCTCTCTCGTCACTCTCTCTCTCTCTCGGTCACTCTCTCTCTCTCTCGGTCACTCTCTCTCGGTCACTCACTCTCTCCCAGTCACCCTCTCTCTCGGTCACTCTCTCTCTCTCTCTCTCTCGGTCACTCTCTCTCTCTCTCGGTCACTCTCTCTTTCTCGGTCACGCTCTCTCTCTCTCTCGGTCACTCTCTCTCTCTCTCTCTCTCGGTCACTCTCTCTCTCTCTCGGTCACTCTCTCTCTCCCTCGGTCACTCTCTCTCTCTCCCTCGGTCACTCTCTCTCTCTCTCTCGGTCACTCTCTCTCGGTCACTCACTCTCTCCCAGTCACCCTCTCTCTCGCTCTCTCTCGGTCACTCTCTCTCTCTCTCTCTCTCGGTCACTCTCTCTCTCTCTCGGTCACTCTCTCTCTCTCTCGTCACTCTCTCTCTCTCCCTCGGTCACTCTCTCTCTCTCTCTCGGTCACTCTCTCTCGGTCACTCACTCTCTCCCAGTCACCCTCTCTCTCGCTCTCTCTCGGTCACTCTCTCTCTCTCGGTCACTAACTCTCTCTTGGTCACTCTCTCTCCCCCGGTCACTCTCTCTCCCGGTCACACACTCTCTCTCTCAGTCACTCTCTCAATTCAATTCACTTCAATTCAAATTGCTTTATTGGCATGACTAGATACATCTTATGTTGTCAAAGCACAGTAAAACATGTATAATTGAACACATAAATGCAGATCTAGACATACAGTGTATAGACAAATATACCCATGTATACATAAGTATACACACATATAATGTACAGATAATCTTTTCTTAGATTTAATGGTCACTGGTTGTCCCTCTGCTTATGGCAAGCTGTGACATAGTTTGCTGCTAAAGTTACGCATTTTCTCTGTTCCCCTAATAGATATGGGAGTTTTTGTTGGTCATTCAAATTTTTGAATTCAGGTCATATTTTTATGAATTTTGGGTAGAAATTCCCCCTTATGTCCTGATAGTTTCCACAAGTTGTGAGGAAGTGCATCTCTGTCTCCACCACTCCCTGACTGCAGTGACAGCATATCCTGTCCTCTCTGGGCAGCCAGGTCTCTCTCAGTCACTATCTCCCGGTCACTCTGCCTCTCCCGGTCACTCTGCCTCTCCCGGTCACTCTGCCTCTCCCGGTCACTCTGCCTCTCCCGGTCACTCTGCCTCTCCCGGTCACTCTGCCTCTCCCGGTCACTCTGCCACTCCCGGTCATTCTTTCTCTCCCGGTCACTCTGCCTCTCCCGGTCACTCTCTCTCTCCCGGTCACTCTCTCTCTCTCGGTCACTCTCTCTCCCGGTCACTCTCTCTCTCCCGGTCACTCTCACTCTGCCGGTCACTCTCTCTCTCCCGGTCACTCTCTCTCTCCCGGTCACTCTCTCTCTCCCGGTCACTCTCTCTCTCCCGGTCACTCTCTCTCTCCCGGTCACTCTCTTTCTCCCGGTCACTCTCTCTCTCCCGGTCACACTCTCTCTCCCGGTCACTCTCTTTCTCCCGGTCACTCTCTCTCTCCCGGTCACTCTCTTTCTCCCGGTCACTCTCTCTCTCCCGGTCACTCTCTCTCTCCCGGTCACTCACTCTCTCTCAGTCACTCTCTCTCTCTCGGTCACTCTCTCTCTCTCTCAGTCACTCTCCCTCTCCCGGTCACTCTCTCTCTCCCGGTCACTCACTCTCTCCTGGTCACTCTCTCTCTCCTGGTCACTCTCTCTCCCTCGGTCACTGTCACTCTCCCGGTCACTCTCTCTCTCCCGGTCACTCTCTCTCTCAGTCACTCTTTCTCTCTCGGTCACTCTTTCTCTCTCGGTCACTCTCTCTCTCTCGGTCATTCTCTCTCTCTCTCTCGGTCACTCTCTCTCTCTCGGTCACTCTCTCTCTCTCGGTCACTCAATTCAATTCAATTCAATTCAAATGCTTTATTGGCATGAAAGTTTACAGGGAACCATATTGCCAAAGCTTACATAACAAAAAGTACAGTTTTCCAACATTCTGTAGGTGTCAAACAATTTTGACCTTCGTTGGGTACATACAATATTAGTTTCAACAATATTAATTTAAACAGTCGTTGAACATCGTTGGGTGCATTCAGTATTAATTTTAAACAGTCCTCAGGTTGTGACATGTTGTTACATATTTGGCACCAAGGTATGGTCTGTCTCCTTCTCCCAGGACTAATCTTAATTTTGAAATCTGGGGTTGTTTGGCTGAGCTTGTCAAATAATATGTTTCTTGTTGTGTTGAATTTTTCGCATTTTAGAAGGAAATGCATCTCTGTCTCAACCTCGCCGGCCAGACATTGATCACATATTCTATTCTCTCTAGGCTGCCAGGATTTCTTGTATCTTCCTTTTTCAATTGCCAGTTGGTGGTCGCTTAGTCTGTACCTGGTGAGGGTCTGTCTCTGTTTTGTGTCTCTGATGGTCGAGAGAGAGTCTGCCAGTTTATATTCTCTTTTTAGGGCCCGGTAACATTCTAATCTGCTTTGGCTTTTGGTTATTTTGTTCCAATGTTCCAGGTAGGTTTCTTTGCATTGTTTAATGATTTGGTTCACTCGGATTGGTGTTTGGACGGCAGTGTTGGTCTGGGACTGGTCAGGGTCCGGCTGAGTAGGAGTACTTAGTTTCAGTAGCAGCTGACTCAGGGGACTCTTTTCTGGGTTTAGCTCTTGGGTCTGGAAGGCTTTAAAATGAAGGGTGTCTGGGGAGCTAGATTTGAGATGATTTAGGAAGTTTAGTGCTCGTTTTTGGATGTTTATTATCAGTGGGTATCTGCCTAGTTCGGCTCTGCATGCATTTGTTGGTCTTTTCCTTTGGGTGCGAAGAATGCTTCGGCAAAATTCTGCATGTAGGGCTTCTATTGTGTGTTTTTCCCATTTAGTGTAGCTATGGTGATTGAGCGGGCCCCATACCTCACGCTCTCTCTCTCGGTCACGCTCTCTCTCTCGGTCACGCTCTCTCTCTCGGTCACACTCTCTCTCTCGGTCACT
The DNA here is from genome assembly GCF_052327205.1 of Somniosus microcephalus. Lineage (NCBI taxonomy): Eukaryota > Metazoa > Chordata > Chondrichthyes > Squaliformes > Somniosidae > Somniosus > Somniosus microcephalus. The sequence continues at coordinate 179,688,902 of NC_140988.1, forward strand.
CTCTCTCTCTCGGTCACTCTCTCTCGCTCGGTCACTCTCTCTCTCGGTCACACTTTCTCTCTCGGTCACACTTTCTCTCTCGGTCACTCTCTCTCTCTCGGTCACTCTCTCTCTCCCAGTCACTCGCTCTCTCGCGGTCACTCTCTCTCCCGGTCACTCTCTCTCTCCCGGTGACTCTCTCTGTCTCCCGCTTACTCACTCTTTCCTAATCACTCTCTCTCTCCCGGTCACTCTCTCCTGGTCACTCTCTCTCCCCCGGTCACTCTCTCCCGGTCACACACTCACTTTCCTGGTCACCCTCTGTGTCCCGGTCACACTCTCTCTCTCTCGGTCACTCACTCTCTCACAGTCACTCTGTCGCTACCGATCACTCTCTCTCTCTCGGTCACTCTCTGCTGGTCACTCTCTCTCTCGATCACTCTCTCCCTCTCGGTCACTCTCTCTCGGTCACTCTCTCTCTCTCTCGGTCACTCTCTCTCCCGGTCACTCTCCCTCTCCCGGTCACTCTCCCTCTCTCGGTCACTCTCTCTCTCTCAGTCACTCTCTCTCTCTCGGTCACTCTCTCTCTCTCGGTCACTCTCTCTCTCTCGGTCACTCTCTCCCGGTCACTCTCTCTCTCTCTCGGTCACTCTCTCTCTCTCGGTCACTCTCTCTCTCTCGGTCACTGTCTCTCTCTCGGTCACTCTCTCTCTCTCGCGGTCACTCTCTCTCTCTCGGTCACTCTCTCTCTCTCGGTCACTCTCTCTCTCCCGGTCACTCTCTCTCTCTCTCGGTCACTCTCTCTCTCTCGGTCACTCTCTCTCTCTCGGTCACTCTCTCTCTCTCGGTCACTCTATCTCTCTCGGTCACTCTCTCTCTCTCGGTCACTCTCTCTCTCTCTCGGTCACTCTCTCTCTCAGTCACTCTCTCTCTCTCTCGGTCACTCTCTCTCTCCCTCTCTCGGTCACTCTCTCTCTCTCGGTCACTCTCTCTCTCTCGGTCACTCTCTCTCTGTCGGTCACTCTCTCTCTCTCGGTCACTCTCTCTCTGTCGGTCACTCTCTCTCTGTCGGTCACTCTCTCGGTCACTCTCTCTCTCTCGGTCACTCTCTCTCTCTCTCTCTCGGTCACTCTCTCTCTCGGTCACTCTCTCTCTCGGCCACTCTCTCTCTCTCGGTCACTCTCTCTCTCTCTCGGTCACTCTCTCTCTCGGTCACTCTCTCTCTCTCGGTCACTCACTCTCTCTCGGTCACTCTCTCTCTCTCCGTCACTCTCTCTCTCAGTCACTCTCTCTCTTGGTCACTCACTCTCTCTCGGTCACTCTCTCTCTCTCGGTCACTCTCTCTCTCTCGGTCACTCTCTCTCTCTCTCGGTCACTCTCTCTCTCTCGGTCACTCTCTCTCTCGGTCACTCTCTCTCTCTCGGTCACTCTCTCTCTCTCGGTCACTCTCTCTCTCTCGGTCTCTCTCTCTCTCGGTCACTCTCTCTCTCTCGGTCACTCTCTCTCTCTCGGTCACTCTCTCTCTCTCGGCCACTCTCTCTCCCTCTCTCTCGGTCACTCTCTCTCTCGGTCACTCTCTCTCTCTCGGTCACTCTCTCTCGGTCACTCTCTCTCTCCCGGTCACTCTCTCTCTCCCGGTCACTCTCTCTCTCTCGGTCACTCTCTCTCTCTCGGTCACTCTCTCTCTCCCGGTCACTCTCTCTCTCTCGTTCACTCTCTCTCTCTCGGTCACTCTCGCTCTCTCGGTCGCTCTCTCTCTCTCGGCCACTCTCTCTCCCGGTCACTCTCTCTCTCTCGGTCACTCTCTCTCTCTCGGTCACTCTCTCTCTCTCGGTCACTCTCTCTCTCTCGGTCACTCTCTCTCTCTCGGCCACTCTCTCTCCCTCTCTCTCGGTCACTCTCTCTCTCCCTCTCTTGGTCACTCTCTCTCTCCCTCTTTCGGTCACTCACTCTCTCCCTCTCTCGGTCTCTCTCTCTCTCTCGGTCACTCTCTCTCTCGGTCACTCACTCTCTCTCGGTCACTCTCTCTCTCTCGGTCACTCTCTCTCTCTCGGTCACTCTCTCTCGCTCGGTCACTCTCTCTCTCTCGGTCACTCTCTCTCTCTCGGTCACTCTCTCTCCCTCTCTCGGTCACTCTCTCTCTCTCGGTCACTCTCTCTCTCTCGGCCACTCTCTCTCCCTCTCTCTCGGTCACTCTCTCTCTCCCTCTCTCGGTCACTCTCTCTCTCCCACTCTCGGTCACTCTCTCTCTCCCTCTCTCGGTCACTCTCTCTCTCCCTCTCTCGGTCACTCTCCCACTCCCGGTCACTCTCTCTCGGTCACTCTCTCTCCCTCTCTCGGTCACTCTCTCTCTCTCGGTCACTCTCTCTCTCTCAGCCACTCTCTCTCCCTCTCTCTCGGTCACTCTCTCTCTCCCTCTCTCGGTCACTCTCTCTCTCCCACTCTCGGTCACTCTCTCTCTCCCTCTCTCGGTCACTCTCTCTCTCCCTCTCTCGGTCACTCTCCCACTCCCGGTCACTCTCTCTCGGTCACTCGCTCTCTCTCTCGGTCACTCTCTCTCTCTCGGTCACTCTCTCTCTCTCGGTCACTCTCTCTCTCTCGGTCACTCTCCCTCTCTCGGTCAATCTCCCTCTCTCGGTCACTCTCCCTCTCTCGGTCACTCTCTCTCTCTCGGTCACTCTCTCTCTCTCGGTCACTCTCTCTCTCTCGGTCACTCTCTCTCGGCCACTCTCTCTCCCTCTCTCTCTCGGCCACTCTCTCCCTCTCTCGGTCACTCTCCCTCTCTCGGTCATTCTCTCTCTCCTGGTCACTCTCTCTCTCTCTCTCGGTCACTCTCTCTCTCCTGGTCACAATTCAATTTTAATTTTTCAATTCAAATGCTTTATTGGCATGAAAGTTTACAGGGAACCATATTGCCAAAGCTTACATAACAAAAAGTACAGTTTTCCAACATTCTCTCTCTGTCTCCCAGTCACTCTCTCGCCCCTGGTCACTCTCTCTCCCGGTCTCTCTCTCTCTCTCTCTCTCACTCTCGGTCACTCTCTCTCTCCCGGTCACTCTCTCTCTCTTGGTAAATCTCTCTCCATCCCGGTCACCTTCACTCTCTCGGTCACTCTCTCTCTCTCGGTCACTCTCTCTCTCCCGGTCACTCTCTCTCTCTTGGTCAATCTCTCTCCATCCCGGTCAACTTCACTCTCTCGGTCACTCTCTCTCTCTCGGTCACTCTCTCTCTCTCGGTCACTATCTCTCTCTCGGTCACTCTCTCTCTCTCGGTCACTCTCTCTCTCTCTCGGTCACTCTCTCTCTCTCAGTCACTCTCTCTCTCTCTCTCGGTCACTCTCTCTCTCGGTCACTCTCTCTCTCTCGGTCATTCTCTCTCTCTCGGTCACTCTCTCTCTCTCTCGGTCACTCTCTCTCTCGGTCACTCACTTTCTCTCGGTCACTCTCTCTCTCAGTCACTCTCTCTCTCGGTCACTCACTCTCTCTCGGTCACTCTCTCTCTCTCGGTCACTCTCTCTCTCAGTCACTCCAATTCCAATTTCCAATTCCAATTCAAATGCTTTATTGGCATGAAAGTTTACAGAGAACCATATTGCCAAAGCTTACATATCAAGAAAGGTACAGTTTTCCAACATTCTGTAGGTGTCAGTCGATTTGACATTTGTTGGGTGCATACAATATTACTTTTAAACAATATTAATTTTAAACAGTCTTTGTATCTCATTGGGTACGTTCAATATTAATTTTAAACACTCTCTCTCTCGGTCACTCTCTCTCTCTCTCGGTCACTCTCCCTCTCTCGGTCACTCTCTCTCTCTCGGTCACTCTCTCTCTCTCGGTCACTCTCTCTCTCTCGGTTGCTCTCTCTCTCGGTCACTCTCCCTCTCTCGGTCACTCTCCCTCTCTCGGTCACTCTCCCTCTCTCAGTCACTCTCTCTCTCGGTCACTCTCTCTCTCTCGTACACTCTCTCTCTCTCTCGGTCACTCTCTCTCTCTCTCGGTCACTCTCTCTCTCTCGGTCACTCTCTCTCTCTCTCTCGGTCACTCTCTCTCTCTCGGTCACTTTCTCTCTCTCGGTCACTCTCTCTCTCTCTCGGTCACTCTCTCTCTCTCTCGGTCACTCTCTCTCTCTCGGTCACTCTCCCTCTCTCGGTCACTCTCTCTCTCTCTCGGTCTCTCTCTCGGTCACTCTCTCTCTCTCGGTCACTCTCTCTCGGTCATTCTTTCTCTCTCGGTCACTCTCTCTCTCCCGGTCACTCTCTCTCTCCCGGTCACTCTCTCTCTCCCGGTCACTCTCTCTCTCGGTCACTCTCTCTCTCGGTCACTCACTCTCTCTCGGTCACTCTCTCTCTCTCGGTCACTCTCTCTCTCCCGGTCACTCTCTCTCTTCCGGTCACTCTCTCTCTCTCGGTCACTCTCTCTCTCTCGGCCACACTCTCTCTCTCGGTCACTCTCTCTCTCTTGGCCACTCTCTCTCTCTCGGTCACTCTCTCTCTCCCGGTCACTCTCTCTCTCTCGGTCACTCTCTCTCTCTCGGTCACTCTCTCTCTCTCGGTCATTCTCTCTCTCTCGGTCACTCTCTCTCTCTCGGCCACTCTCTCTCCCTCTCTCTCGGTCACTCTCTCTCTCTCCCTCTCTCGGTCACTCTCTCTCTCCCTCTCTCGGTCACTCTCTCTCTCCCTCTCTCGGTCACTCTCTCTCTCCCTCTCTCGGTCACTCTTCCACTCCCGGTCACTCTCTCTCTCTCTCTCTCTCGGTCACTCGCTCTCTCTCTCTCTCGGTCACTCTCTCTCTCTCTCTCTCTCTCGGTCACTCTCTCTCTCTCGGTCACTCTCTCTCTCTCTCGGTCACTCTCTCTCTCTCTCGGTCACTCTCTCTCTCTCGGTCACTCTCTCTCTCTCTCGGTCACTCTCCCTCTCTCGGTCACTCTCTCTCTCTCGGTCACTCTCTCTCTCTCGGTCACTCTCTCTCTCTCGGTTGCTCTCTCTCTCGGTCACTCTCCCTCTCTCGGTCACTCTCCCTCTCTCGGTCACTCTCCCTCTCTCAGTCACTCTCTCTCTCGGTCACTCTCTCTCTCTCGGTTACTCTCTCTCTCGGTCACTCTCTCTCGGTCACTCTCTCTCGGCCACTCTCTCTCCCTCTCTCTCGGTCACTCTCCCTCTCTCGGTCATTCTCTCTCTCCTGGTCACTCTCTCTCTCTCCTGGTCACTCGCTCTCTCTCTCGGTCACTCTCTCTCTCCCGGTCACTATCCCTCCTGGTCACTCTCACTCTCTCTCCCAGTCACTCTCTCGCCCCTGGTCACTCTCTCTCCCGGTCACTCTCTCTCTCTCTCTCTCTCTCTCGGTCACCCTCTCTCTCCCGGTCACTCTCTCTCTCTTGGTCACTCTCTCTCTCCCGGTCACCTTCACTCTCTCGGTCACTCTCTCTCCCTTGGTCACTATGTCTCTCTTGGTCACTATCTCTCTCGGTCACTCTCTCTCTCTCTCTCTCTCTCTCTCTCGGTCACTCTCTCTCTCCCGGTCACTCTCTCTCTCTTGGTCACTGTCTCTCTCTCCCGGTCACCTTCACTCTCTCGGTCACTCTCTCTCTCTTGGTCACTATCTCTCTCTTGGTCACTCTCTCTCTCCCGGTCACTCTCTCTTGGTCACTCTCTCTGCCCCGGTCACTCTCTCCCGGTCACACACTCTCTTTCCTGGTCACCCTCTGTATCCCGGTCACTCTCTCTCTCTCTCTCTCGGTCACTCTGCTGGTCATTTCTGCCCCACCACGAAAATGGACCCCATCGGTCTCGCGGCAGACACAGAGGAATTCATCAGGAGAATGAGGCTCCGGGAATTCTTCCACAAATCCCAAGATGTCAGCAGCGAACCCAATGAGACAATCAATGATCCGGAACAGCAGACAGAGGGATCCGCAGTGCAACGACCGAAGAAGAAAGAGTCAAATTGGACCCCTCCGGAGGGTCGCTGCCCTAAGCTTGACATGTATGCTCAAGCTGTCAGGAGATGCATCAATGCCAGATTCATCAGCCGCACTCACAAGACAGTCCAGAATGTCACCCGAGCACAACGCAACGCCATCCACGCTCTCAAGACCAACCGCAACATCATCATCAAACCAGCAGACAAAGGAGGTGCCATCGTCATACAGAACAGAACGGACTATTGCAAAGAAGTATACCGACAACTGGACAACCAGGAACACTACAGACAGTTACCCGCAGATCCGACCAAAGAACACACCCGCCAACTCAACAGACTGATCAAAACCTTCGATCCAGACCTTCAAAGCATCCTACATGCTCTCATCCCATGTACTCCCCGCGTGGGTGATTTCTACTGCCTCCCAAAGATACACAAAGCCAACACACCTGGACGTCCTATCGCATCAGGCAACGGAACCCTGTGTGAGAACCTCTCTGGATATGTCGAGGGCATCCTGAAACCCATCGTACAGGGAACCCCCAGCTTCTATCGCGACACTACAGACTTCTTACAGAAGCTCAGCACCCACGGACCAGTTGAACCAGGAACACTCCTCGCCACGATGGACGTCTCGGCACTCTACACCAGTATCCCCCACGATGACGGCATTGCTGCGACACCCTCAGTACTCAACACCAACAACAGCCAATCTCCAGACGCCATCCTACAACTCATCCGCTTCATCCTTGACCACAATGTCTTCACCTTCGACAACCAGTTCTTTACCCAAACACACGGAACAGCCATGGGGACCAGATTCGCACCCCAATACGCAAACATCTTCATGCACAAGTTCGAGCAAGACTTCTTCGCTGCACAGGATCTCCAACCAACGCTATACACCAGATACATCGACGACATTTTCTTCCTATGGACCCACGGCGAAGAATCACTGAAAAGACTACACGATAACATCAACAAGTTCCATCCCACCATCAAACTCACCATGGACTACTCCTCGGAATCAGTCTCATTCCTGGACACACGAATCTCCATCAAAGACGGACACCTCAGCACTTCACTCTACCGCAAGCCCACGGACAACCTCACAATGCTTCACTTCTCCAGCTTCCACCCTAACCACGTTAAAGAAGCCATCCCCTATGGACAAGCCCTGCGAATACACAGGATCTGCTCAGACGAGGAGGAACGCGATGGACACCTACAGACACTGAAAGACGCCCTTGTAAGAACGGGATATGACGCTCGACTCGTCGATCGACAGTTCCGACGGGCCACAGCAAAAAATCGCATAGACCTCCTCAGAAGACAAACACGGGACACAACCAACAGAGTACCCTTCGTCATCCAGTACTTCCCCGGAGCGGAGAAACTACGCCATGTTCTTCGCAGCCTTCAACATGTCATCGATGACGACGAACACCTCGCTAAGGCCATCCCCACACCTCCACTACTCGTTTCAAACAGCCGCCTAACCTCAAACAGACCACCGTTCGCAGCAAATTACCCAGCTTCCAGGAGCACAGCGACCACGACACCACACAACCCTGCCACAGCAACCTCTGCAAGACATGCCAGATCATCAACACAGATACCATCATCACACGTGAGGACACCACCCACCAGGTACATGGTACATACTCATGTGACTCGGCCAACGTTGTCTACCTCATACGTTGCAGGAAAGGATGCCCCGGAGCATGGTACATCGGCGAGACCATGCAGACACTGCGACAACGGATGAACGGACACCGCGCAACAATCACCAGGCAGGAGTGTTCCCTCCCAGTCGGGGAACACTTCAGCAGTCAAGGACATTCAGCCTCCGATCTTCAGGTAAGCATTCTCCAAGGTGGCCTTCGAGACACACGACAACGCAAAATCGTCGAGCAGAAACTGATAGCCAAGTTCCGCACCCATGAGGACGGCCTTAACCGAGATCTTGGGTTCATGTCACGCTACATGTAACCCCACCTGATGCAGGGTCATCCAGACTCGAGTCGACATTGGCTTGTTCTCTCTACACAGATGCGGCTGGACCTGCTGTGATTTCCAGCCAAAATAAAAATGTTTTTTGTCTTTTTTTGTTTTTCATACAGACCCCAGCATCTGCAATATTTGACCCCTTGTGACCCCACCTCATTGTTCTTTGATGTAATGTTTCCCTGACTGACCTGTTTGGACACCATTCACACCTTTGACTGCTGTGATTATCTCTCTGCCGAGGTGTGATAAATGGCAGTTGGAAAGGTTACCTGTAAACATCTGACATGATTCTCTGACTATATAAGCTGTGTCTTTATACATTTCTCCACTTCACCTGAAGAAGGAGCAGCGCTCCGAAAGCTTGTGATTTCAAATAAAGCTGTTGGACTATAACCTGGTGTTGTGTGATTTCTTACATTTGTCCACCCCAGTCCAACTCCGGCATCTCCACACCACTCTCTCTCTCGATCACTCTCTCCCTCTCGGTCACTCTCTCTCTCTCCCGGTCACTCTCTCTCTCGCTCTCTCTCACGCTCCTGGTCACAAACTCTCTCCCGATCACACCTTCTCTCTCGGTCAATCTCCCTCTCTTGGTCACTCTCTCTCTCCCGGTCATTCACTCTCTCCCGGTCACTCTCTCTCTCCAGGTCACTATCTTTCCCGGTCATTCTCTCTCTCTCTCGGTCACGCTCTCTCTCTCGGTCACTCTCTCTCTCTCGGACAATCTCCCTCTCTCTGTCGGTCACTCTCTCTCTCCCGGTCACACTCTCTCTCCCAGTCACTCTCTCTCCCGGTCACTCTCTCTCTCCCAGTCACTCGGTCTCTCTCTCTCTCTCTCTCTGTCACTCTCTCTCTCTTGGTCACTCTCACTCTTCCGGTCACACACTCGCACCTGGTCACTCTCTCCCGATCACTCCATCTCTCTCGGTCAATCTCCCTCTCCCGGTCTCTCTGTCAGACTCTCTCTCTCTCCCGGTCACTCTCTCTCTCTCTCCCCGGTCACTCTCTCTCTCCCGGTCACTCTCTCTCTCTCGGTCACTCTCTCTCTCTCTCTCGGTCACTCTCTCTCTCTCTCTCGGTCACTCTCCCTCTCTCTGTCAGTCACTCTCTCTCTCTTGGTCACTCTCACGCTTCCGGTCACACACTCGCGCCTGGTCAATCTCGCCCGATCACTCCATCTCTCTCGGTCAATCTACCTCTCCCGGTCTCTCCCTGTCAGTAACTCTCTCTCTCCCAGTCACTCTCTCTCTCTCTCTCTCGGTCACTCTCTCTCTCTCTCTCTGTGACTCTCTCTCTCTCGGTGACTCTCTCTCTCTCTCAGTCACTCTCTCTCGGTCACTCTCTCTGGGTCACTGTTTCTCTCTCGGTCACTCTCTCTCTCCCTCGGTCACTCTCTCTCTCCCTCGGTCACTCTCTCTCTCTCTCGGTCACTCTCTCTCTCAGTCACTCTCTCTCTCTCGGTCACTCTCTCTCGGTCAATCTCTCTCTCTCGGTCACTCGCTCTCTCCCGCTCACTCACTCCTTCCCAATCACTCTCTCTCCCCCGGTCACTCTCTCTCTCTCTCGATCACTCTCTCCCTCCCGGTCACTCTCTTCCTCCCGGTCACTCTCTCTCTCTTGGTCTCTCTCACTCTTCCGGTCACACACTCGCGCCTGGTCACTCTCTCCCGATCACTCCATCTCTCTCGGTCAATCTCCCTCTCCCGGTCTCTCTCTGTCAGTAACTCTCTCTCCCAGTCACTCTCTCCCGGTCGCTTTTTATCTCTCGGTCACTCTCCCACTCCCGGTCACTCTCCCACTCCCGGTCACTCTCTCACTCCCGGTCACTCTCCCACTCCCGGTCACTCTCCCACTCTCGGTCACTCTCTCGGTCACTCTCTCTCTCTCGGTCACTCTCTCCCGGTCACACTCTCTCTCTCTCTCTCTCGGTCTCTCTCTCACTCCCGGTCACTCTCTCCCAGTCAATCTCACTCTCCCGGTCAATTGCACTCTCCCGGTCACTCTCTCTCTCCCGGTCACTCTCTCTCTCTCTCGGTCACTCTCTCAATTCAATTCAAATCGCTTTATTGGCATGACAAGGTACATCTTATGTTGCCAAAGCATCGAAAAACATTCATGGTTGTACACAAAAATATAGATCTATCCATACAGTGTATAAACAGATATATCCCTGAGTGTATAAATATACATTCATATAATTTGTATATACTCTTTTCTTATATTTAGTGGTTGTCCCTCTGTTTATGGCAAGCTGTAACATAATGTGCCGCTAAGGTTACACAATTTCTCTGTTCCCCTAGTAGGTATGGGAGTTTTTGGTCGTCATTCAAATTTCTGAATTCCGGGCATATTTTTGTGACTTTTGGGTTGAAATTCTCCCTTATGCCCTGATATTTTCTACAAGCTGTGAGGAAGTGCATCTCTGTCTCCACCACTCCCTGACTGCAGTGAGAGCATATTCTGTCCTCTCTTGGTAGCCAGGTCTGCCTGTGTCTACCTTTTTCGATCGCCAGGCTATGTTCACTAAGTCTGTACATTGTCAAGGTTTTTCTCAGTTTGCTATCCTTTACCATGGTCAGGTAATCAGCCATGTTGTATTGTCTGTTTAGGGCCAAGTAGCAATTGAGTTTGTTTTGGGTTTTTGTTGTTTCTGCCCAATATGACAGATATTTTTCCTTTTGCTTAGTGACGATTGTGTTGGGTCGAATTCTTTGTGTTACGCTGTCACTGTCCTGGTGCTGGTTATTGTTAGTAGTGTTAGTAGTTACTTCACTGAGTCCCAGGACTAGTTGACTGAGGGTATTCTTCTTCATGGTCCTCTCTTGGCATTTCAGGGCTTCGTAATGATAGCAGTGGGGGTTGCTAATTTTTAGGTGTTTCCAAAATTTGGTGGCTCTTTTTTGGATAGTGATTATTGATGGATATTGGCCTAGTTCTGCCCTGCATGCATTGTTTATGGTTTTCCTTTGAGTCCGGAGGATACTTTTACAGAATTCTGCATGTAGGATCTCAATTGGGTGTTTGTCCCATTTTGCAAATTCTTCTTGTGTTAGCGGTCCCCACACCTCACTGCCATAGAGTGCAATTGGTTCAATTACTGATTTAAAAATTTTGAGCCAAATGCTAATTGGGATTTCTATTTGGAATGATTTTTTAATGGCATGGAAAGCCCTTCTTGCTTTCTCTTTCAGTTCATTCACAGCCAGATGAAAATTTCCCGTAGAACTGATTTTTAAGCCCAAGTATGTGTAGTTAGTGGTTTGTTCAATTTTGGTTGTTCCTAGTGTGAAATTTATTTTGGGTCCCTGATGTCTGGATCTTTGCTGGAACACAAGGACTTTGGTTTTTTGGGGATTTCTTGTCAGGGCCCAGGTCTGGCAGAACGACTCCAGCAGATCCAGGTTCTGCTGTAGACCCTCCTTAGTTGGTGACAGCAGAACCAGGTCATCTGCATAGAGGAGGAATTTAGCCTTGGATTCATATAGGGTGAGGCCGGGTGCTGTAGATTGTTCAAGTAGTTTTGCCAATTCATTTATGTAAATATTAAAGAGTATCAGTGAGATGGGCGAGCCCTGTGTCACCCCCCGCCCCTGTGGGAAGTATTTTGTTTGTTTGTCTCCAATTTTAACTGCACATTTATTGTTTGTATACATTGATTTAATTACATCATATGTTTTTCCCCCTACCCCGCTTACGATAAGTTTCAGGAATAGACCGTCGTGCCAGATGGAATCGAAAGCCTTCTGAAAATCTATAAAGCATGCATAGATTTTGCTTTTGTTTTGATGAACATGTTTGTCAATTAGGGTCTGTAGGGTGAAGATATGATCTGATGTTCTATAGTTTGGTAGGAGTCCAATTTGGCTTTTACTCAAGACATTGTGCTCCTCAAGGAAGTTTATAAGTCTTTTGTTTATGATACTACAGAAAACCTTCCCCAGGTTACTGTTTATACAGATGCCTCGATAGTTATTTGGGTCGACTTTGTCCCCACTTTTGTATATGGGCGTTATGAGTCCTTTGTTCCAGATATCAGGGAAGTAACCGACACTCAGAACCAAGTTGAAGAGTTTTAGGATAGCCAGTTTCATTTTATCGTCTGTGTGTTTAATCATCTCGATTAGTATGCCGTCTGCACCGCAAGCTTTTCCTAGTCGCAGGTCCTTGAGTTTTTCAAATAGTTATTTTTCTGTTATTATGGAGTCTAGCGGGTTTTGGTTATCTTTTATGGCCATTTCGAGCTTTTCCAGTTTTTTGCATATTTGGTGTTGCTCTGGCCTTAGTGTGTTTTTCTGGTATAATTTTTCAAAGTGGTTTTCCCATGTGTCTCCATTTTGAATGGCCAATTCGTCATGTTGTTTTTTGTGTAATGTATTCCAGTTGTCCCAGGAACAATTGGAATCAATGGATTCCTCAATGGAGCTGAGTGTATTCTTAATATACTGCTCTTTTTTGGTTCTGAGCGTGTTTCTGTATTGTTAGTGTCTGACAATAAGTAAGGCGTAATTCCTCGTTTTCTGGCTGTCTGTGTTTTTGGTTTGATATTTTTCTAAGTTTTTTCCTCATGTTATGGCAATCTGGGTCAAACCATTTTTCATAGTTTTTTGTTTTGGGTTTGTTCTTGCGAGGTTTCAAGTTTGACCTTGTTGCCAAATTATCAAAAATATTATTTAGGTTATTCACTGTGAGTGTATATGTTTTCCAGAAAGGTGTCCAAGAGAGCTTGAGTTGATTGATTGCTAATTGCTTTCTGGTATTTTTCCGTGCTGTTTTTGGCCCATCTGTATGATTTTTTGGTGTTGTACAGCTTACTGGGTTGTGTTTCTGTGTTGGTTGTTTCTGTCTTTTTAAGATACATAGTAATTTGACTGTGATCTGACAGTGTTGTTTGTGGTTTGACTGTGAATGCTCTGAAAGAGGGTGGGTTCAAATCCGTAATCATATAGTCTACGGTGCTACAGCCAAGAGGTGAGCAATAGGTCGATCTTCCTAGGAGGTCTCCCATGAACCTACCATTGACAATGTAGAGACCCAGGCTTCGACAGAGCTGCAGGAGCTGTTTTCCGTTAGTATTTGTCTGTTTGTCGCAGTTATGCCTGTATGGATGGGAAGGGATATCGAAGTGGTTATTCCCGAATATGTAATTGTTTCCCTGATTATTGGTGAAGTCTGGTTCTTCGCCAGTTCTTGAATTGAGGTCACCACAGATCAACACGTTCCCCTGGGCCTGGAATTGGATAATCTCCCTCTCAATGTTGGAGAAGGTGTCCTTTTTAAAGTACAGGGATTCCATTGGGGGGATATAGAGTGCGCAAATGAAAACATCTTGAGTGTTAGAGATAATCCCCCTCTCAATTTTGAGCCACATGTGGTTTTCGCCCTTTTTTATAAATTTGATGCAATTCTTAAGCTCTGTTTTAAACCAAATCAGTATGCCTCCAGAGTCTCTGCCTTGGGTTACTCCTGGCAATTTATTGGAGGAGACCACCAGCTCTGTGTACCCTTGGGGACGGCCAGTGTGTCCTTCTCCTCTATACCAAGTTTCCTGTAAAATGATAATATCCAGATCTTTAGTTTCATCTATGAACTCTGGGGTCCTACTCTTCACGTCGAGCACCGAAGAGCGTAGACCTTGGATATTCCAGGTCGAAATATATAAGGATTTCATGTTAAGTTTGGTCTTTTACTATGATAGGTTAAAGAATGATATGTGTTTGTCGTGTCTAAATGGGGGAAAAAAAGATCATCTCAATTGTCTATAAATGCTAATACTACTTGGTTACAACTCTTTCTAGTAACTAGTCCTTAATTTTTTTTTTCCATTTTCTGATCCATAAGGCGGAAGTAGACGCTGCTGCACGTCTGCCTAGTGTCTCTTAATGGATTGTCTCTGCCTGAGGTATTGCGTACGCCCTGTGCATCTCTCCCTCTGTCTGGCTGGGGGCGGTCCTGTTCCCCTGTACGACAGGAGTGGTGCAGGTCTGATATTGTTGTTGTGCATGGGGATCCTCTCTGGTCCCGGTTGGTGTGGTGCTGATCTCTGTAGTAGTCTTGGTATGTACCCCGCTGATCTCTGGTGGTCGGGGGGGGGGGTCCTCCTGGAGTCTGGGTATGGACCCGGTTAAAAGCGACATCCTTCAGGGTTTTAGCAAAGATCGATATTCGTTTCCTGTGGATATGGACGTGGTCATGAAGACATTCCACATCGAGGGTGGGGTGTTGGGCCAGGTGCACATTGGGCTAGATTTTCAGTTGCTTGCGCCAGCAGTTAGCGCCTTAAGAGAAGTGATTTCCGGGCGCTATGCGTGTAGCGCCCGGGCGCAGCGCAGTTTGCGCCCCGCCCCAAATTAAGTTGCCCGTTAGCGCCGGCGCAAAGTTTAGCGCCCGCCCGGATGCGCGCGCAGAAAATGACGTCACATCCTCGTGCAACGCCCTTTGGCCGCCCCGATTGCAAACTTCAGTCGGACCGCCCCATTGTGCGGCGGGCGGCCGGAGCGTTTGGAAAAAGGAACGCAACACAACCAGCGCGGGCCCCGGGGGGCGCTAATTAAAGGGAACGTCCTCTCCAGTATAAAGGCCATCCTTTTTTCAGAAAACAGTCTTGTGCAACGCATTTCTGGAGACACAACAAGGAGGATAGCTAACTGGTTTCAAGCAGCAAGAGCCAGGTATTTTTGGACTCAGGCAACAGCGCTGCAAGTGGCCATTTGGAAATTAGAGTGTTTGCCAGGATTTGATGGGGGTTGCATGGGGTGCCAACGCGGAGCTGCAGCTCCATGTCCGTAGGGCTCGCAGACGCATTGTGAGAGGGGCAGCCCTGGCTAGAGGCAGAGGGGGCTACAGGCGTCGGCCACGTAGGCCTTACCCAGTCAGGCTATACCGCCAGCAGCGCTCCTACCTAAACATGAGTGCCGCGCGATGTGTTAAAAGGCTCCGATTCCGAAAGGGGGTGATTGCAGAGATCTGCCACCTGCTTCGCCGAGATCTGCGGCCAAAGCTCAGGTGCAGGACGTCTCTGTCGGTGGAAGTGAAGGTGACAGTGGCATTGAACTTCTATGCCACCGGCTCCTTCCAATACGCTGCTGGGGACATAGCAAACATCTCCCAGTACGGCGCGCATCGCTGCATCCGCCAGGTGACCGAAGCACTGTTCAGAAGGAGAAGCCAATTCATCTCCTTCCCCATGGCCCTGGAGAGCCAGCATCAGCGCGCATTGGGATTTTCCAGACTCGGGGAATTCCCCTTGGTCCAGGGCGCCATTGACTGTACGCATGTGGCTTTGCGGGCCCCTCTGGAGCATGGCGAGCAGTATCGCAACAGGAAGGGCTACCATTCTCTGAATGCGCAGCTGGTCTGTGACCACAAGCAGCGCATCATGGCAGTCAATGCCAGCTTCCCAGGCAGCAGCCACGATGCCTTTATCCTGCGGCAGAGTACTGTGCATGACATGTTCCAGGCACAGCCTCCCCCAAGAGGATGGCTACTCGGGGACAAAGGCTATCCTTTGTGCACCTGGCTCATGACCCCGCTCCGCGCGCCCAGGACCGCTGCTGAAGAGGCCTACAACGAGAGCCATCAAACCACCCGCAACATCATCGAGCTAACTATTGGGGTCCTCAAGCAGCGGTTCCGCTGCCTTGATCGCTCCGGAGGAGCTCTCCAGTATTCGCCGGACCGGGTCTCCCAATTTGTGGTGGTTTGCTGCATGCTACACAACCTGGCTATCCGCAGGACTCAGGCACTGCCACCTGATGTTGGACCAGCACCTCAGGAGGAGGAGCAGGAGGAGCATGAGGAGGAGGAGGAGGAGGAGGAGGAGGAGCAGGAGTACGTTCCCAGGAGGGAGCGACCAGGGCCAAGGGCCGCACGACGCCACCTTATTAGACGGTACTTCTAAGCCCCCTGTCAGGGAATGGCCAGGGGCCATGAGGGAAGATGAATGCAGCCGCTCCGCAAGCCCTCAGCCGGCGAAGCCAACAAACACTAAGAAGAACAACCATGGAGACTGCATGAATAAAGATAATTTTTTATTGCACAAAAATGAAAAGCCCTTCCCACATGAATCCCCAAAAACAATAAACGGGCCCCACAAAAAGCCCAACAAACGACTCACTCACACAAACTGGGGAAGAGCCACTCCACCTTTATTGAAACCGGGCCTCAACGTCGGCCTAACGCAAAAAAAAAGCCCTCCAAAAGCACAACCATGGGCAAAATAAAGATGGCCACCGCCATATTAAAGGAATGCTGGCCACACCCTCTACTGAGTGGCCCGCGAGGGCGAGACCTTGGCCAGCATTTTGCCTCCCCTGCCCTGCCTGCTGCTCCTTCGCAAGCTCTGCCCAGTGGCTGCTGCGAGGCTGGGGGAAGGCGCCTGAGGCTCAGATGCCCTTCCGCCAGATGCCACTGGGGGGCGGCCTACACGGCGTTTGGGCCTCGAGGGGCCATCTGCTGAGTGGCGCACCTGAGCCTGGCCACCATCAGCTGCAGCCGCTTGCCCTTGACGCCCCAGTGGGGGAATGGCGGCGACGGATGGCGCAATGTGGGCCAGCTGGCGTCTGGGATGCGCTGGCTGGTGCTGTGGCGCGGTGGCACTCGGCCGGGCCCGCACTGCAGGATCCGCAGCAATCAGCCGACGGGCGGCTTGCTGGGATGGTCCAGCGCGGCGCCTGCCCTGGCGATGCCTGCCTGAGACAGCGCGTGTGGCAGCAGTGAGTGGCCCTGTGGCCCTGGTGTGCGCGCGCATCACATCCGCCAGGGTCTTGACGGCATCAGTCAGCATGCGGCCAGTCGCGGCAGTTGCTGCCCCGAACTCGCGCACACTGGTCGCCAGCGACTCGATGGCATCAGGCATGCGCCCCACCACGCTCATGAGCTCCGTGTGGCGCCGGTCCGAGTCGTCGGCCATCTTATCCAGCTTCCGCACCTCCTCCGAAGTGAAGGTGTCCGGACTGGAGTCGCGACTCTCCCGCTGGGGAGGAGGGGGCCGAACTAGGGGACCCTTGCCGCGTTGGTGACGGCGAGTGTGCCGAGCAGCAGCACTCCCCTCTGATCCTTCCCCCCTTTGGGGAAAGGCCGCGGGCCACGCGCACGGCTGCTGGGTGGCTGGACGCCACTGGTCCCAGAAGCTGCATTGCCCTGCGACAGTTCCTCCAGGCACTCGTCCAGTGAGGAGGTGTCAAGCATTTCCTCCTCTCCTGCGGGACGTGACTGTTCCCCCGAAGGTCCGGCTTGCTCCTCCTCCTCCTCCTGGTCGGAGGTGCTGTCACTGGCAGCCTCAGGGTCCTGGCCGTCACCAGCTGAAAGCAGGAATGCACAAGAGTAGCTTCAGAGTGAGGAGACGGCGTCAGCGAGGGTGTTAGGACTGGTGGGATTCAGCGCATTGGTGGGACAGTGGCAAAGGAGGTAGCTCGGATGGGCCAGTGCGACGCGAGAGGGCCAAAAGGCGAGGTCCTTACCATTGCCGGGCAGTGGAGGGTCGGATACACCGCACGCTGTGGGGACAATCACACGGGCT
Organism: Somniosus microcephalus; assembly: GCF_052327205.1. Classification (NCBI taxonomy): domain Eukaryota; kingdom Metazoa; phylum Chordata; class Chondrichthyes; order Squaliformes; family Somniosidae; genus Somniosus; species Somniosus microcephalus. The sequence goes on from NC_140988.1 coordinate 179,706,330, forward strand.
CCCATGAGCACACACACGCGCTCCTCCAGCCGAGTGAGCTTCTGCAGCTTGGCGCGGCCACCCCTGGCACGGGCCTGGCGATTAAACGCTACTTTAGCCTGCAAGAGAAAGGACGGGCTGTAAGTGCGCAGTGAAGCCCTGATGTAGTGTGCACTGCCTCCCATGGTGGAATAGCTTGGACAGAGTGAAGCCCTGATGTAGTGTGCACTGCCTCCCATGGTGGAATAGCTTGGACAGAGTGAAGCCCTGATGCACTGTGCACTGCCTCCCATGGTGGAATAGCTTGGACAGAGTGAAGCCCTGATGCACTGTGCACTGCCTCCCATGGTGGAATAGCTTGGACAGAGTGAAGCCCTGATGCACTGTGCACTGCCTCCCATGGTGGAATAGCTTGGCCAAAGTGTAGAGTGCCGAATGGCCATTTGATGCTCATGACTGTCATAAATGCTGCTGGCTGAGGGCTGGCCAATAGGACTTTCAGGTCCCTTTGCCCATCATGTCAGGTGTACATGCAAGAATGAGGAGGAGACTGGAAAGGCTACTCACCCTCACAATCCTGGTCAGATCGTTGTATTTCTTACGGCATTTTTTGTGGGTCCTGGGGGCCTCGCCGGTGAACGTCACCCTCTGGGCGATCTGCTTCCAGGCTTTGGTGTAGTCGTGGTGGGTTGGATTCCTCCCACTCTCTGGAAACAAGATCTTGCGCCTCACCTCCAGAGCTGTGACCATTATGTCCAGATCACCCTCTGAGAAGCGCAGGGCACGCTGACGGGCCTTCTCTGGCGTTGCCATGACTCCCTGGGGCTGAGCAGTAGTGTTGAGGACTCTTTGCAAGGCTGCAGTGTGCAGGGCGTGGCAGCAGACCAATTCGTCCCTTCCCCCTTTAAGAGCTGGTCGGCACCACGGAGTCTGCTGTCTGTGCAAAAATGACCGCACCCGTGCTGCGCCCCGCCTGGGCGCTATCCCTCTGGACCGCCGGCTTAGCGCCTAAAGGTAGGAGTGCAACGCCTCTTTTAGCGCTCCACCACTCGCTTAGGGCGAAGCCACTGAATTTCCGGCAACGGGGCGCTACTTTGGGGCGGGCGCTAACTTCGGGCGGGCGCTAAGGTTAGCGCCCCAAAACTGTCTATACTGAAAATCTAGCCCATTGTGTTTTAATTCACAGTCTCTTGCTATGCTGGCATTTATCTCACGAATTGTTTTGTTGTTAAAGTCTGTTTTCGGCAATATTGTGGAAACAGTGATTCTAGTGTTTGGGAATGTATTGCTTGCCTTCTCAATCACTGCTCTGAGCGATGTTGCTACCCCTTTCTGCTGGGCCTTTAGGTCATTTGTGCCAGTGTGTATTATGTGTTGGGGGGAGCCTAATCGGGTTTTGGTCAGCCATTCCAAGGCTCTGTCTGTTGTTGGGAACTGGATCTTTTTTACAACATGTCTACGGAAGAGCTTTTTCTCCCATAGAAATTTCCCATTTGAGTCTATGACCTAGAAATTCAGTGTAGCCACTTTTGGGGCGGTAAAGTCGGGCGGCCGCTAAAGTTTGCGCCCGGCGCAAAGTCGTGCCCCCTTCGCCGATATTCAGTCGCATCGCCCCAAGAGGTTGCTGCTGCGCTAAAACAGGTGATGCACGACTATCTTTAGGCGCTAAGCCGGCGGTGCTGAGCGATACCCCCGAGGCCGGGCACAGCGCAGGTGCGGCGAGTTGCTGATTGACAGCAGACACTCTGGCGCCGGTCAGCTCTTAAAGGGGGAGGATGGATTTGTTTGCCTGCCACGCCCTGCACACTGCAGCCCTCAACCTAGGCCTGACCACTTCAGCTTCACCTGCACAACGCCCAGGGCTATGGAGAAGGCCAGGGAGAGAGCGCAGCGCTTCAGCGACGGTGACCTGAGGCTGCTGGTTGGCGGAGTGGAGTGCAGGCGCCATGTTCTTTTCCCAGAAGGTGGCAAGAGGCCGCTGCCCAGCGCCTACCGGAAAGACTGGAGGGAGGTCTCCAACAGGGTGTCTTCCAACAGCGTGGTTGCCAGGACTCCTGTGCAATGTCGGAAGAAGTTCAACGGCCTCACTCGGGTTGTCAGGGTGAGTACCCTTTCCAGTGTCCTCCTCATCCTTGCATGTGCACCTCACTTTATGAGCAAAGGGACCTGAAAGCCCTATAGGCCAGCCCTCATCCAGCAGCTATGGGACTGGCATGAAAATCACTTGCACATTCAGCACTTTACACACTGTACAAGCTCTTCGACCATGGGAGGCAGTGCAGACAAGATCAGGGCTACACACTGTACAAGCTATTCGACCATGGGAGGCAGTGCAGACAAGATCAGGGCTACACACTGGAGAAGCTATTCGACCATGGGAGGCAGTGCAGACAAGATCAGGGCTACACACTGGAGAAGCTATTCGACCATGGGAGGCAGTGCAGACAAGATCAGGGCTTCACACTGTACTTAGAGGCCGTCCTTTCTCTTGCAGGCCAAGGTGGCGCACAACCGGCGCAACCGAACTGAGACCAGGGGAGGCCGTCCTGACCTCAAAGAGCTCTCCGACCTCGACCAGCGTGTGGAGCGCATTATGGCAGGCCGGCTGATTGGCCCCGTCGCCAGTGGAGATGCCAACCCTGTTCTGGGCACCAATGGTAAGGGCATCACCTTTTGGACCTCTCTCGTTCCACTTGCGCATCAGATCAGCATCCTTTGCCACTGTCCGACCAATGCGGTGAATGGCACCACTCATGCCTCCCTCGCTGCCGCCCTGTCCTCACTCTAAAGCTACTCTTGTGCCTTCCTGCTTTCAGATGGTGACTCGCCAGGTGAGGAGGCGGGCCCTCAAGCTGCCACTGTCAGCCCTTCGGAAGACGAGGAGGAGGAAGAAGAAGCCGGCTGATCAGTGCCACCCTCAGCCGCACCAGCCCATGGCGATGTAGGGGACACGTCTTCCCTGGGGGGGAGCCGGGGGGAAGGGTCGGAGGAGAGTGAAGCTCCGGGGCCCAGCGGCCTGCAGCAACGCGGGAGGGGTGGGGAATCTCGGCGGACTTCTCCCCAGAGGGTGAGTGCGGCCTCCAGTCCTGCGACGGTGAGCGCAGAGGAGGCGCGCCTCCTAGAGGAAATGGCCGTCCAGGCTGAGCGCAGGCACACTGAGCTCATGGCTGCAGTGGCAAGGATGCCTGATTCCATAGAGTCACTGGCAAGGAGTGTGCAGGAATTCAGGGCAGCACAGGCCAGGAGTCTGGAGCAATTCAGTGCAGCACAGGCCAGGAGTCTGCAACAATTCAGTGCAGCACAGGCCAGGAGTCTGCAGGACATCGCGGCAGCACAGGCCAGGAGTCTGCAGGACTTCGCGGCAGCACAGTCGGCTTCTAGCCAAGTGCTCAGTCGTGCCGTCCATTCACTGGCTGGTGTCATGCGGACACAGACCAGGGCCACACGGGCACTAACTGCTGCCACCCTCGCTAGATCAGCCAGGCATCGCCAGGGCACCCGCCGCGCTGCAGCAGCCCAGCAGTCTGTTCTTCAGCTGTTTGCTGCGCATGCTGCAGTGCTGGCCCGTGCGAGTGCCAATGTCTCAGGCGACCAGCGAGCACCTGCGATCTGCCAGGTTGCCACCATTCCTGCAGCCGACACTGCCACTCCACCATTGCAGCTGCCACGAGCTGCTGGACAGACTGCTGCCGCCCAGCCAGAGTTGGAGCAGTCAGCAGCCGGCCACTCCAAGGCCAGAGCTGGTGCAGGCCGACCCCCAGGGGCATCTGCCGTCTCGCCATCTGCACCTCAGCAGCCTTCCCCCAGCCTTGCTGCAGCCACTGGGCTCCCATTGAGGAGGAGCAGCAGGGCGGGCAGGGGCCAGGCAAGGATGCGCAAGGCATCGCCCTCGTAGGACAAAAAGTAGAGGTATGCACAAATGCCTGGTGCTTGTTGTAAGGCCGAGACTGGTGCAGTTGTTTTTGTGTAAGGCCGAGACTGGTGTCTTTCTTTCTTTTTGTAAGGCCGAGACTGGTGTCTTTCTTCCTTTTTGTAAGGCCGAGACTGGTAGTTTTGTGTTTTTGGAGGGGGCTTCTCCACATGAGCATGTAATGTGGGAAGGGCAGAGGTTTTCAATAAATTATTGTTGTTAAATTGCAGTGTGCATGGTTTTTTGGTTAAGTCCTGGTTGCCCTGCTTGGCTGAGGGCTTGTGGAGCGGCTACATTCATCTGCTGGCATTGGCACAAGCCATTCCCTGAGAGGGGGCCTAGAACCGACGTTCAATAAGCCGGCGACGGGCGGCCCTTGCACTTTGTGCCTCCCTCCTGTGCTGGTCCTCCTCCTCCTCCTCCTGCTCCTCCTCCTGAGGTGGTCCTCCAATCTCTGGTGGCAGTGCCTGAGTCCTGCGGATAGCCAGGTTGTGCAGCATGCAGCAAACGACCACGAAATGGGAGACTCGCTCCGGCGAATACTGTAGGGCTCCACCGGAACGATCCAGACAGCGGAACCGTTGCTTCAGGACGCCGATTGTTTGTTCGTTGATGTTCCTGGTCGCTTGATGGCTCTCATTGTATCCCTCTTCAGCAGGGGTGCTGGGCGCACGGAGTGGGGTCATCAGCCAGGTACACAAAGGATAGCCTTTGTCCCCGATAAGCCATCCTCGTGGGTGAGGCTGTGCCTGGAACATGTCTGCCACAGAAGTCTGTCGCAGGATGAAGGCATCGTGGCTGCTGCCTGGAACGCGGGCATTGACAGCTAGGATGAGCTGCCTGTGGTCACACACCAGCTGGACGTTCAGCGAATGGTAGCCCTTCCGGTTGCGGTAATCCTCGGCATTCTCCAGAGGTGCCCGCAAAGCCACATGCGTGCAGTCAATGGCGCCCTGCACCATGGGGAAGCCTGCGAATGCTGCAAAGCCCATTGCACGCTGTTGCTGCTTGGCAAGGGCCATGGAGAAGGAGATGAACTGACGTCTCCTTTTGAAAAGGGCATTGGTCACCTGGCGGATGCAGCAATGCACGGCGAACTGGGAGATGTTGGCAATGTCCCCAGTAGCGGATTGGAAGGAGCCGGTGGCATAGAAGTTGAGAGCCACCGTCACCTTCACTGTCACCGACAGAGACGTCCTGCTCCTCAGCTGTGGCTGCAGATCACCGCCAAGCAGCTGGCAGATCTCTGTGACCACCTCCCTTCTGAATCGCAGCCTCCGAACACACTGCTCGTCAGACATGTTGAGATAGGAGAACTGCTGGCGGTATACCCTGGGTGGGTAAGGCCTCCTTTGCCGACGCCTGTTGCCCCCTCTCCGTCTAGCCAGGGCTGCCACTCTCTCACGGCGTCTGTGAGCCCTTTGGATGTAATTGAGAAAGCCAGCGTTGACACCCATTGCAGCCCCCATAATATGCTGGCAAACAATGAGATGTCAATGAAGGCAAAGACAATTGGAAAGCTGTGGCCTGAAGCCAGAAGTACCTGTCCGAGTGTTGGGCCAAAGCAGAAAGCTCTCTACCTTGGTCTCTCTCCAAAGATCCGTTTGTCAAGAAGGAGTGCTGCAAAATGGCAGCCTTTTATACTGCAGGAGGAGTGCCCTTTAATTTGCGCCCCCCGCGCCCCGCATCGGCTGAGCACCGTTCCACTCTAACAGTCGCTAGGGGCGCCAGGCGCACAATGGGGCGGCGCGACTGAAGTTCCGGTTGGGTGCGCACAAAGGGCGTTGCACGAGGAAATGACGTCATGATCTGCGCGCGCAGCTGAGCACGCGCAAAGACTTTGCGCCGCCGCTAAATCTCTAGTGAAGTTGGGGCGAGGCGCAGATCGCGCTGCGCCCAGGCACTAGCCGCCTAGCGCCCGACATCTACTCCTCCTAAGGTGCTAGCAGCTGGCGCAACCAACTGAATTTCTAGGCCTATGAGTATTACGATGTCAGCCTTGTTGGTGTTTACTGTATGGTGGCTTTCGCCTGGTTGTGTGTTGGGCTGGGGTGGTCGTGTCTGGTGTGTGCGCTCCTCTTGTGAGCGGCTCGCTTGTGGTTCCACAGTGGTGGGGGAAGACTGGGCTTCAGTATGCTGGTCGGTCTGTGTGGCACCCCTTGTATTGTGTGTCTGCTGCTGTTGTTCAGTGTGGGAGTGCAGCTGTTCAGTCGGACTCTGTATTGTCTTCTCTCTAGCCTCTGGCTGCTGGTCTAATGGTGCTATCTCTCCCCTATGGCTCTCTTCTCTCTCGGTCACTCTCTCTCTCCAGGTCACTATCTCTCCCGGTCAAACTCTCTCGGTCACTCTCTCTCTCTGTCACTCTCTCGCCCCAGGTCACTCTCTCGCCCCAGGTCACGCTCTCGCCCCAGGTCACTCTCACTCTCTCCCGGTCACTCTCTCTCTCCCGGTCACTCTCTCTTTCCCGGTCACTCTCTCTCTCCCGGTCACTCACTCTCTCTCAGTCACTCTCTCGGTCACTATCTCTCTCCCGGTCACTCTCTCGCTCTTGGTCTCTCTCTCTCTCTCGGTCACTCTCTCTCTCTCCAGGTCACTATCTCTCCCGGTCAAACTCTCTCGGTCACTCTCTCTCTCTGTCACTCTCTCGCCCCAGGTCACTCTCTCGCCCCAGGTCACTCTCTCGCCCCAGGTCACTCTCTCTCTCTCCCAGTCACTCTCTCTCTCCCGGTCACTCTCTCTCTCCCGGTCACTCTCTCTCCCGGTCACTCTCTCTCTCCCGGTCACTCATTCTCTCTCCCGGTCACTCAGTTCAGTTCAGTTCAGTTCAAATGCTTTATTGGCATGAAAGTTTACAGAGAACCATATTGCCAAAGCTTACATAGCAAAAAGGTACAGTTTTCCAACATTCTGTAGGTGTCAATCGATTTGACATTTGTTGGGTATATACAATATTACTTTTAAACAATATTAATTTTAAACAGTCTTTCTACTTCATTTGGTACGTTCAATATTAATTTTAAACAGTCTTACTTTTAAACAGTCCTCAGGTTGTGACATGTTGTTACATATTTAGCCCCAAGGTATGGTCTGTCTCCTTCTCCTAGGACTAATCTCAATTTTGACAGATCATCCAATTCCTTGAAATCTGGGGTTGTTTGGCTTAGCTTGTTGAATAATATGTTTCTTGATGTGTTGAATTTTTCGCATTTTAGGAGGAAATGCATTTCTGTTTCAACCTCGCCAGCCAGACATTGATCGCATATTCTATTCTCTCTAGGCTGCCAGGATTTCTTGTATCTGCCTTTTTCAATTTCCAGTTGGTGGTCGCTTAGTCTGTACCTGGTGAGGGTCTGTCTCTGTTTTGTGTCTCTGATGGTCGTGAGGTAGTCTGCCAGTTTATATTCTCTTTTTAGGGCCCGGTAACATTCTAATCTGCTTTGGCTTTCGGTTATTTTGTTCCAATGTTCCAGGTAGGTTTCTTTGCATTTTTTAATGATTTGGTTCACTCGGATTGGTGTTTGGACGGCTGTGTTGGTCTGGGGCTGGTCAGGGTCTGGCTGAGTACTTAGTTTCAGTAGCAGCTGACTCAGGGGACTCTTTTCTGGGTTTAGCTCTTGGGTCTGAAAGGCTTTGAAATGAAGGGTGTCTGGGGAGCTAGATTTGAGGTGATTTAGGAAGTTTAGTGCTCGTTTTTGGATGTTTATTATCAGTGGGTATCTGCCTAGTTCGGCTCTGCATGCATTTGTTGGCGTTTTTCTTTGGGTGCGAAGGATGCTTCGGCAGAATTCTGCATGTAGGGCTTCTATTGTGTGTTTTTCCCATTTAGTGTAGCTTTGGTGATTTAGCGGGCCCCATACTTCACTACCGTACAGTGCAATGGGCAGGATTATGCTGTCAAAAATTTTGAGCCAGATTTTGATTGGGATTTGGATGTTGTAGAATTTTCTTTTTATTGCATATAGGGCTCTTCGGGCTTTTTCTTTTAGTGCATTCACTGCTATGCTGAAGCTCCCTGATGCTGTAATAGTTAGACCAAGGTAGGTGTAGCTCATAGTGTGTCCTATAGTGGTATCACTGAGGGTAAACTGGTATTTGTTTTCCTGACATCTGGGTCTTTTCTGAAAAATCATGATGTTGGTTTTCTTTAGATTTACTGTTAGAGCCCAATTTTGGCAGTATTTGTCGAGTAGGTCTAGTTGTTGCTGTAATCCCTCTCTCCCCGTCACTCTCTCTCTCCCGGTCACTCACTCTCTCTCAGTCACTCTCTCGGTCACTATCTCTCTCCCGGTCACTCTCTCTCTCTTGGTCTCTCTCTCTCTCTTGGTCACTCTCTCACTCCCGGTCACTCCCTCTCTCTCGGTCTCTCTCACTCTCCCGGTAACGCATTCTCTCCCAGTCACACTCTCCCGGTCACTCTCTCTCTCCCGGTCACTCTCTCTCTCTCGGTCACTCTCTCTCTCCCGGTCACTCACTCTCTCTCAGTCACTCTCTCGGTCACTCTCTCTCGCTCGGTCACTCACTCTCTCTCAGTCACTCTCTCTCTTGGTCACTCTCTCACTCCCGGTCACTCTCTGTCTCTCGGTGTCTCTCACTCTCCCGGTCACTCTCTCTCTCTCGGTCACTCTCTCTCTCCCGGTCACTCTCACTTTCTTGATCACTCTCTCTCCCAGTCACACTCTTTCTCTCCCGGTCACGATCTCTCCTGGTCACACTCTCTCTTACGGTCACTCTCACTCTTCCGGTCACACACTCGCACCTGGTCACTCTCTCCCGATCACGATCTCTCTCGGTCAATCTCCCTCTCCCGGTCTCTCTGTCAGTAACTCTCTCTCTCCCAGTAACTCTCTCTCTCTCGGTCACTCTCTCTCTCTCGGTCACTCTCTCTCTCCCGGTCACTCTCTCTCTCTCTGTCTCTCTCACGCTCCTGGTCACACCCTCTCTCCCGGTCACGATCTCTCTCGGTCAATCTCCCTCTCCCGGTCTCTCTGTCAGTAACTCTCTCTCTCTCCCAGTAACTCTCTCTCTCTCGGTCACTCTCTCTCTCCCGGTCACACTCTCTCTCTCCCGGTCACTCTCTCTCTCTCGGTCACACTCTCTCTCTCTCGGTCACACTCTCTCTCTTTCTTGGTCACTCTCTCTCTTTCTTGGTCACTCCTTCTCTCTCGGTTACCCTCTCTCTCTCGGTCACTCTCTCTCTCTTGGTCACTCTCTCACTCCCGGTCACTCTCTCTCTCTCCCGGTAGCTCACTCCTTCCCAATCACTCTCTCTCTCTCCCGGTCACACTCTCTCTCCAATCACTCTCTCCCGGTCACTCTCTCCTGGTCACCCTCTGTATCCCGGTCACTCTCTCTCTCTCTCGGTCACTCACTCTCTCTCTCTTGGTCACTCTCTCCTGGTCATTCGCTCTCTCGATCACTATCTCCCTCTCGGTCACACTCTCTCACTCTCTCTCTCTCCCGGTCACTCTCTCAATCCCGGTCTCTCTCACGCTCCCGGTGACAGACTCTCTCCCGGTCACTCTCTCCTGGTCACTCTTTCACTCCCGGTCACTCTCTCTCTCTCTCGGTCACTATCTCCCGGTTACTCTGCCTCTCAAATTCAAATTCAAATTCAAATCGCTTTATTGGCATGATAAGGTACATCTTATGTTGCCAAAGCATCAAAATACATTTATGGTTGAACACATAAACGCAGTTCTATTCATACAGTGTATAAACAGGTATATCCCTGAGTGTATAAATATACATTCGCATTATTTATATATACTCTTTTGTTAGTTTACTCGTTGTCCCTCTGTTCATGGCAAGCTGTAACATAGTGTGCCGCCAGTGCTACACAGCTTCTCTTCTCCCCCAGTAGGAATGGGTCGCTCTTTCTCTCCCGGTCACTCGCTCTCTCTCGGTCACTCACTCACTCTCCTGGTCACTCTCTCTCTCACAGTCACTCTCTCTATCGGTCACTCTCTCTCTCTCGATTAATCACCCTCTCTCGGTCACTCTCCCTCTCTCTGTCAGTAACTCTCCCTCTCCCGGTCTCACTCTTTCTCCAGGTCACTCTGTATCCCGGTCACTCTCCCTCTCTCGGTCACTCTCTCCTGGACACACTCTCTCTCGATCACTCTCTCCCTCCCGGTCACACTCTCCCTCCCGGTCACTCTCTCTCTCTCTCGGTCACTCTCACTCTTCCGGTCACACACTCGCGCCTGGTCACTCTCTCCCGATCACTCCATCTCTTTCGGTTAATCTTCCTCTCCCAGTCTCTCTCTCCCAGTAACTCTCTCTCTCCCGGTCACTCACTCTCTCTCTCTCGGTCACTCTCCCTCTCTTGGTCACTCTCCCTCTCTCGGTCACTCTCCCTCTCTCGGTCACTCTCTCTCTCGGTCACTCTCTCTCTCTTGGTCACTCTCTCCCGGTCACTCTCTCTCTCTCTCTCAGTCACTCTCTCTCTCTCGGTCACTCTCTCTCTCCTGGTCACTCTCTCGTCCTGGTCACTCTCTCTCCCGGTCACTCTCTCTCTCCCGGTCACTCTCTCTCTCTCTTGGTCACTCTCTCTCTCCCGGTCACTCTCGGTCACCCTCTCTCTCTCTTGGTCACTCTCTCTCTCTCTCTTGGTCACTCTCTCTCTCTCGGTCACCCTCTCTCTCTTGGTCACTCTCTCTCTCCCTCTCTCGGTCACTCTCTCTTTCTCTTGGTCACTCTCTCTCTCTCTCTTGGTCACTCTCTCTCTCTCGGTCACTCAGTTTTCAGTTCAAATGCTTTATTGGCATGAAAGTTTACAGAGAACCATATTGCCAAAGCTTACATAGCAAAAAGGTACAGTTTTCCAACATTCTGTAGGTGTCAATCGATTTGACATTTGTTGGGTACATACAATATTACTTTTAAACAATATTAATTTTAAACAGTCTTTCTACTTCATTTGGTACGTTCAATATTAATTTTAAACAGTCTTACTTTTAAACAGTCCTCAGGTTGTGACATGTTGTTACATATTTGGCCCCAAGGTATGGTCTGTCTCCTTCTCCTAGGACTAATCTCAATTTTGACAGATCATCCAATTCCTTGAAATCTGGGGTTGTTTGGCTTAGCTTGTTGAATAATATGTTTCTTGATGTGTTGAATTTTTCGCATTTTAGGAGGAAATGCATTTCTGTTTCAACCTCGCCAGCCAGACATTGATCGCATATTCTATTCTCTCTAGGCTGCCAGGATTTCTTGTATCTGCCTTTTTCAATTTCCAGTTGGTGGTCGCTTAGTCTGTACCTGGTGAGGGTCTGTCTCTGTTTTGTGTCTCTGATGGTCGTGAGGTAGTCTACCAGTTTATATTCTCTTTTTAGGGCCCGGTAACATTCTAATCTGCTTTGGCTTTCGGTTATTTTGTTCCAATGTTCCAGGTAGGTTTCTTTGCATTTTTTAATGATTTGGTTCACTCGGATTGGTGTTTGGACGGCTGTGTTGGTCTGGGGCTGGTCAGGGTCCGGCTGAGTACTTAGTTTCAGTAGCAGCTGACTCAGGGGACTCTTTTCTGGGTTTAGCTCTTGGGTCTGAAAGGCTTTGAAATGAAGGGTGTCTGGGGAGCTAGATTTGAGGTGATTTAGGAAGTTTAGTGCTCGTTTTTGGATGTTTATTATCAGTGGGTATCTGCCTAGTTCGGCTCTGCATGCATTTGTTGGCGTTTTTCTTTGGGTGCGATGCACTCTCTCTCTCTCTCGGTCACTCTTTCTCTGCCGGTCACTCTCACTCTCTCTCTCGGTCACTCTCTCTCTCTCCCGGTCACCCTCTCTCTCCCGGTCACTATCTCTGCCGGTCACTCTCTCTCTCTCTCTTAGTCACTCTCTCTCTCTCGGTCACTCTCTCTCTCCTGGTCACTCTCTCGTCCTGGTCACTCTCTCTCCCGGTCACTCTTTCTCTGCCGGTCACTCTCACTCTCTCTCTCGGTCACTCTCTCTCTCTCCCGGTCACCCTCTCTCTCCCGGTCACTATCTCTCTCTCGGTCACCCTCTCTCTCTCGGTCACTTACTCTCTCTCGGTCACCCTCTCTCTCTCGGTCACTTACTCTCTCTCGGTCACTCTCTCTCACTTGGTCACTCTCTCTCCCGGTCACTTTCTGTCTCCCGGTCACTCTCACTCTCTCGGTCTCTCTCACTCTCCCGGTAACGCATTCTCTCCCAGTCACTCACTCCTGGTCACTCTCTCTCTCTCTCGGTCACACTTTCTCTGCCGGTCACTCTCACTCTCTCTCTCGGTCACTCTCTCTCTCTCCCGGTCACCCTCTCTCTCCCGGTCACTATCTCTGCCGGTCACTCTCTCTCTCTCTCTCAGTCACTCTCTCTCTCTCGGTCACTCTCTCTCTCCTGGTCACTCTCTCGTCCTGGTCACTCTCTCTCCCGGTCACTCTCTCTCTCCCGGTCACTCTCTCTCTCTCTTGGTCACTCTCTCTCTCCCGGTCACTCTCCCTCTCTCGGTCACCCTCTCTCTCTCTTGGTCACTCTCTCTCTCTCTCTTGGTCACCCTCTCTCTCTTGGTCACTCTCTCTCTCCCGGTCACTCTCCCTCTCTCGGTCACTCTCTCTCTCTCTTGGTCACTCTCTCTCTCTCTCTTGGTCACTCTCTCTCTCTCGGTCACTCTCTCTCTCTCGGTCACTCTCTCTCTCTCGGTCACCCTCTCTCTCTCGGTCACCCTCTCTCTCTCGGTCACCCTCTCTCTCTCGGTCACTTACTCTCTCTCGGTCACCCTCTCTCTCTCGGTCACTTACTCTCTCTCGGTCACTCTCTCTCACTTGGTCACTCTCTCTCCCGGTCACTTTCTGTCTCCCGGTCACTCTCTCTCTCTCGGTCTCTCTCACTCTCCCGGTAACGCATTCTCTCCCAGTCACTCACTCCTGGTCACTCTCTCTCTCTCTCGGTCACTCTTTCTCTGCCGGTCACTCTCACTCTCTCTCTCGGTCACTCTCTCTCTCTCCCGGTCACCCTCTCTCTCCCGGTCACTATCTCTGCCGGTCACTCTCTCTCTCTCTCTCTCGGTTACTCTCTCTCTCCCAGTCGCTCTCTGGCCCCTGGTCACTCTCTCCCCTGGTCACTCTCTCTCTCTCGGTCACTCACTCTCTCTCGGTGACTCTCCCTCTCTCGGTGACTCTCCCTCTCTCGGTCACTCTCCCTCTCTCGGTCACTCTCCCTCTCTCGGTCACTCTCCCTCTCTCGGTCACTCACCCTCTCTCGGTCACTCTCCATCTCTCGGTCACTCTCCCTCTCTCGGTCACTCTCCCTCTCTCGGTCACTCTCCCTCTCTCGGTCACTCTCTCTCCCGGTCACTCTCTCCCGGTCACTCTCTCTCTCTCGATCACTCTCTCTCTCTCTCAGTCACTCTCTCTCTCTCGGTCACTCTCTCTCTCTCGGTCACTCTCTCCCGGTCACTCTCTCTCTCTCTCGATCACTCTCTCTCTCTCAGTCACTCTCTCTCTCTCGGTCACTCTCTCTCTCTCGGTCACTCTCTCTCTCTCGGTCACACTCTCTCTCTCGGTCACTCTCTCTCTCTCGGTCTCTCTCTCTCTCTCGGTCTCTCTCTCTCTCTCGGTCACTCTCTCTCTCTCGGTCACTCTCTCTCTCTCGGTCACTCTCTCTCTCGGTCACTCTCTCTCTCTCTCTCGGTCACTCTCTCTCTCTCTCGGTCACTCTCTTTCTCTCCCGGTCACTCTCTCTCTCTCGATCACTCTCTCTCTCTCGGTCACTCTCTCTCTCTCGGTCACTCTCTCTCTCTCGGTCACTCTCTCTCCCGGTCACTCTCAGTTCAAGTTCAGTTCAGTTCAAATGCTTTATTGGCATGAAAGTTTACAGAGAACCATATTGCCAAAGCTTACATTGCAAAAAGGTACAGTTTTCCAACATTCTGTAGGTGTCAATCGATTTGACATTTGTTGGGTATATACAATATTACTTTTAAACAATATTAATTTTAAACAGTCTTTCTACTTCATTTGGTACGTTCAATATTAATTTTAAACAGTCTTACTTTTAAACAGTCCTCAGGTTGTGACATGTTGTTACATATTTAGCCCCAAGGTATGGTCTGTCTCCTTCTCCTAGGACTAATCTCAATTTTGACAGATCATCCAATTCCTTGAAATCTGGGGTTGTTTGGCTTAGCTTGTTGAATAATATGTTTCTTGATGTGTTGAATTTTTCGCATTTTAGGAGGAAATGCATTTCTGTTTCAACCTCGCCAGCCAGACATTGATCGCATATTCTATTCTCTCTAGGCTGCCAGGATTTCTTGTATCTGCCTTTTTCAATTTCCAGTTGGTGGTCGCTTAGTCTGTACCTGGTGAGGGTCTGTCTCTGTTTTGTGTCTCTGAGGGTCGTGAGGTAGTCTGCCAGTTTATATTCTCTTTTTAGGGCCCGGTAACATTCTAATCTGCTTTGGCTTTCGGTTATTTTGTTCCAATGTTCCAGGTAGGTTTCTTTGCATTTTTTAATGATTTGGTTCACTCGGATTGGTGTTTGGACGGCTGTGTTGGTCTGGGGCTGGTCAGGGTCCAGCTGAGTACTTAATTTCAGTAGCAGCTGACTCAGGGGACTCTTTTCTGGGTTTAGCTCTTGGGTCTGAAAGGCTTTGAAATGAAGGGTGTCTGGGGAGCTAGATTTGAGGTGATTTAGGAAGTTTAGTGCTCGTTTTTGGATGTTTATTATCAGTGGGTATCTGCCTAGTTCGGCTCTGCATGCATTTGTTGGCGTTTTTCTTTGGGTGCGAAGGATGCTTCGGCAGAATTCTGCATGTAGGGCTTCTATTGTGTGTTTTTCCCATTTAGTGTAGCTTTGGTGATTTAGCGGGCCCCATACTTCACTACCGTACAGTGCAATGGGCAGGATTATGCTGTCAAAAATTTTGAGCCAGATTTTGATTGGGATTTGGATGTTGTAGAATTTTCTTTTTATTGCATATAGGGCTCTTCGGGCTTTTTCTTTTAGTGCATTCACTGCTATGCTGAAGCTCCCTGATGCTGTAATAGTTAGACCAAGGTAGGTGTAGCTCATAGTGTGTCCTATAGTGGTATCACTGAGGGTAAACTGGTATTTGTTTTCCTGACATCTGGGTCTTTTCTGAAAAATCATGATGTTGGTTTTCTTTAGATTTACTGTTAGAGCCCAATTTTGGCAGTATTTGTCGAGTAGGTCTAGTTGTTGCTGTAATCCCTGTTCTGTGGGAGACAGCAGAACCAGGTCGTCCGCATAGAACAGGGACTTCACTTCTCCATCCAGGAGACGGAGACCTGGTGACTCGCTTTGCTCCAGCATGTCTGCTAATTCATTTATGTATATGTTGAACAGGGTCGGGCTCAAATTGCAGCCCTGCCGGACGCCTCTTCTCTGGGTGAAGAAATCGGTGCGTTTGTCTCCAATTTTGACCCCGCATTTGTTTTTCACATACATTGATTTAATAAGGTCATAGACTTTGCCCCCTATTCCACACTGAAGAAGTTTATAATAGAGCCCTTCGTGCCATATAGAGTCAAAGGCTTTCTTGAAGTCGATGAAACAGGCGAATATTTTCCCATTTTTTGTTTGGTGTTTATGTTTTTCAATGAGGGTGTGAAGGGTATAGATATGGTCGGCGGTGCGGTGTTTTGGAAGAAAGCCTATTTGGTTTTTTCTGAGGATATTATGTTTGTTAAGAAAATCAAGTAATCTACTATTTAGAATACTGCAGAATTCTCTCTCTCTCTCTCGGTCCCTCTCTCTCTCTCAGTCACTCTCTCTCTCTCGGTTACTCTCTCTCTCTCCCGGTCACCCTCTCTCTCCCGGCCACTATCTCTGCCGGTCACTCTCTCTCTCTCTCTCGGTCACTCTCTCTCTCTCGGTCACTCTCTCTCTCTCGGTTACTCTCTCTCTCTCCCGGTCACCCTCTCTCTCCCGGCCACTATCTCTGCCGGTCACTCTCTCTCTCTCGGTCACTCACTCTCTCTCGGTCACTCTCCCTTTCTCGGTCCCTCTCTCGGTCACTCTCCCTCTCTCGGTCACTCTCCCTCTCTCGGTCACTCTCCCACTCTTGGTCACTCTCCCTCTCTCGGTCACTCTCCCTCTCTCGGTCACTCTCTCTCCCGGTCACTCTCTCTCCTGGTCACTCTCTGCCGGTCACTCTCTCCCGGTCACTCTCTCTCTCTCGGTCACTCTCTCTCTCTCGGTCACTCTCTCTCTCCCGGTCACTCTCTCTCGGTCACTCTCTCTCTCTCGGTCACTCTCTCTCTCTCGATCATTCTCTCTCTCTCGGTCACTCTCTCTCTCTCGGTCACTCTCTCTCTCTCGGTCTCTCTCTCTCTCTCGGTCACTCTCTCTCTCTATCGGTCACTCTCTCTCTCTCGGTCACTCTCTCTCTCTCGGTCACTCTCTCTCTCTCGGTCACTCTCTCTCTCGGTCACTCTCTCTCTCTCTCGGTCACTCTCTCTCTTTCTCGGTCACTCTCTCTCTCTCTCGGTCATTCTCTCTCTCCCGGTTACTCTCTCGCTCCCGGTCACTCTCTCTCCCGGTCACTCTCTCTCCCGGTCACACTCTCTCCCGGTCACTCACTCTCTCTCGGTCACTCTCTCTCTCTCTCGGTCACTCTCTCTCTCCCGGTCACTCTCCCTCTCTCCGTCACTCACTCTCTCTCGGTCACACTCTCTCTCTCGGTCACTATCTCTCTCCCGGTCACTCTCACTCTCTTGGTCACTTTCTCTCTCCCGGCCACTCTCTCTCTCTCGGTCACTCTCTCTCTCTCTCTCTTGGTCACTCTCTCTCTCCCGGTCACATTGTCTCCTGGTCACACACTCTCGGTCACTCTCTCGCTCCCGGTCACTCTCACTCTCCCAGTAACGCATTCTCTCCTGGTCACTCTCTCTCTCTTTTGGTCACTCTTTCTCTCCCGGTCACTCTCACTCTCTTGCTCACTCTCTGTCCCGGTCACTCTCTCTCTCTCGGTCACTCTCTCTCTCGGTTACTCTCTCTCACTCCCAGTCACTCTCTCGCCCCTGGTCACTCTCTTGCTCCCGATCACTCTCTCTCTCTCGCTCACTCTCCCGGTCACGCTCACTCTTTTGGTCACTCTCTCTCCCGGTCACTCTACCTCTCTCCCAGTCACCCTCTCTCTCCTGGTCACTATGTCTCCTGGTCACTCTCTCTCTCTCTCTCGGTCACTCTCTCTCGGTCACTCTCTCTCTCGCAGTCACTCTCTCGCCCCTGGTCACTCTTTAACCCGGTCACTATCTCTCTCTCTCTTGGTCACTCTCTCTCTCCCGGTCACTCTCCCTCTTGGTCACTCTCTCTCGTCCGGCCACTCTCTCTCGGTCACACTCTCGCTCTCGGTCACTCTCTCTCTCTTGGTCTCTCTCACTCTCCCGGTAACGCATTCTTTCCCAGTCACTCGCTCTCGGTCACTCTCCCTCTCTTGGTCTCTCTCAGTCTCCCGGTAACACATTCTCTCCCAGTCACTCTCTCTCAGTCACTCTTTCTCTCCCGGTCACACTCACTCTCCCGGTCACTCACTCTCCCGGTCACTCACTCTCTCTCGGTCACTCTCTCTCTCTCTCGGTTACTCTCTCCCTCCCATTCACTCTCTCGCCCCTGGTCATTCTCTCCCGGTCACTCTCTCTCTCTCTCTCTTGGTCACTCTCCCTCTCCCGGTCACTCTCCCTCTCTCGGTCACTCTCTCTCTCCCAGTCACTCACTTTCTCTCGGTCACCCACTCTCTCTCGGTCTTTCTTTCTCTCCCGGTTACTCTCTTGGTCACTCTCTCTCTCCCGGTCACTCTATCTATCTCCCGGTCACCCTCTCTCTCTTGGTCACTCTCTCTCCCAGTCACTCTCTCTCCCAGTCACTCTCTGTCTACTGGTCACTCTCTCTCGGTCACTCTCTCGCTCCCGGTCACTCACTCTCTCTCTCTCGGTCTCTCTCACTCTCTTGGTCACTCTCTCTCCCGGTCACTCTCTCTCTCTCGGTCTCTCTCACTCTCTCTCTCTCTCGGTCTCTCTCACTCTCCCGGTAACGCATTCTCTCCCAGTCACTCACTCCCGGTCACTCTCTCTCTGTCGGTCACTCTTTCTCTCCCAGTCACACACTCTCTCTTGGTCACTCTCTCTCTCTCGGTTACTCTCTCCCTCTCAGTCTCTCTCACTCTCTTGGTCACTCTCTCTCTCCCGGTCACTCTCTCTCTCTCGGTCACTCTTTCTCTCCCGGTCACACTCTCTCTCTTGGTCACTCTCTCTCTCCCGGTCACTCTCTCTCTCTCGGTCTCTCTCACTCTCTTGGTCACTCTCTCTCTCCCGGTCACTCTCTCTCTCTCGGTCTCTCTCACTCTCCCGGTAACGCATTCTCTCCCAGTCACTCACTCCCGGTCACTCTCTCTCTGTCGGTCACTCTTTCTCTCCCGGTCATACTCTCTCTCTTGGTCACTCTCTCTCTCTCGGTTACTCTCTCTCTCCCAGTCACTCCCTCGCCCCTGGTCACTCTCTCTTCGGTCACTCTCTCTCTCTTTCCCGATCACTCTCTCTCTCCCGGTCACTCTCCCTCTCTCGGTCACTCTCCCTCTCTCGGTCACCCTCTCTCTCTCGGTCACTCTCTCTCTCTTGGTCACTCTCTCTCTTGGTCACTCTCTCTCCCGGTCACTCTCTCTCTCCCGGTCACTCTCTCTCCCGGTCACTCTCTCTCCCGGTCACTCTCTCTCGGTCACTCTCTCACTCCCAGTCACTCTCTCTCTCTCTCGGTCTCTCTCACTCTCCCGGTAACGCATTCTCTCCCAGTCACTCACTCCCAGTCACTCTCTCTCTCTCGGTCACTCTTTCTCTCTCGGTCACTCTCACTCTCTTGGTCACTCTCTCTTCCGGTCACACTCTCTCTCTTGGTCACACTCTCTCCCCCGGTCACTCTCTCTCTCTCTTGGTCACTCTCTCTCTCCCGGTCACTCTCTCTCTCCGTCACTCTCTCTCTCTCGGTCACTCTCTCTCTCGGTCACTCTCTCTCTCTCTTGGTCACTCTCTCTCTCCCGGTCACTCTCTCTCTCTGTCACTCTCTCTCTCCAGGTCACTCTCTCTCTCCGTCACTATCTCTCTCCCGGTCATTCTCTCTCTCTTGGTCACTTTCTCTCCCCCGGTCACACACTCTCCTGGTCACTCTCTCTCTCTCTTGGTCACTCTCTCTCTCTCTTGGTCACTCTCTCTCTCCCGGTCACTCTCTCTCCCGGTCACACTCTCTCCCGGTCACTCTCTCTCCCGGTCACACTCTCTCCCGGTCACTCTCTGTCTCCCGGTCACTCTCTCCCGGTCACCCTCTCTCTCGGTCACTCTCTCTCTCACGGTCAGTCTCTCAATTCAATTCAATTCAAGTCGCTTTATTGGCATGATAAGGTACATCTTATTTTGCCAAAGCATCAAAATACATTTATGGTTGAACACATAAATGCAGATCTATTCATACAGTGTATGAACAGATATATCCCTGAGTGTATAAATATACATTCGCATAATTTGTATATACTCTTTTCTTAGGTTTACTGGTTGTCCCTCTGTTTATGGCAAGCTGTAACATAGTGTGCCGCTAGTGTTACACAGTTTCTCTCTTCCCCTAGTAGGTATGGAAGTTTTTGGTCGTCATTCAAATTTCTGAATTCAGGGCATATTTGTGAGAATTTTTGGTAGAAATTCTCCCTGATGCCCTGATATTTTCCACAAGCTGTGAGGAAGTGCATCTCTGTCTCCACCACTCCCTGACTGCAGTGAGAGCATATCCTGTCCTCTCTTGGCTGCCTGGTCTGCCTGTGTCTGCCTTTTTCGATCGCCAGGCTATGTTCACTAAGTCTGTACCTTCTCTCGGTCACTCTTTCACTCCCAGTCACACTCTTTTTAAAAAAAAATGTATTTATTGATGGGATGTGGGCGTCGCTGGCTAGGCCTGCATTTAGTGCCCATCCCTAATTGCCCTTGAGAAGATGGTGGTGAACCGCTGCAGTCCGTATGGTGTAGGTACACCCACAATGCTGTTAGGAAGGGAGTTGCAGGATTTTGGCCCAGCGACAGTGAAGGAACAGGTGCAAGTCAGGATGGTGTGTGGCTTGGAGGGGAACCTGTAGGTGGTGATGTTCCCATGAATCTGCTGCCCTTGTCCTTCTAACTGGTAGAGGTCGCGGGTTTGGAAGGTGCTGTTGAAGGAGCTTTGGCGAGTTGCTGCAGTGCGTCTTGTAGATGGTACACACTGCAGCCACAGTGCGCCGGTGGTGGAGGGAGTGAATGTTGAAGGTGGTGGAAGGAGTGCCAATCAAGCGGGCTGCTTTATCCTGAATGGTGTCGAGCTTCTTATGTTCTGGGAGCTGCACTCATCCAGGCAAGTGGAGAGTATTCCATCACACTCCTGACTTGTGCCTTGTAGATGGTGCAAAGGCTTTGGGGAGTCAGGAGGTGAGACACTCGCCGCAGAATTCCCAGCCTCTGGCCTGCTCTTGTAGCCACAGTATTTATATGGCTGGTCCAGTTCAGTTTCTGATCAATGGTAACCCCCAGGATGTTGATAGCGGGGGATTCAGCGATGGTAATGCCATTGAATGTCAAGGGGAGATGGTTAGAGCTCTCTCCCCCGGTCACTCTCTCTCTCTCGTGGTCACTCTCTCTCTCTCTGTCGGTCACTCTCTCTCTCCCGGTCACTCACTCTCTCTTGGTCACTCACTCTCTTGGTCACTATCTCTCTCCTGGTCACTCGCTCTCTCCTGGTCACTCTCTCCCAATCACTCTCTCTCTCTCGATCACTCTCTCTCTCTCGATCACTCCCTATCTCTCGATCACTCTCTCTCTCTCGATCACTCTCTCTCTCTCGGTCACTCTCTCTCTCTCGGTCACTCTCTCCCTCTCGGTCACTCTCTCCCTCTCGGTCACTCTCTCCCTCTCGGTCACTCTCTCCCTCTCGGTCACTCTCTCCCGGTCACACTCTCTCTTGGTCACTCTCTCTCTCCCTCTCTCTCTCTCTCTCTCTCTGTCACTCTCTCTCTCTGTCACTCTCTCTCTCTGTCACTCTCTCTCTCTGTCACTCTCTCTCTCGGTCACTCTCTCCCTCTCTCAGTCACTCTCTCTCTCTCTCTCTCTCTCTCAGTCACTCTCTCTCTCTGTCACTCTCTCTCTCTGTCACTCTCTCTCTCTGTCAATTTTCAATTCAATTCAATTCAAATCGCTTTATTGGCATGATAAGGTACATCTTATGTTGCCAAAGCATCAAAATACATTTATGGTTGAACACATAAACGCAGTTCTATTCATACAGTGTATAAACAGGTAAATCCCTGAGTGTATAAATATACATTCGCATTATTTATATATACTCTTTTCTTAGTTTACTGGTTGTCCCTCTGTTCATGGCAAGCTGTAACATAGTGTGCCGCCAGTGCTACACAGCTTCTCTCCTCCCCCAGTAGGTATGGGAGTTTTTGGTTGTCATTCAGATTTCTGAATTCAGGGCATATTTGTGAGAATTTTTGGTCGAAATTCTCCCTGATGCCCTGATATTTTCCACAGGCTGTGAGGAAGTGCATCTCTGTCTCCACTACTCCCTGACTGCAGTGAGAGCATATCCTGTCCTCTCTTGGCAGCGTGGTCTGCCTGTGTCTGCCTTTTTCGATCGCTAGGCTATGTTCGCTAAGTCTGTACCTTGTCAAGGTTTTTCTCAGTTTGTTATCCTTTACCATGGTCAGGTACTCAGCCATGTTGTATTGTCTGTTTAGGGTCAAGCAGCAATTGAGTTTGCTTTGGGTTTTTGTTGTTTCTGCCCAATATGACAGGTATTTTTCCTTTTGTTTAGTGACAATTGTGTTGGGTCGAATTCTCTCTGCTACGATGTCACTGTCCTGGGGCTGGTTATTGTTAGTAGTGTTAGTGGTTGCTTCACTGAGTCCCAGGACTAGTTGACTGAGGGAGTTATTCTTTATGGTCCTCTCTTGGCATTTCAAGGCTTCGTAATGATAGCAGTGGGGGTTGCTCATTTTTAGGTGTTTACAAAATTTGGTGGCTCTTTTTTGGATAGTAATTATTAGTGGAAATTGGCCTAGTTCTGCCCTGCATGCATTGTTTACGGTTTTCCTTTGAGTCCGGAGGATACTTTTACAGAATTCTGCATGTAGGATCTCAATTGGGTGTTTGTCCCATTTTGCAAAATCTTGTTGTGTTAGCGGTCCCCACACTTCACTGCCATAGAGTGCAATTGGTTCAATTACTGATTTGAAAATTTTGAGCCAAATGCTAATTGGGATTTCTATTTGGATTGATCTTTTAATGGCGTAGAAAGCCCTTCTTGCTTTCTCTTTCAGTTCATTCACAGCCAGTTTGAAATTTCCCGTAGAGCTGATTTTTATGCCCAAGTATGTGTAGTTAGTGGTTTGTTCGATTTTAG
Organism: Somniosus microcephalus; assembly: GCF_052327205.1. Lineage (NCBI taxonomy): Eukaryota > Metazoa > Chordata > Chondrichthyes > Squaliformes > Somniosidae > Somniosus > Somniosus microcephalus. The sequence goes on from NC_140988.1 coordinate 179,728,611, forward strand.
TTGTTCCTAGTGTGAGATTTATTTTGGGTCCCTGATGTCTGGATCTTTGTTGGAACACGAGGACTTTGGTTTTTTGGAGGTTTATTGTCAGGGCCCAGGTCTGACAGACTGATTCCAGCAGATCCAGGTTCTGCTGTAGACCCTCCTTAGTTGGTGACAGTAGAACCAGGTCGTCTGCATAGAGGAGGAATTTAGCCTTGGATTCATATAGGGTGAGGCCAGGTGCTGTAGATTGTTCAAGTAGTTTTGCTAATTCATTTATGTAAATATTAAAGAGTGTCGGTGAGATTGGCGAGCCCTGCGTCACCCCCCGCCCCTGTGGGAAGTATTTTGTTTGTTTGTCTCCAATTTTAACTGCACATTTGTTGTTTGTATACATTGATTTAATTACATCATATGTTTTTCCCCCTACCCCGCTTTCGATAAGTTTCAGGAATAGACCGTCGTGCCAGATGGAATCGAAAGCCTTCTGGAAATCTATAAAGCATGCGTAGATTTTGCTTTTGTTTTGATGGACGTGTTTGTCAATTAGGGTCTGTAGGGTGAAGATATGATCTGATGTTCTATAGTTTGGCAGGAATCCAATTTGGCTTTTACTCAAGACATTGTGCTCCTCAAGGAAGTTTATAAGTCTTTTGTTTATGATACTACAGAAAACCTTTCCCATGTTACTGTTTACACAGATGCCTCGATAGTTATTTGGGTCTCCTTTATCCCCACTTTTGTATATGGGCGTTATGAGTCCTTTGTTCCAGATATCAGGGAAGTAACCGACACTCAGAACCAAGTTGAAGAGTTTCAGTATAGCCAATCTCATTTTATCGTCCGTGTGTTTAATCATCTCGCTTAAGATGCCGTCTGCCCCGCAAGCCTTTCCTGGTCGCAGGTCCTTGAGTTTTTCAATTAGCTCTTTTTCAGATATTATGGTGTCTATCGGGTTTTGGTTATCTTTTATGGCAGATTCTAGCTTTGCCAGTTTTTCGCATATTTGGTATTGCTCTGGGCTTAGTGTGTTTTTCTGGTATAATTTTTCAAAATGGTTTTCCCATGTGTCACCGTTTTGAATGGCCAATTCATCGTGTTGTTTTTTGTGTAATGTATTCCAGTTGTCCCAGAAACAATTGGAATCAATGGATTCCTCAATGGAGATGAGTGTATTCTTAATATACTGCTCTTTCTTGGTTCTGAGTGTGCGTTTGTATTGTGTTAGTGCCTGACAATAAGCAAGGCGTAATTCCTCGTTTTCTGGTTGTCTGTGTTTTTGGTTTGATATTTTTCTGAGTTTTTTCCTCATGTTCTGGCAATCGGAGTCAAACCATTTTTCATAGTTTTTTATTTTGGGTTTGTTCTTTCGAACTTTCAAGTTTGACATTGATGCCAGATTATCAAAAATATTATTTAGGTTATTCACTGCCCGGTTTACGCCTTCTTTATTGTGTGTGTATGTATTTTCCAGAAAGGTGTCCAAGAGAGCTTGAGTTGTTTGGTTGCTAATTGATTTCTGGTATATTTCCGTGCTGTTTTTGGCCCATCTGTAGGATTTTTTAATGTTGTACAGTTTACTGGGTTGTGTTTCTGTGTTGGTTGTTTCTGTCCTTTCAAGATATGCAGTAATTTGACTGTGGTCTGACAATGTTGTTTGCGGTTTGACGGTGAATGTTCTGAAAGAGGATGGGTCTAGATCTGTAATCATATAGTCTACGGTGCTGAAGCCAAGAGGTGAGCAATAGGTGGGTCTTCCTAGGAAGTCTCCCAATAAACTACCATTGACAATGTACAGACCCAGGCTTCGACAGAGCTGCAGTAGCTGTTTTCCGTTAGTATTTGTCTGTTTGTCGCAGTTATGCCTGTGTGGATGGGAAGGGAGATCAAAATGGTTATTCCCAAATATGTAATTATTCCCGTGATTGTTGGTGAAGTCTGGTTCTTCTCCCGTTCTTGAGTTGAGGTCCCCACATATCAACACATTTCCCTTGGCCTGGAATTGGATAATCTCCCTCTCTATGTTGGAGAAGGTGTCCTCTTTGAAGTACGGGGATTCTGTCGGGGGGATATAGAGTGTGCAAATGAAAATATCTTTCCTGCTGGAGATGATGCCCCTCTTAATTTTTAGCCATAGGTGGTTTTCGCCCTTTTCCACAAATTCAATGCAACTCCTAAGTTCTGCTTTGATCCAAATCAGTATGCCTCCAGATTCTCTGCCCTGGGTTACTCCTGGCAATTTATTGGAGGGGACCACCAGCTCTGTGTACCCACTGGGACAGCCAGTGTGTCCTTCTCCTCTACACCAGGTTTCCTGTAGAAAGATAATGTCTAGATTTTTAATCTCATCTAGGAAATCTGGGGTCTCACTCTTCATGCCAAGCGTAGAAGAGCGTAGACCTTGGATATTCCAGGTTGATATATATAAAGATTTCATGCTAAACTTGATTTGTTTTTTTTTTGTGATCGGTTAAAATATGATAAATAGTAAAATGTGTTTGTTGTGTCTAAATGGGGAAAAAAGAACATTTCAATTGTCTATAAATGCTGAGGATAATTGGTTACAAATTTTTCTAACAACTAGTCCTTATTTTTTCTGGTCCATAAGTCGGGAGTGGATGCTGCTGATCGCCTGCATTATGTCTCTTAGTGGATTGCCTCTGCCAGTGGTGTTGTGTGTGCTCTGAGCACATCTCCCTCTGTCTGGTTGGGGGTGGTCCTGTTCCCCTGTAGTACATGAGTGGTGCAGTTCCGACATTGTTGTTGTGCGTGGGGATCCTCTCTGTTCCCAGTCACGCTCTCTCTCTGTCACTCTCTCTCTCTCTCTCTCTGTCACTCTCTCTCTCTCTCTGTCACTCTCTCTCTCTCTGTCACTCTCTCTGTCACTCTCTCTCCCGGTCACACTCTCTCTCTCTCTGTCACTCACTCTCTCCCGGTCACTCTCTCTCTCCAGGTCACTCTTTCTCCCCCGGTCACGCTCTCTCCCAGTCACGCTCTCTCTCTGTCACTCTCTCTCTCTCTCTCTCTGTCACTCTCTCTCTCTCTCTGTCACTCTCTCTCTCTCTGTCACTCTCTCTCTCCGTCACTCTCTCTCCCCCGGTTACACTCTCTCTTGGTCACTCGCTCTCTCTCTTGGTCACTCGCTCTCTCTCTCGGTCACTCGCTCTCTCTCTCGGTCACTCGCTCTCTCTCTCGGTCACTCGCTCTCTCTCTCGGTCACTCGCTCTCTCTCTCGGTCACTCGCTCTCTCTCTCGGTCACTCGCTCTCTCGGTCACTCTCTCTCCCGGTCACTTTCCCTCTCCCGGTGACACTCTCCCGGTCACACGCTCTCTCTCCCGGTCACGCGCTCTGTACTTTGGTCACTCTCTCTCCCGGTCACTCTCTCTCTCTCTCTCTCTCGGTCACTCTCTCTCCCGGTCACTCTCTCTCTCTCTCTCTCGGTCACTCTCTCTCCTGGTCACTCTCTCTCCCGGTCACTCTCTCTCTCTCTCTCTCGGTCACTCTCTCTCCTGGTCACTCTCTCTCTCCTGGTCATGCTATCTCTCCCGGTCACTCTCTCTCTCTTGGTCACTCTCTCCCGGTCACTCACTCTCTCTGTCCCGGTCACTCACTCTCTCTCTCCCGATCACGCTCTCTCTCCCAGTCACGCGCTCTCTCTCCCGGTCACGCGCTCTCTCTCCCGGTCACGCTCTCTCTCCCGGTCACGCTCTCTCTCCCGATCACGCTCTCTCTCCCGGTCACGCTCTCTCTCCCGGTCAAGCTCTCTCTCCCGGTCACGCTCTCTCTCCCGGTCACGCTCTCTCCCGGTCGCTCTCTCTCTCTTGGTCAATCCCTCTCTCTCGGTCACTCTATCTCTCCCCCGGTCACTCTCTCTCTATCGGTCACCCTTTCTCTCTTGCTCACCCTTTCTCTCTCGGTCACTATCTCTCTCCCAGTCACTCTCTCTCTCTCCCGGTCACGCTCTCTCTCCCGGTCACGCTCTCTCCCGGTCACTCTCTCTCTCTTGGTCACTCTCCCTCTCTCGGTCACTCTCCCTCTCTCGGTCACTCTCCCTCTCTCGGTAACTCTCTCTCTCTCGGTCACTCTCTCTCTCTCGGTCACTCTCTCTCTCGGTCACTCTTTCTCGCGGTCACTCTCTCTCTCCCAGTCACTCTCTATCTCTCGGTCACTCTCTCCCGGTCACTCTCTCTCTCTCCTGGTCACTCTCTCTCTCTCCTGGTCACACTCTCTCTCTCCCGATCACACACTCTCTCTCGGTCACTCTCTCTCTCTCTCTCGGTCACTCACTCTCAGTCACTTTCTCTCTCGGTTACTCTCTCCCTCGGTCACTATATCTCTCCCGGTCACTCTCTCTCTCCTGGTCAATCTCTCTCTCCCGGTCACTCTCTCACTCCCGGTCACTCTCTCTCTCCCACCTCTCTCTCCCGGTCACTCTCTCTCTCCCGGTCACTCTCTCTCTCCCGGTCACTCTCTCTCTCCCGGTCACACTCACTCTCCCGGTCACTCTCCCTCTCTAGGTGACTCCCCCTCTCCCGGTCTCTCACTGTCAGTCACTCTCTCACTCCCGGTCACCCTCTCTCTCTCGGTCACTCTCTCTCTTGGTCACTCAGTTCAGTTTTTTTTTCAGTTCAAATGCTTTATTGGCATGAAAGTTTACAGAGAACCATATTGCCAAAGCTTACATAGCAAAAAGGTACAGTTTTCCAACATTCTGTAGGTGTCAATCGATTTGACATTTGTTGGGTACATACAATATTACTTTTAAACAATATTAATTTTAAACAGTCTTTGTACTTCATTTGGTACGTTCAATATTAATTTTAAACAGTCTTAATTTTAAACAGTCCTCAGGTTGTGACATGTTGTTACATATTTGGCCCCTAGGTATGGTCTCTCTCCTTCTCCTAGGACTAATCTCAATTTTGACAGGTCATCCAATTCCTTGAAATCTGGGGTTGTTTGGCTTAGCTTGTTGAATAATATGTTTCTTGATGTGTTGAATTTTTCGCATTTTAGGAGGAAATGCATCTCTGTTTCAACCTCGCCGGCCAGACATTGATCGCATATTCTATTCTCTCTAGGCTGCCAGGATTTCTTGTATCTGCCTTTTTCAATTTCCAGTTGGTGGTCGCTTAGTCTGTACCTGGTGAGGGTCTGTCTCTGTTTTGTGTCTCTGATGGTCGTGAGGTAGTCTGCCAGTTTATATTCTCTTTTTAGGGCCCGGTAACATTCTAATCTGCTTTGGCTTTCGGTTATTTTGTTCCAATGTTCCAGGTAGGTTTCTTTGCATTTTTTAATGATTTGGTTCACTCGGATTGGTGTTTGGACGGCTGTGTTGGTCTGGGGCTGGTCAGGGTCCGGCTGAGTACTTAGTTTCAGTAGCAGCTGACTCAGGGGACTTTTTTCTGGGTTTAGCTGTTGGGTCTGAAAGGCTTTGAAATGAAGGGTGTCTGGGGAGCTAGATTTGAGGTGATTTAGGAAGTTTAGTGCTCGTTTTTGGATGTTTATTATCAGTGGGTATCTGCCTAGTTCGGCTCTGCATGCATTTGTTGGCGTTTTTCTTTGGGTGCGAAGGATGCTTCGGCAGAATTCTGCATGTAGGGCTTCTATTGTGTGTTTTTCCCATTTAGTGTAGCTTTGGTGATTTAGCGGGCCCCATACTTCACTACCGTACAGTGCAATGGGCAGGATTATGCTGTCAAATATTTTGAGCCAGATTTTGATTGGGATTTGGATGTTGTAGAATTTTCTTTTTATTGCATATAGGGCTCTTCGGGCTTTTTCTTTTAGTGCATTCACTGCTATGCTGAAGCTCCCTGATGCTGTAATAGTTAGACCAAGGTAGGTGTAGCTCATAGTGTGTCCTATAGTGGTATCACTGAGGGTAAACTGGTATTTGTTTTCCTGACATCTGGGCCTTTTTGAAAAATCATGATGTTGGTTTTCTTTAGATTTACTGTTAGAGCCCAATTTTGGCAGTATTTGTCGAGTAGGTCTAGTTGTTGCTGTAATCCCTGTTCTGTGGGAGACAGCAGAACCAGGTCGTCCGCATAGAACAGGGATTTCACTTCTCCATCCAGGAGACGGAGACCTGGTGACTCGCTTTGCTCCAGCATGTCTGCTAATTCATTTATGTATATGTTGAACAGGGTCGGGCTCAAATTGCAGCCCTGCCGGACGCCTCTTCTCTGGGTGAAGAAATCGGTGCGTTTGTCTCCAATTTTGACCCCGCATTTGTTTTTCAGATACATTGATTTAATAAGGTCATAGACTTTGCCCCCTATTCCACACTGAAGAAGTTTATAATAGAGCCCTTCGTGCCATATAGAGTCAAAGGCTTTCTTGAAGTCGATGAAACAGGCGAATATTTTCCCATTTTTTGTTTGGTGTATATGTTTTTCAATGAGGGTGTGAAGGGTATAGATATGGTCGGCGGTGCGGTGTTTTGGAAGAAAGCCTATTTGGTTTTTTCTGAGGATATTATGTTTGTTAAGAAAATCAAGTAATCTACTATTTAGAATACTGCAGAATAACTTCCCTAGACAACTGTTGACACAGATGCCGCGGTAGTTATTTGGGTCTGATTTGTTTCCACTTTTATATATGGGGGAGATTAGTCCTTGGCACCAGATATCGGGAAAACAGCCTGAACGTAATATGATGTTGAATAATTTGAGTACCGCACCCTGCATCTCCATATTGCTGAACTTGAGCATTTCATTTTTGATGTTGTCTGGGCCACAGGCTTTCTTTAGGTGGAGAGATTTTGTTTTTGTGGCCAGTTCTTTCCATGTGATTGGGGAGTCTAGAGGGTTTTGGTTGTCTTTAATTGTTGCTTCTAATGTGTGGAGTTTTTCTGTGACCTGATGTTGACTTGGGTTTGTTTCGTTTATTGGGATGTCTTTGTAGAGGTTTTCAAAATGTGTTCTCCAGATGTCGCCATCTTGGATTGGTAATGCTTGCAATTGTGTTGTACTCAGGTTATTCCACATTTCCCAGAATTGTTTTGGATTGGTGGAGTTTTCAATTTCTTCGAGTATTTTGTGGGTATAGTTTTGTGTTTTGTTCCTAATGGTGTGTTTATATCTTTTGAGGGTTTCATTGTATCTAGTACGTAGGTCCGGATTGTTTGGTTGGCGATGCTTTTGGTTTGATATTTTTCTCAGGTCTTTTCTGGCATTTTTGCATTCGTGGTCAAACCATTTCTTATTTTTATTTTGTCTTTTGTGACGCTTCCTCTTCTGTTTCACAAGGTCGGCTTTTACAGCTGCCTCATGGAAGATCATATTTATATCCTCTATGGCCATGTTTACACCATCTCTGGTGATCTCGTATGGGTTTTCTTTAAATTTTGATATTTTACTTGTGAGATCAGGTGACTTTAGTGCTGTGATGAATTTTTTTCCACTGTCTGGGGCCCATCTGTATGTCTGGTTTATTTTATGGAGCTTACTGGGTTCTTTTTTTGTGTCTGTAGTTTGGGCAGAAAGTTTAAGGTACATATTTATTTGGTTATGGTCTGAGAGGGGGGATTGCTGCCTGACAGTGAATGAGTTGATATCGCAGGGGTCCAGGTCAGTGATTGTATAGTCCACCACACTAGACCCAAGAGTTGAGGAGTATGTGAGTCTCCCTAGGGAGTCCCCTCTGAACCTGCCATTAACTATGCACAGGCCTAAGGCTCGGCAGAGTTGCACTACCTCCCTACCGCTTTTATTTATTTCACGATCAAGGTTGTTCCGATTTGCGATGACTGGTGTGACATCTAAAGGGGTCTGGCCAAACACATGGTTGTTTCCCTGTGGGTCTATGAAGTCAGGTTCACAACCGGTCCTTGCATTTAGGTCCCCACATATTATCACCTTTCCTTGGGCCTGGAAATGGCTGATTTCCATGTGGAGAGTATCAAATAACTCCTCTTCGAAATATGGCGATTCTATTGGAGGTATGTAGATCGCACATAAGTAAACATCTTTTTTTGCTATTCCTATATTTTTATCTAGTTTTAGCCATACGTGTGATTTTCCCTGTTTTACCGGTGAGATGTGTTTGTCCAGTTCTCCCTTATACCACACCAATATTCCCCCGGAGGTTCTGCCCTTGCGTGTTTTAGTGTTCTTTACTGAGGGCACAATGATTTCATGGTACATTCTCTCTCTCTCTCAGTCACTCTCTCTCTCGGTCACTCTCTCTCTCTCGGTCACTCTCTCTCTCTCGGTCACTCTCGCTCTCTCGGTCACGCTCTCTCTCTCGGTCATGCTCGCTCTCTCGGTCACGCTCGCTCTCTCGGTCACGCTCTCTCTCTCGGTCACGCTCGCTCTCTCGGTCACGCTCGCTCTCTCGGTCACGCTCACTCTCTCGGTCACGCTCGCTCTCTCGGTCACGCTCGCTCTCTCGGTTACGCTCTCTCTCTCGGTCACGCTCTCTCTCTCGGTCACTCTCTCTCTCCCGGTCCCTCTCTCTCCCGGTCCCTCTCTCTTTCGGTCACGCTCTCTCTCTCGGTCACGCTCTCTCTCTCGGTCACGCTCTCTCTCCCGGTCACTCAATCTCTCTCGGTCACGCTCGCTCTCTCGGTCACGCTCGCTCTCTCGGTCACGCTCGCTCTCTCGGTCACGCTCTCTCTCTCGGTCACTCTCTCTCTCCCGGTCCCTCTCTCTCTCGGTCACGCTCTCTCTCTCGGTCACGCTCTCTCTCTCGGTCACGCTCGCTCTCTCGGTCACGCTCTCTCTCTCGGTCACGCTCGCTCTCTCGGTCACGCTCGCTCTCTCGGTCACGCTCGCTCTCTCGGTCACGCTTTCTCTCTCGGTCACGCTCGCTCTCTCGGTCACGCTCTCTCTCTCGGTCACTCTCTCTCTCTCGGTCACTCTCTCTCTCTCGGTCACGCTCGCTCTCTCGGTCACGCTCGCTCTCTCGGTCACGCTCTCTCTCTCGGTCATGCTCGCTCTCTCGGTCACGCTCTCTCTCTCGGTCACGCTCGCTCTCTCGGTCACGCTCTCTCTCTCGGTCACGCTCGCTCTCTCCGTCACGCTCTCTCTCTCGGTCACGCTCGCTCTCTCGGTCACGCACTCTCTATCGGTCACGCTCGCTCTCTCGGTCACGCTCTCTCTCTCGGTCACGCTCTCTCTCTCGGTCACGCTCGCTCTCTCGGTCACGCTCTCTCTCTCGGTCACGCTCGCTCTCTCGGTCACTCTCTCTCTCTCGGTCACGCTCGCTCTCTCGGTCACGCTCTCTCTCTCGGTCACGCTCGCTCTCTCGGTCACGCTCTCTCTCTCGGTCACGCTCGCTCTCTCGGTCACGCTCTCTCTCTCGGTCACGCTCGCTCTCTCGGTCACGCTCTCTCTCTCGGTCACGCTCGCTCTCTCGGTCACGCACTCTCTATCGGTCACGCTCGCTCTCTCGGTCACGCTCTCTCTCTCGGTCACGCTCTCTCTCTCGGTCACGCTCGCTCTCTCGGTCACGCTCTCTCTCTCGGTCACGCTCGCTCTCTCGGTCACGCTCTCTCTCTCAGTCACGCTCGCTCTCTCGGTCACGCTCTCTCTCTCGGTCACGCTCGCTCTCTCGGTCACGCTCTCTCTCTCGGTCACGCTCGCTCTCTCGGTCACGCTCGCTCTCTCGGTCACGCGCTCTCTCTCTGGGTCACGCTCGCTCTCTCGGTCACGCTCTCTCTCTCGGTCACGCTCGCTCTCTCGGTCACGCTCTCTCTCTCGGTCACGCTCGCTCCCTCGGTCACGCTCTCTCTCTCGGTCATGCTCGCTCTCTCGGTCACGCTCGCTCTCTCGGTCACGCTCTCTCTCTCGGTCACGCTCTCTCTCTCGGTCACTCTCTCTCTCCCGGTCACTCTCTGTCCCGGTCACTCTCTCTCTCCCGGTCACACTCTCTCGATCACTCACTCTCTCCTGGTCACTCAGTCTCTCAGTCACTCTCTCTCTCTCTCTCGGTCACTCTCTCTCTCTTGGTCACTCTCTCTCTCCCGGTCACTCACACTCTCGGTCACACTCTCTCTCTTGGTCACACTCTCTCCCCGGTCACTCTCTCTCTCTTGGTTACTCTCTCTCTCTCGGTCACGCTCGCTCCCTCGGTCACGCTCTCTCTCTCGGTCATGCTCGCTCTCTCGGTCACGCTCGCTCTCTCGGTCACGCTCTCTCTCTCGGTCACGCTCTCTCTCTCGGTCACTCTCTCTCTCCCGGTCACTCTCTGTCCCGGTCACTCTCTCTCTCCCGGTCACACTCTCTCGATCACTCACTCTCTCCTGGTCACTCAGTCTCTCAGTCACTCTCTCTCTCTCTCTCGGTCACTCTCTCTCTCTTGGTCACTCTCTCTCTCCCGGTCACTCACTCTCGCGGTCACTCTTTCTCTCTCGGTCACTCACTCTCCCAGTCACTCTCTCTCTCGGTCACTCTCTCTCTCTTGGTCACTCTCTCTCTCCCGGTCACTCTTTCTCTCTCGGTCACTCACTCTCCCAGTCACTCTCTCTCTCCCGGTCACTCTCTCTCTCTCGGTCACTCTCTCTCTCTCGGTCACTCATTCTCTCCCGGTCACACTCTCTCCCCGGTCACTCTCTCTCTCTTGGTTACTCTCTCTCTCCCGGTCACACTCTGTCTCCCGGTCACTCACTCTCGCGGTCACTCTTTCACTCTCGGCCACTCACTCTCCCGGTCACTCTTTCTCTCTCGGTCACTCACTCTCCCAGTCACTCTCTCTCTCCCGGTCACTCTCTCTCTCTCGTTCAATCTCTCTCACTCGGTCACTCTCTCTCTCCCGGTCACACTCTCTCCCCGGTCACTCTCTCTCTCTTGGTTACTCTCTCTCTCCCGGTCACACTCTGTCTCCCGGTCACTCACTCTCGCGGTCCCTCTTTCTCTCTCGGTCACTCACTCTCCCGGTCACTCTTTCTCTCTCGGCCACTCACTCTCCCAGTCACTCTCTCTCTCCCGGTCACTCTCTCTCTCTCGGTCACTCTCTCTCTCTTGGTCACTCTCTCTCTCTCGGTCACTCTCTCTCTCCCAGTCACTCTCTCTCTCCCGGTCACTCTCTCTCTCTCGGTCACTCTCTCTCTCCTGGTCACTCTCTCTCAGTCACTCTCTCTCTACCGGTCACTCCCTCTCTCCCGGTCACTCCCTCTCTCCCGGTCACTCTCTCTCTCTTGGTCACTCTCTCTCTCTCGGTCACTCTCTCTCTCGCAGTCACTCTCTCTCTCCCGGTCACTCTCTCTCTCTCGGTCACTCACTCTCTCCTGGTCACACTCTCTCCCCGGTCACTCTCTCTCTCCCGGTCACTCCCTCTCTCCCGGTCACTGTCTCTCTCTCGGTTACTCTCTCCCTCGGTCACTATATCTCTCCCGGTCACTCTCTCTCTCCTGGTCAATCTCTCTCTCCCGGTCACGCTCTCTATCCCGGTCACTCACTCTCTCTCGGTCACGCTCGCTCTCTCGGTCACGCTCTCTCTCTCGGTCACGCTCTCTCTCTCGGTCACGCTCTCTCTCTCGGTCACGCTCTCTCTCTCGGTCACGCTCGCTCTCTCGGTCACGCTCGCTCTCTCGGTCACGCTCGGTCACGCTCTCTCTCTCGGTCACGCTCTCTCTCTCGGTCACGCTCTCTCTCTCGGTCACGCTCTCTCTCTCGGTCACGCTCGCTCTCTCGGTCACGCTCGCTCTCTCGGTCACGCTCTCTCTCCCGGTCACGCTCGCTCTCTCGGTCACGCTCTCTCTCTCGGTCACGCTCGCTCTCTCGGTCACGCTCGCTCTCTCGGTCACGCTCGCTCTCTCGGTCACGCTCTCTCTCCCGGTCACTGTCTCTCCCCGTCACACTTTCTCTCTCTCGGTCCCTCTCTCTATCCCGGTCACTCTCTCTATCCCGGTCCCTCTCTCTGTCCCGGTTACTCTCTCTCTCTCGGACTCTCTCTCTATCCACGTCACTCTCTCTCTCTCCCGGTCACTCTTTCTCTCCCGGTCACACTCTCCTGGTCACTCGTTCTCTCTCCCGGTCACTCTCTCTCTCTTGGTAACTCTCTCTCCCCCCGGTCACTCTCTCTCCCCCCGGTCACTCTCTCTCCCCCCGGTCACTCTCTCTCCCCCCGGTCACACTCTATCCCCCCGGTCACTCTCTCTCTCCCGGTCACTCTCTGTCCCGGTCACTCTCTCTCTCCCGGTCACACTCTCTCGATCACTCACTCTCTCCTGGTCACACAGTCTCTCAGTCACTCTCTCTCTCTCTCTCGGTCACTCTCTCTCTCTTGGTCACTCTCTCTCTCCCGGTCACTCACACTCTCGGTCACACTCTCTCTCTCTTGGTCACACTCTCTCCCCGGTCAATCCCTCTCTCTTGGTTACTCTCTCTCTCCCGGTCACACTCTGTCTCCCGGTCACTCACTCTCGCGGTCACTCTTTCTCTCTCGGTCACTCACTCTCCCAGTCACTCTCTCTCTCGGTCACTCTCTCTCTCTTGGTCACTCTCTCTCTCCGGGTCACTCTTTCTCTCTCGGTCACTCACCCTCCCAGTCACTCACTCTCTCCCGGTCACACTCTGTCTCCCGGTCACTCACTCTCGCGGTCACTCTTTCTCTCTCGGTCACTCTCTCTCTCGGTCACTCTCTCTCTCTCGGTCACTCTCTCTCTCCTGGTCACTCTCTCTCAGTCACTCTCTCTCTCCCGGTCACTCCCTCTCTCCCGGTCACTCCCCCTCTCCCGGTCACTCCCTCTCTCCCGGTCACTGTCTCTCTCTCGGTTACTCTCTCCCTCGGTCACTATATCTCTCCCGGTCACTCTCTCTCTCCCGGTCACTCTCTCTCTCCCGGTCACTCTCTCTCTCCCGGTCACTCTCTCTCTCCCGGTCACTCTCTCTCTCCCGTTCACTCTCCCTCTCGAGGTGACTCCCCCTCTCCCGGTCTCTCACTGTCAGTCACTCTCTCACTCCCGGTCACTCACTCTCTCTCTCGGTCACTCACTCTCTCTCCCGGTCACACTCTCTCTCTCGGTCACTCACTCTCTCTCTCGGTCACCCTCTCTCTCTCGATCACTCTCCCCCTCCCGGTCACTTTCTCCCTCCTGGTCACTCACTCTCTCTCGGTCACTCTCTCTCTCGGTCACTCTCTCTCTCTCGGTCACGCTCGCTCTCTCGGTCACTCTCTCTCTCTCGGTCATGCTCGCTCTCTCGGTCACGCTCGCTCTCTCGGTCACGCTCTCTCTCTCGGTCACTCTCTCTCTCCCGGTCCCTCTCTCTCTCGGTCACGCTCTCTCTCTCGGTCACGCTCTCTCTCTCGGTCACGCTCTCTCTCCCGGTCACTCACTCTCTGTCGGTCACGCTCGCTCTCTCGGTCACGCTCTCTCTCTCGGTCACTCTCTCTCTCCCGGTCCCTCTCTCTCTCGGTCACGCTCTCTCTCTCCGTCACGCTCGCTCTCTCGGTCACGCTCTCTCTCTCGGTCACGCTCGCTCTCTCGGTCACGCTCGCTCTCTCGGTCACGCTCTCTCTCTCGGTCACGCTCGCTCTCTCGGTCACGCTCTCTCTCTCGGTCACTCTCTCTCTCTCGGTCACTCTCTCTCTCTCGGTCACGCTCGCTCTCTCGGTCACGCTCTCTCTCTCGGTCACGCTCTCTCTCTCGGTCACGCTCTCTCTCTCGGTCACGCTCTCTCTCTCGGTCACGCTCGCTCTCTCGGTCACGCTCTCTCTCTCGGTCACGCTCTCTCTCTCGGTCACGCTCTCTCTCTCGGTCACGCTCTCTCTCTCGGTCACGCTCGCTCTCTCGGTCACGCTCTCTCTCTCGGTCACTCTCTCTCTCTCGGTCACTCTCTCTCTCTCGGTCACGCTCGCTCTCTCGGTCACGCTCGCTCTCTCGGTCACGCTCTCTCTCTCGGTCACGCTCTCTCTCTCGGTCACGCTCTCTCTCTCGGTCACGCTCTCTCTCTCGGTCACGCTCGCTCTCTCGGTCACGCTCTCTCTCTCGGTCACTCTCTCTCTCTCGGTCACTCTCTCTCTCCCGGTCACTCTCTCTCTCCTGGTCACTCTCTCTCTCTCGGTCACTCCCTCTCTCCTGGTCACTCTCTCTCAGTCACTCTCTCTCTCCCGGTCACTCCCTCTCTCCCGGTCAATCCCCCTCTCCCAGTCACTCCCTCTCTCCCAGTCACTGTCTCTCTCTCGGTTACTCTCTCCCTCGGTCACTATATCTCTCCCGGTCACTCTCTCTCTCCTGGTCAATCTCTCTCTCCCGGTCACTCCCTCACTCCCGGTCACTCTCTCTCTCCCGGTCACTCTCTCTCTCCCGGTCACTCTCTCTCTCCCGGTCACTCACTCTCTCCCGGTCACTCTCTCTCTCCCGGTCACTCTCCCTCTCTAGGTGACTCCCCCTCTCCCGGTCTCTCACTGTCAGTCACTCTCTCACTCCCGGTCACCCTCTCTCTCTCGGTCACTCTCTCTCTAGGTCACTCTCTCTCTCTCAGTCACTCACTCACTCTCCCGGTCACACTCTCCCTCTCGGTCACTCACTCTCTCTCTCGGTCACCCTCTCTCTCTCGATCACTCTCCCCCTCCCGGTCACTTTCTCCCTCCTGGTCACTCACTCTCTCTCGGTCACTCTCTCTCTCGGTCACTCCCTCTCTCGGTCACTCTCTCTCTCTCGGTCACTCTCTCTCGGTCATGCTCGCTCTCTCGGTCACGCTCTCTCGGTCATGCTCGCTCTCTCGGACACGCTCTCTCTCTCGGTCACGCTCGCTCTCTCGGTCACTCTCTCTCTCTCGGTCACGCTCGCTCTCTCGGTCACTCTCTCTCTCTCGGTCACGCTCTCTCTCTCGGTCACTCTCTCTCTCTCGGTCACGCTCGCTCTCTCGGTCACGCTCTCTCTCTCGGTCATGCTCGCTCTCTCGGTCACGCTCTCTCTCTCGGTCACGCTCGCTCTCTCGGTCACGCTCGCTCTCTCGGTCACGCTCTCTCTCTCGGTCACGCTCTCTCTCTCGGTCACGCTCGCTCTCTCGGTCACGCTCTCTCTCTCGGTCACGCTCGCTCTCTCGGTCACGCTCGCTCTCTCGGTCACGCTCTATCTCTCGGTCACGCTCGCTCTCTCGGTCACGCTCGCTCTCTCGGTCACGCTCTCTCTCCCGGTCACTCACTCTCTCTCGGTCACGCTCTCTCTCTCGGTCACGCTCGCTCTCTCGGTCACGCTCTCTCTCTCGGTCATGCTCGCTCTCTCGGTCACGCTCTCTCTCTCGGTCATGCTCGCTCTCTCGGTCACTCTCTCTCTCTCGGTCACTCTCTCTCTCTCGGTCACTCTCTCTCTCTTGGTCACTCTCTCTCTCTCGGTCACGCTCGCTCTCTCGGTCACGCTCGCTCTCTCGGTCACGCTCGCTCTCTCGGTCACGCTCTCTCTCTCGGTCACGCTTGCTCTCTCGGTCACGCTCTCTCTCTCGGTCACGTTCGCTCTCTCGGTCACGCTCTCTCTCTCGGTCACGCTCGCTCTCTCGGTCACTCTCTCTCTCTCGGTCACGCTCTCTCTCTCGGTCACGCTCGCTCTCTCGGTCACGCTCTCTCTCTCGGTCACGCTCGCTCTCTCGGTCACGCTCGCTCTCTCGGTCACGCTCTCTCTCTCGGTCACGCTCGCTCTCTCGGTCATGCTCTCTCTCTCGGTCACGCTCGCTCTCTCGGTCACGCTCGCTCTCTCGGTCACGCTCTCTCTCTCGGTCACGGTCACGCTCTCTCTCTCGGTCACGCTCTCTCTCTCGGTCACGCTCTCTCTCTCGGTCACGCTCGCTCTCTCGGTCACGCTCGCTCTCTCGGTCACGCTCTCTCTCTCGGTCACGCTCTCTCTCTCGGTCACGCTCGCTCTCTCGGTCACGCTCGCTCTCTCGGTCACGCTCGCTCTCTCGGTCACGCTCTCTCTCCCGGTCACTATCTCTCCCCGTCACACTTTCTCTCTCTCGGTCCCTCTCTCTATCCCGGTCACTCTCTCTATCCCGGTCCCTCTCTCTGTCACGGTTACTCTCTCTCTCTCGGACTCTCTCTCTATCCACGTCACTCTCTCTCTCTCCCGGTCACTCTTTCTCTCCCGGTCACACTCTCCTGGTCACTCGTTCTCTCTCCCGGTCACTCTCTCACTCTTGGAAACTCTCTCTCCCCCCGGTCACTCTCGCTCCCCCCAGTCACTCTCTCTCCCCCCGGTCACTCTCTCTCCCCCCGGTCACTCTCTCTCCCCCCGGTCACTCTCTCTCCCCCCGGTCACTCTCTCTCCCGGTCACTCTCTCTCCCGGTCACTGTCTCTCTCCCGGTCACACTCTCTCGATCACTCACTCTCTCCTGGTCACTCAGTCTCTCAGTCACTCTCTCTCTCTCTCTCGGTCACTCTCTCTCTCTTGGTCACTCTCTCTCTCCCGGTCACTCACACTC
Source organism: Somniosus microcephalus (assembly GCF_052327205.1). Classification (NCBI taxonomy): domain Eukaryota; kingdom Metazoa; phylum Chordata; class Chondrichthyes; order Squaliformes; family Somniosidae; genus Somniosus; species Somniosus microcephalus. The sequence continues at coordinate 179,744,962 of NC_140988.1, forward strand.
TCGGTCACACTCTCTCTCTTGGTCACACTCTCTCCCCGGTCACACTCTCTCCCCGGTCACTCTCTCTCTCTTGGTTACTCTCTCTCTCCCAGTCACTCTCTCTCTCCCGGTCACTCTCTCTCTCTCGGTCACTCTCTCTCTCTCGGTCACTCACTCTCTCCCGGTCACACTCTCTCCCGGGTCACTCTCTCTCTCTTGGTTACTCACTCTCGCGGTCACTCTTTCTCTCTCGGTCACTCACTCTCCCAGTCACTCTCTCTCTCCCGGTCACTCTCTCTCTCTCGGTCACTCTCTCTCTCTTGGTCACTCTCTCTCTCTCTCCCAGTCACTCTCTCTCTCCCGGTCACTCTCTCTCTCTCGGTCACTCTCTCTCTCCTGGTCACTCTCTCTCAGTCACTCTCTCTCTCCCGGTCACTCCCTCTCTCCCGGTCACTCCCCCTCTCCCGGTCACTCCCTCTCTCCCGGTCACTCCCTCTCTCTCCCGGTCACTGTCTCTCTCCCGGTCACTCTCTCTCTCTCGGTCACTCTCTCTCTCCTGGTCACTCTCTCTCAGTCACTCTCTCTCTCCCGGTCACTCCCTCTCTCCCGGTCACTCCCCCTCTCCCGGTTACTCCCTCTCTCCCGGTTACTGTCTCTCTCTCTTGGTCACTCACTCTCTCAGTCACTCTCTCTCTCTCCCGGTCACTCTCTCTCTCTCCCGGTCACTCTCTCTCTCTCCCGGTCACTCTCTCTCTCTCACCCGGTCACTCTCTCTCTCTCCCGGTCACTCTCTCTCTCTCCCGGTCACTCTCTCTCTCTCTCGGTCACTCTCTCTCTCTCGGTCACTCTCTCTCTCTCGGTCACGCTCGCTCTCTCGGTCACGCTCTCTCTCTCGGTCACGCTCGCTCTCTCGGTCACGCTCGCTCTCTCGGTCACGCTCTCTCTCTCGGTCACGCTCGCTCTCTCGGTCACGCTCTCTCTCTCGGTCACGCTCGCTCTCTCGGTCACGCTCTCTCTCTCGGTCACCCTCTCTCTCTCGGTCACGCTCTCTCTCTCGGTCACGCTCTCTCTCTCGGTCACGCTCGCTCTCTCGGTCACGCTCGCTCTCTCGGTCACGCTCTCTCTCTCGGTCATGCTTGCTCTCTCGGTCACGCTCTCTCTCTCGGTCACGTTCGCTCTCTCGGTCACTCTCTCTCTCTCGGTCACGCTCTCTCTCTCGGTCACGCTCTCTCTCTCGGTCACGCTCGCTCTCTCGGTCACGCTCTCTCTCTCGGTCACGCTCGCTCTCTCGGTCACGCTCTCTCTCTCGGTCACGCTCGCTCTCTCGGTCACGCTCTCTCTCTCGGTCACGCTCGCTCTCTCGGTCACGCTCGCTCTCTCGGTCACGCTCTCTCTCTCGGTCACGGTCACGCTCTCTCTCTCGGTCACGCTCTCTCTCTCGGTCACGCTCTCTCTCTCGGTCACGCTCTCTCTCTCGGTCACGCTCGCTCTCTCGGTCACGCTCTCTCTCTCGGTCACGCTCTCTCTCTCGGTCACGCTCGCTCTCTCGGTCACGCTCGCTCTCTCGGTCACGCTCTCTCTCTCGGTCACGCTCGCTCTCTCGGTCACGCTCGCTCTCTCGGTCACGCTCTCTCTCCCGGTCACTGTCTCTCCCCGTCACACTTTCTCTCTCTCGGTCCCTCTCTCTATCCCGGTCACTCTCTCTATCCCGGTCCCTCTCTCTGTCCCGGTTACTCTCTCTCTCTCGGACTCTCTCTCTATCCACGTCACTCTCTCTCTCTCCCGGTCACTCTTTCTCTCCCGGTCACACTCTCCTGGTCACTCGTTCTCTCTCCCGGTCACTCTCTCTCTCTTGGTAACTCTCTCTCCCCCCGGTCACTCTCGCTCCCCCCAGTCACTCTCTCTCCCCCCAGTCACTCTCTCTCCCCCCGGTCACTCTCTCTCCCCCCGGTCACTCTCTCTCCCCCCGGTCACTCTCTGTCCCGGTCACTCTCTCTCTCCCGGTCACAGTCTCTCGATCACTCACTCTCTCCTGGTCACTCAGTCTCTCAGTCACTCTCTCTCTCTTGGTCACTCTCTCTCTCCCGGTCACTCACACTCTCGGTCACACTCTCTCTCTTGGTCACACTCTCTCCCCGGTCACTCTCTCTCTCTTGGTTACTCTCTCTCTCCCGGTCACACTCTGTCTCCCGGTCACTCACTCTCGCGGTCACTCTTTCTCTCTCGGTCACTCACTCTCCCAGTCACTCTCTCTCTCCCGGTCACTCTCTCTCTCTCGGTCACTCTCTCTCTCTCGGTCACTCACTCTCTCCCGGTCACACTCTCTCCCCGGTCACTCTCTCTCTCTTGGTTACTCACTCTCCCGGTCACTCTTTCTCTCTCGGTCACTCACTCTCCCAGTCACTCTCTCTCTCCCAGTCACTCTCTCTCTCCCGGTCACTCTCTCTCTCTCGGTCACTCTCTCTCTCTTGGTCACTCTCTCTCTCTCTCCCAGTCGCTCTCTCTCTCCCGGTCACTCTCTCTCTCTCGGTCACTCTCTCTTTCCTGGTCACTCTCTCTCAGTCACTCTCTCTCTCCCGGTCACTCCCTCTCTCCCAGTCACTCCCCCTCCCCCGGTCACTCCCTCTCTCCCGGTCACTGTCTCTCTCTCCCGGTCACTGTCTCTCTCCCGGTCACTCTCTCTCTCTCGGTCACTCTCTCTCTCCTGGTCACTCTCTCTCAGTCACTCTCTCTCTCCCGGTCACTCCCTCTCTCCCGGTCACTCCCCCTCTCCCGGTCACTCCCTCTCTCCCGGTCACTGTCTCTCTCTCTTGGTCACTCACTCTCTCGGTCACTCTCTCTCTCTCCTGGTCACTCTCTCTCTCTCCCGGTCACTTTCTCTCTCTCCCAGTCACTCTCTCTCTCTCCCGGTCATTCTCTCTCTCTCCCGGTCACTCTCTCTCTCTCCCGGTCACTCTCTCTCTCTCTCGGTCACTCTCTCTCTCCCGGTCACTCTCTCTCTCTCCCGGTCACTCTCTCTCTCCCGGTCACTCTCTCTCTCCTGGTCACTTTCTCTCGGTCACTCTCTCTCTTCTGGTCACTCTCTCCCAGTCACTCTCTCTCGCTCCCGGTCACTCTCTCTCGCTCCCGGTCACTCTCTCTCGCTCCCGGTCACTCTCTCTCCCTCCCGGTCACTCTCTCTCTCTCCCGGTCACTCTCTCTCTCTCTCCCGGTCACTCTATCTCTCTCGGTCACTCTCTCTCTCCCGGTCACTCTCTCTCTCCCCCAGTCACTCTCTACCGGTCACACTCTCTCTACCGGTCACTCTCTCCCGGTCACTCCTTCTTCTCAGTTTTTTGTTCCAACAGAGCATTGGAAAGCTCATCACACATCATATATGCAATTTTACTGGGAAGCAGAATGCTCCAATGGATGGATAGCTTTCTAATCCCTGTTTTTGAGAATTGAAATAATTGGATGAAGGTGAAGATAAAAGCTTTGGACAATTACTGCCTGGCAAGATTGAAAAGAGCTCATAAAAACAAAAGTACAAGTTATTGAGAAACAGGAGATAAATATCTCATACAAATATAATTTGTTTAAAGGAGCAGTTTATCCTTCAGTTTAATTAAATGCTGTCTTAGTTGCAATCGACTAATGCAGGTTTAATTGTGACAAGCAATGACATTATTCGTCCAAAGCCGTATTCTCAATACCGTGATTAGATTATATGGAATAAGTCATTTAAGATGCTCTAAAATCAAATTCTGTTTAAAACAGGCAAGGGAAGTTTACTGAAAGTGATAACTACCCGATTATCATAGGGATATTAAACCAAACAAATGCTTATTTTTATTATCACAAAATCATTTAACATTCATTTACATTGTTACAGGCAGAGAGAAGCCTTAAGGTCGGGCAGGATCTACATGACTTCTTGAATAATTGGAAAGAGAAAATGAGCTCAAACTGGCACTGACACTTTTCCTAGCTATTAATTACTGGGGGGCATTTTAACCAAATGTCTCCTGCTTCTCATTTGATGCAATCAATGGAGTGAATAAACTAATGAAATGTAATAGTTAAATTCATAAAGAGGACAAGTTAGAACGTTTTCTTGTTGCAGACCTAGATACCACTGGCCGTAAAGGTCCATCTGGTAGGATTTTCAGGGGTGCCTTGAAACTTGATATCTGGAGGTAGGGGACTAGAATCAGAAGTTCTAGGCTCTTATTTCCAGATTCCACTCTCTTGCTGCAATATTTCTGCAATTTACAAATGTGCTGTAAAGTTTTCACAGAATTCTGTAAAATGGCTATTTACTTAACGCTTGTAGACATTCTCAACATTGTGCTGATAAGGGAGATTCATCAATCCCATTGAGCAAATTATATTACACAGATTACAATTGTACTGCAGGCATCAGTTTGTGTTGGTGGCATTGCAGGAAAGATGAAGCGGTTTTCTTTAATACTGATAACCAAGGAATATTGTAGGGTAGGTACTGTGGACTCATTGGGCAGGATTCTCATTGGGCCGTGGAGGCGGGATTGGAGGCGTGTGGGTGGTTAAAATCCAGATATCGGGGGGCACGAACCCATCCAGCCCCCAACCCGCCTCCATGCCAGTTTCAAAGGAGGCGGGTACCCGACCCGCACTGGGACCCGCCTCCCTGAGGCGGGAAGGGGATTAGTGCCAATTAACTGCCTGTTAACAGGTAGTTAACAGGCAGTTTTTAGCCTAATCCCTATTTTTATTGGTGAAGTGTGGGATTCCCGACGGCTCCAAACCACGCCATGTTAGCGAGGCGAGCCCTCGGGCTGAGGGCTTGGAGGGGTCAAGATGAAGGTGAGTGATGGGTGCATGAGTGCAGAGGTGTGTTTAAAGTGTTTAAAGAAGTTTTACTTACCTTTACAGCCTTCCTTCCTTCAGATCTCGGGAGTCCCTCATCTCACCTGCACAGAAAGCAGAATGGCCGCGATCTGTCAAAAATTGCAGCATTCAGCTTTCTGTTCCAGAGAGATCTCTAAATCATCCTGAGAGGAAGGAATTAACTTGGAGTACAGATTGTCAGTGTTTGACAGCTTCAAACAGCTGTCGAATGCTGATATTTCATCTGTCAAAAGGTCTTGACAGATGAAATATCAATCTGTGACATCACCTGTTGCCGGGTGGCCCTTAATTGGCCTGCTGAGCCCGCTGGGCGGGCTCAACAAGGTCAAGCAAGTCAAAATCGAGTTGGCTACGACTCGATGGAGGTGGGACTACAACCCCGAAAGTTGTAGTCCCGCCTCCTACCCATCTCCTCAATGAAAATCCAGCCCATTCTGTTTAGTTTCTAACAAGGTGAAAAATGATGACACTAAAGAATTGGGTTTTCTTCGAATCTACTAGCTACTGACAGAACACAACTCTATCAGCATTTGAAAATAATGACCTCGATAGTAACCCGACTACGACGGGTGGGTTAAAAATGATATAAGGAGGAATGCGTCCCTAACCGTGCACGTGCCTGCTGCCATTTTCACTGCGGCGGATTTCATGTCACGCGAGTGTCCCGTTGTGGACAGGTGGGACACTTCATTAACATATTTAAATCAGGCTCCTACAGTGCAGTTGGGAGCTCAGGACGCAGCAGACCAGCTGCGAGACACCGCCAAACAAACAAGGCAACGGAACTACGCTACCTACATGCACACCAAGAACAGGAAGCTTGAGAAACTTGGCATCACCAGCAGCAGCAACCAAGCCTCCCCCGGTACCACGGTTGAAACCACAGGGAAATCCATCGTCAACCTGTCCGACCACACCCTTCAACCAGACGAAATTGAAGTTCTCAGCCGAGGGCTCAATTTCTGCCCCACCACCAAAATGGACCCCATCGGTCTCGCGGCAGACACAGAGGAATTCATCAGGAGAATGAGGCTCCGGGAATTCTTCCACAAATCCCAAGATGTCAGCAGCGAACCCAATGAGACAATCAATGATCCGGAACAGCAGACAGAGGGATCCACAGTGCAGCTACCGAAGAAGAAAGAGTCAAATTGGACCCCTCCGGAGGGTCGCTGCCCTAAGCTTGACATGTATGCTCAAGCTGTCAGGAGATGCATCAACGCCAGATTCATCAGCCGCACTCACAAGACAGTCCAGAATGTCACCCGAGCACAACGCAACGCCATCCACGCTCTCAAGACCAACCGCAACATCGTCATCAAACCAGCAGACAAAGGAGGTGCCATCGTCATACAGAACAGAACGGACTATTGCAAAGAAGTATACCGACAACTGGACAACCAGGAACACTACAGACAGTTACCCGCAGATCCGACCAAAGAACACACCTGCCAACTCAACAGACTGATCAAAACCTTCGATCCAGACCTTCAAAGCATCCTACATGCTCTCATCCCACGTACTCCCCGCGTGGGAGACTTCTACTGCCTCCCAAAGATACACAAAGCCAACACACCTGGACGTCCTATCGCATCAGGCAACGGAACCCTGTGTGAGAACCTCTCTGGATATGTCGAGGGCATCCTGAAACCCATCGTACAGGGAACCCCCAGCTTCTGTCGCGACACTACAGACTTCTTACAGAAACTCAGCACCCACGGACCAGTTGAACCAGGAACACTCCTCGCCACGATGGACGTCTCGGCACTCTACACCAGTATCCCCCACGATGACGGCATCGCTGCGACAGCCTCAGTACTTAACACCAACAACAGCCAATCTCCAGACGCCATCCTACAACTCATCCGCTTCATCCTTGACCACAATGTCTTCACCTTCGACAACCAGTTCTTTACCCAAACACACGGAACAGCCATGGGGACCAAATTCGCACCCCAATACGCAAACATCTTCATGCACAAGTTCGAGCAAGACTTCTTCGCTGCACAGGATCTCCAACCAATGCTATACACCAGATACATCGACGACATTTTCTTCCTATGGACCCACGGCGAAGAATCACTGAAAAGACTACACGATAACATCAACAAGTTCCATCCCACCATCAAACTCACCATGGACTACTCCTCAGAATCGGTCTCATCCCTGGACACACGAATCTCCATCAAAGACGGACACCTCAGCACTTCACTCTACCGCAAGCCCACGGACAACCTCACGATGCTTCACTTCTCCAGCTTCCACCCTAACCACGTTAAAGAAGCCATCCCCTATGGACAAGCCCTGCGAATACACAGGATCTGCTCAGACGAGGAGGAACGCGATGGACACCTACAGACACTGAAAGACGCCCTTGTAAGAACGGGATATGACGCTCGAATCGTCGGTCGACAGTTCCGACGGGCCACAGCGAAAAATCGCATAGACCCCCTCAGAAGACAAACACGGGACACAACCGACAGAGTACCCTTCGTCGTCCAGTACTTCCCCGGAGCGGAGAAACTACGCCATGTTCTTCGCAGCCTTCAACATGTCATCGATGACGACGAACACCTCGCTAAGGCCAGCCCCACGCCTCCACTACTCGCTTTCAAACAGCCGCCTAACCTCAAACAGACCATCGTTTGCAGCAAATTACCCAGCTTTCAGGAGAACAGCGACCACGACACCACACAACCCTGCCACAGCAACCTCTGCAAGACATGCCAGATCATCAACACAGATACCATCATCACACGTGAGGACACCACCCACCAGGTACATGGTACATACTCATGTGACTCAGCCAACGTTGTTTACCTCATACGTTGCAGGAAAGGATGCCCCGGAGCATGGTACATCGGCGAGACCATGCAGACACTGCGACAACGGATGAACAGACACCGCGCAACAATCACCAGGCAGGAGTGTTCCCTCCCAGTCGGGGAACACTTCAGCAGTCAAGGACATTCAGCCTCCGATCTTCGGGTAAGCATTCTCCAAGGCGGCCTTCGAGACACACGACAACGCAAAATCGTCGAGCAGAAACTGATAGCCAAGTTCCGCACCCATGAGGACGGCCTCAACAGAGATCTTGGGTTCATGTCACGCTACATGTAACCCCACCTGACGCAGGGTCATCCAGACTCGAGTCGACATTGGCTTGTTCTCTCTACACAGATGCGGCCGGACCTGCTGTGATTTCCAGCCAAAAAAAAAATGTTTTTTGTCTGTTTTTTTGTTTTTCATACAGACCCCAGCATCTGCAATATTCGACCCCCTGTGACCCCACCTCATTGTTCTTTGATGTAATGTTTCCCTGACTGACCTGTTTGGACACCATTCACACCTTTGACTGCTGTGATTATCTCTCTGCCGAGGTGTGATAAATGGCAGTTGGAAAGGTTACCTGTAAACATCTGACATGATTCTCTGACTATATAAGCTGTGTCTTTATGCATTTCTCCACTTCACCTGAAGAAGGAGCAGCGCTCCGAAAGCTTGTGATTTCAAATAAAGCTGTTGGACTATAACCTGGTGTTGTGTGACTTCTTACATTTGTCCACCCCAGTCCAACTCCGGCATCTCCACACTAAAACTAACAGTTGCTGCGTGGGTTTCCCAGGACTCAGGAAATGCAACAGTGAAAGGGAGGCGGGAGCTGCCAGCTCAAGAAAGTAAGTGCCTTTTACAACACTCCTTGTGGGCTAGGAGGAGCAGCAGTGCTCCCCCCGGCCCCTCAAGGAAGTCTTCGGCCTCCCCTCTGCCGATGGCGGATTCTCTCTCCCCCCTCCCCCCTGCCGCAATTGATGCAATCAATAGAGTGAATAAACTAATGAAATTAAATCGTTAATTCATGCAGAGGACAGGTTAGAAAGTTTTCTTGTTGCAGACCTAAATACCCACCCTCCCAAGCCCTGATCTCCCACCTTCCCTCCTCCTGATTGCCGGGGGCCATCCCCAAGCGTTTCTGGCTTCGACCTCTTGCTGCTGTTATTCCCACACGGAAGTCAGCCAACCTATCAATTTGGCCGGCTGCCGGGCAGGAAACGTAATAAAAATATTATAATGAGGTCCTGCTGTTAAATTCAGCAGGATCTCTGCGTCCCCAGACTCGGCGTGCCCAGCCGTTTTTACCCCGCTCTCACCTTCCCCGTCTCCCCGTAAATATTGGTCTGGTATTGGTGTGTACCCAGTACTGTTTTTTACACAAATGACACCAGTGCAATATTCCAGTTCTTCCATCCTTCAGTTATGTTGAATTGTGGCTATCTCCATTATATGCTCTTCAGAGCTGCAATGTATGAGTTTCATACTTTGAAATTCTTACCTTTGAAAACAAAATGGTGCCCAACTACAGGTTTGGCATTTATATCAGTTAAGTCAGCTGCAAAGTTACGATGTTCATGGCTCTTGAATTTACACTCTCAGGGCAAGATCAAAGCAATACCCTTGACATGGTATATTTTCTCCTCAGCCCTTTCACATATGCGATTTTCAAAGCCTAGGTCCCTGATTGGGTGTAGAATCCAGGCAGCTATTTCTTGAAGTGTACTGTGTTCCACAGATTTATCTGAAACTATCATACTTCGATCACTGTTCTTGAACTTCCTTGCTCCGTTACTGAAAGGAACTGGAAATGTTTCAGTGTATGTATAATTCTTCTTTTGTTTCCTTAGATTCATATAGATTGCTCAAATGTAACTGGTGCAGAGATACAACATTTGTAGCCGCAGTAGAAATCATAGTCACTGAACAAGATTTAGTTGTTGTTTCTTGTGGTCCTGTTCCTTGATTTGAAGCAGTTGATGGACATATAAAGCCCAGGTGGCTGGCCCACATGCTTCATAAATCAAGCATTCCAAGTACTTTCCAAAAATAATATAAAAGATTATGCCCATTTGATGTGTTTCATTTCAGTCACATAGTCAGTGCATATTCTGAATTTAGTACCTTTATTATTAGATATGAATTCATAACTCATGAAATCCCTGTGGACACATATCATTAGGATAAAGCATTCAAAAGGAGGAGTGTTGGACTCTTGTATTAACAAAAGTGATTGCATCAAATCTGATCATAACACTGGCATCTTTAAGATCTTTTACTGTAAATCTATAATAGCCTCCTATCTGCACGCCCAAGTTGATTTATGGACACTGTACAGCAGTTGGACTCTGCCTTAATCATAGGAACCCAAGATGAATAAAAGGCAAAGGAGGCCAATTACTAAAACAAGATGTGCAATGAATTCTTGCAATTTTAATAAAACTTTAGTGGCTGTAAAGTCACACCAGAAGAATAGCTGAAGCTAGTTCAAGGAAACTGATTAAAGGTTATAGTTACATTGTTAGCAAAAATCCTTAGTTCAAAGAATCCATTTAAAGGCTGAGGGTCACTGTTACATTGTTTGCGAAAAGCCAGCAATACATTAGAAACCATTTCATACAACTCATTGGAAAATGGTGCATTCTCCATCACTGTCAAACACACACGGCAAACATAAATATTTACTAGCTTATCTCATCACAAAATTATGAATATTGATTTTTTTCTCCATTTTCCAACTTTTGAAATATTCCAACCCAATAGTTGCAATATTTTGATTAGTAGAGAGAGAAAAAAATCAAATACACTAAGCCTGTTCTACCCACAAGGCAGCAAGCAAAAACTTCCAATTTCTTTAGTATTTACATTTCAACCGTCCGTGAAAGTTAAAGAGAGATTTCAAAGTCCATTTGTTTCTGTTTGGTATATCCAGGACAAATGAAGCTTTAAGGACACTATAAATTGAACAATATTGAGTAAAGTTTCCAAAACAACATCAAAACCAAAGTAACTTAATAAAAAGTGTACATTTATATTAAATGTTAATTTTAATATAGCCAATAAGCTCTTTAAAATAAATGCTAACAACTGTATTAAACAACACAGGCAGGAATTTAATAAAAATGTTTTAAATGGTGCACAAAAATAGCACATCTGAGAAACGAATCCCCAGGAGTGAAAACAAAGCTGTCACTGCTCCATATTTTCATTAAACATCTAAAAAACCTTTAGTGCTAACAGATGAACCGTACTAGGGATAAGGTTTGAATATTGGAAGGAGGATGGGGAGGGAAGGGCCTGCAGAAAAATGGTATTCAGAAACCTTGCTGAGAAATTGTATCCAATTTTGAAAAGCAACAAACTGTTTAAAGCACTATTTCAAAGTAAGGCAAGTTACATTCTCCACTATAATACTACCAATAGTAGCTGCATATTCATTTTCCAGTTTGACATTATTTATATTTGTGCCAAAGCGTAAGGTCAGCTCCATTTATTTTCAATATTTTCATTGTTCATTGTGATCTTGCAGATCACAGCCCTGCAATTATAGAGGAGATCAAGCTGTGTGGAATGATATATAATATCATACCTGGTGCATGATTCCTTTCCCCCACCAAGAAAAAAGTAAACATTTTGTGAGCCATTTTCTAATCAGCTTCCAGCAGCCCCTTAAAGGTTAGACCACTCAATGCCTGGTACAAATAGATGGAGCGTGCGCGGCACCCGCCATCCCCATTTGTACCTCAAAATTGTAATCGGGGTCCTAAGTACATCATAAGACCCCAATTTGTATATTACAAGTGGCCTCCCACCTGAAACAACTGCCCTTCTCAGGACTCTACCCAAGATGCTGTCGACTAGAGAACCAGCATAAATGCGACGGTAAATGACCCACTGCCATTTTTGGGCCACTACCACCCTACATATGCTGAGCAGAGCGAGTTACAATTGGCCCTATAATCTCCACAACGTAACATTAAGCCCTGTTCATTCTGGTATTTGTCATTTTCACCATTGAGCTCTTATTTCTATTCATTTCAAACGGATAAGCCAAAAAATAAAAATATCTCAGAATTTCAATTTTTGGATTGCTTAAAATTACAATGCTTATAACTTACTGTTACATTTTTACACTTTACCAGATATTTTCCTCATGCCCTCCACCAAAGGCCACTCCAGTAAGCAAGCCCATGCTCTCCAGAAAGTGTGACTTTATATGTAAAATGCCCGATAATGTGCTGTTGCCTAAGGGTCAAAAAGAAGCTCTCATTACAGAGTTTAGCTTCCTGGAGAGGAGGTGCATCCTTTTAAACTTGAGAAAGTGGAAGAATAAATAAAATAAGGCTCAGGCTAGAAGCTATTGGGTTGATTTTAAAGTGCACCTATAGCAAACAACAAATAAGCCGAGACCAGGGGCAGCACGGTGGCATAGTGATTAGCACTGTTGCCTCACAGCGCCAGAGACCCAGGTTCAAATCCGGCCTCGGGCGATTGTCTGTGTGGAGTTTGCACATTCTCCCCGTGTTTGCGTGGGTTTCCTCCGGGTGCTCTGGTTTCCTCCCACAGTCCAAAGGTGTGCGGGTTAGGTTGATTGGCCATGATAAATTAACCCTGAGTGTTAGGGGGAGTAAATACGTGGGGTTACAGGGATAGGGTGGGATATGTGTTGGTGTTGGTGTAGGGGTTATGGGGATCGGGTGGGATATGTGTCGGTGCAGGCTCGATGGGCCGAAATGGCCTCTATCTGCATTGTGGGGTTTCTGTGATTCTGTGATACTGTGAAGGCTTAACTATGCATTTAAACTTCCACATATAAGGGACTGAATTTCTGGCAATGCATTCCACAAGCATAACCATCATGGATATCAACAGGAGCATCATTACATGGAAACTGTCCACCTATCCAATCTAATCTTGAATGCTGACACACTTTCAGCCTCAACCACTAACCTTGGGAGTAAATTCCACAGCCTCACAACTCTCTATTGAAGAGGTTGCTCCTTCCTTCTGTTCTAAAGCTCTTACAGTTAATCTTGTATCGATGGCCCTTCATTCTTGCCACCTCAACTACTGCTTCTATCTACCCTGTCCCATCCTTTCATAACGTTAAACTTTAATGGCCTGCGGTTGGCACTGGAATGGGAAATTGGGTCATAGGTCATTCTGAAAACATAAATGAGACAAGAATGCTTCATTTGAATACTCACACCCCATTCAAAAGGCACAAAACTTTGTTCAATATATTACTAAGAATTCTAAGCAGAAGGAAAACATCAGTAACATTTCATATTTTTTAAAATATTTAGCAAAATGAGCAATGCTGAGATTTGCTTTATTTCGGCTGTGTTGAGAAAGTTCTGTTTCAGATGCCCTTCATTAGAGAATTGATCATTTACATTTGATTGGATATACACTGGACCTTTAGCTTTACCCAAGTTTATGTATTATACAATATCAACAACTTGCATTATATAGTTTGGCAAAATACCTAAGGGGAGATGAGGAAAAAAGTTGTTATGATCTGGAATGCACCCTGCAAGGGTGTTGGAAGCATATTTTCAACTTTCAAGCAAACTTTCAAGGGAATTGGATATATACTTGAAAAGAAAAAAATTGCAGGGCTATGGGGAAACAGCAGGGAAGTAGGACGAGTTGGATAGCTCTTTCAAAGAGCTGGCATAGCCACAATGGGCCAAATGGCCTCCTTCTGTGCTGTAAGGTTCTATGATTCTATGAGTGCCTTTAGCATAGATAAAAAATCCCAAAGTGCATCACAGAAGTGATGCGCTATCAATTACTCATAAAAGACTGAGAGTTAAGAGAGTAACTAAAGGCTTTTATTAACAAAAGAATGAAGGTCTGCCTCGAGTGGTCGACCGGTCCAGAATACAAAGGGGGCTGGGGAGCAGTCACCTTTATACTAGGACTTGTGGGAGGTGTCAGCCGAGGCATGTCCAGGCATGTACACAGTGGAATACAAACAGTGGTTTACCACAAGAAGCATAAGGAAAAAATGAACACCAAGTCAAAGAAAGAGATGTTAGGAGGCATGAACAAAGGCTTGGCTCAAGAGGTGGGTTTTAAGGAGGAGAGGGAGGTGGAGAGGCCTAGGGAGGAAATTCCAGAGTGTTGGCTCTAAGCAGGCTCAAATCACAGCCGCCAATGATGGGGAAAAGTAGGATGGGGGGTGGGGGTGGGGAGGGAGCTGCACAAGAGGCCAGGGTCAGAAGAATGGAGAGTTTGGGGGAGGGGGGTATACAGCTAGAGGGAATCCTGAGCGCCAGAGCGGGGCTATAAAAGCCCCAGAGACCAGGTAAGGCCTCACAGCGTCGGCGGGAATCCTGAGCGGCAGAGCGGGGCTATAAAAGCCCCAGAGACCAGGTAAGGCCTCACAGCGTCGGCGGGAATCCTGAGCGGCAGAGCAGGGCTATAAAAGCCCCAGAGACCAGGTAAGGCCTCACAGCGTCGGCGGGAATCCTGAGCGGCAGAGCGGGGCTATAAAAGCCCCAGAGACCAGGTAAGGCCTCACAACGTCGGCGGGAAACTCGAGCGGCAGAGAGGGGCTATAAAAGCCCCAGAGACCAGGTAAGGCCTCACAGCGTCGGCGGGAATGCAGAGCGGGGCTATAAAAGCCCCAGAGACCAGGTAAGGCCTCACAGCGTCGGCGGGAATCTCGAGCGGCAGAGCGGGGCTATAAAAGCCCCAGAGACCAGGTAAGGTTTACCAGTCTCCAGTCTTGGAGGGAAGGAGAGAGGTAAAAAGTAATCCAAGTGTGACATCACCAGAAAGCGGGTAAGTGATTGGTTGGTGAGTATTTCTCCCTTTTGAAGCTTAATCTCTTTGGTTTATAGTTTCTAAGGTGTGATATTCACCATCTAGAATCGGGGCAGAGGGTATTTAAGAATAATATTAATAAATTTAATTAATTACATAGAATGGGAGATCAGGTGATGTGTTGCTGCTGCAATATGTGGGAGCTGGTGGACACCATTGATGCTCACGGTGATCACATTTGCAGTAAGTGTTGGCTGCTCGAGGAATTCTGGCTCCGTGTTGAAGAGCTGGAGTCCGAGCTTCAAACACTGAGACACATCAGGGAGGGGGAGAGTTACCTGGACTCTGTGTATCACGAGGTATTCACACCAATTAGATTAATTAATTCAGATGTAGTCCGTGGCCAGGGTCAGGATGGTGTGACTAGAAGTGAGGCAGGTATGGGGATCCAGGAGGTAGTGTTGGAGGAGCCGCAGCCCTTGCACTTGTCCAACAGGTTCGAGGCTCTTACTCCCTGTGAGGTTGGGAACAGGGACTGCAGGGAGGATGAGCAACCTGGCCACAGCAGCGTGGAGCAGGGGGCCATTCAAGTGGGGGGAGTTAAAAAAAATGTTGTAGTGGTAGGGGATAGTATCGTTAGGGGGATAGATAGAGTTCTTTGCAGCCGAGAGCGAGAGTCCCGAAGGCTGTGTTGCCTGCCCGGTGCCAGGGTTAAGGACATCTCCTCTGGACTGGAGGGAAACTTGGAGTGGGAGGGGGAGGATCCAGTTGTCGTGGTCCATGTTGGTACCAACGACATAGATAGGACAAGGAAGGAGGTTCTGCTGAGGGAGTTTGAGCAGCTAGGGGCCAAATTAAAAAGCAGAACCACAACGGTAATAATCTTATTACCTGAGCCACGAGCGAATTTGGCTAGGACAAATAAAATTAGAGAGTTAAATGCGTGGCTCAAAGACTGGTGTGGGAGAAATGGGTTTTGCTTCCTGGGACACTGGCACCAGTACTGGGGCAGGAGGGAGCTGTTCCGTTGGGACGGGCTTCACTTGGCCAGTGCTGGGACTAGAGTCCTGGCGGATCATATAACTAGGGCTGTAGAGAGGGCTTTAAACTAACTAGTGGGGGGGGGAGGTTTCTAGAGAGCAAATAATAAAAATGACAACAGAGAAGGTCATAGACTTAGGTAGCAGTGGGGAAATTGAAAACCAGAGCGTGTCAGGAAGGGGCAGAAGGTATGGAGTAAAAGGTAAAGTAATAAAAAGGGCAAAAGCAGGAACTAAGTGTCACAAAACATATTTGAAAGTTCTCTATCTGAATGCACGTAGCATTCGAAACAAAATAGACAAGTTAATGGCACAAATAACTACATATGGGTATGATCTTGTGGCCATTACAGAAACATGGCTGCAGGGTGACAATGCCTGGGAATTAAACATACCAGGTTATTTAACGATCAGGAAGGACAGGCAGGAAGGAAGGGGAGGTGGGGTGGCTATGTTAATAAAGGAAGGAATCACTGTAATACAGAGAAATGATATTGGGTCAAAAGATCAGGATAATGAAACAGTTTGGGTGGAGGTAAGGAATAATAAGGGGAAAAAAACACTAGTGGGCGTAGTCTATAGGCCTCCGAACAGTGGCAACTCTGTTGGATGAAGTATCGATCAGGAAATAGTTGAGGCTTGTAATAAGGGAACATCTATAATTATGGGGGATTTTAACTATCAATATTAATTGGACAAATCAAATTGGGCAGGGCTGTCTTGAGGATGAGTTCATTGAGTGTATTAGGGATGGGTTTCTTGAGCAGTATGTAACTGAACCGACCAGGGGGCAAGCAACCTTAGATCTGGTCCTGTGTAATGAAACAGGATTAATTAAAAATGTCCTAGTAAAGGATCCCCTTGGAATGAGTGACCATAACATGGTTGAATTCCATATTCAATTAGAGGGTGAGAAGGTTGGATCTCAAACAAGCGTGCTAAGCTTGAATAAAGGAGACTATGAAGGTATGAGAGCGGAATTGAGTAGAGTGGATTGGGAAAATAGATTAAAGGGTAAGACGATACATGATCAGTGGTGTACATTTAAGGAGTTATTTTACAACTTCCAAAAAAAATATATTCCACTGAGAAGAAAAGGGTGTAAAAGAAAAGACAGCCATCCGTGGCTAAGTAAAGAAATTAAGGATAGTATTCGACTAAAAACAAGGGCATATAAGGTAGCCAAATCTAGTGGGAGGATAGAGGATTGGGAAAACTTTAAAAGACAGCAAAAAATAACAAAAAGATTGATTAAGAAAGGAAAGATAGATTATGAAAGTAAATTAGCAAAAAATATAAAAACAGATAGTAAGAGTTTTTATAGTTATATAAAAAGAAAAAGGGTGGCTAAAGTAAATGTTGGTCCCTTAGAGGATGAGACCGGGAAATTAATGGTGGGAAATATGGAGATGGCAAAAACACTGAATGAATATTTTGTATCAGTCTTTACAGTAGAAGACACTAAGAATATCCCAACACTGGACAAACAGGGGGCTATAGGGGGGGAGGAGCTAAACACGATCAAAATCACTAAGGAAGTGGTACTCGGTAAAATAATGGGACTCAAGGCGGATAAATCACCTGGACCTGATGGCTTACATCCTAGGGTCTTGAGGGAAGTGGCGGTAGGGATTGTGGATGCATTGGTAATAATTTTCCAAAACTCCCTGGACTCAGCAAAGGTCCCGGCAGACTGAAAAACTGCTAATGTAACACCCTTATTTAAAAAGGGCAGTAGACAGAAGGCTGGAAACTATAGACCGGTTAGCCTAACATCTGTGGTAAAATATTGGAGTCCATTATTAAGGAGACAGTAACAGGACATTTGGATAATCATAATTTAATAGGACAAAGTCAGCATGGTTTTATGAAGGGGAAGTCATGTTTGACAAATTTGCTGGAGTTCTTTGAGGAAGTAACATATAGAGTGGATAAAGGGGAACCAGTGGACGTAGTGTATTTAGACTTCCAAAAGGCATTTGACAAGGTGCCACACAGAAGATTATTGCTTAAGATAAAAAATCACGGGATTGGGGGTAATATTCTGGCATGGATAGAGGATTGGCTATCTAACAGAAGGCAGAGAGTTGGGATAAATGGTTCATTCTCAGACTGGCAATCAGTAACTAGTGGTGTTCCGCAGGGGTCAGTGCTGGGTCCCCAACTCTTTACAATCTATATTAGCGATTTGGAGGAGGGGACCGAGTGTAACATATCAAAGTTTGCAGATGATACTAAGATGGGAGGGAAAGTAGTGAGTGAGGAGGACATAAAAAACCTGCAAGGGGACATAGACAGGCTAAGTAAGTGGGCAGAGATTTGGCAGATGGAATACAATACTGGAAAGTGTGAGGTTATGCACTTTGGCAGGAAAAATCGTAGAGCAAGTTATTACCTTAATGGCAAGAAACTGGAAAGTACTGAAGTACAAAGGGATCTGGGGGTCCTGGTGCACGAAACTCAAAAGGTTAGTATGCAGGTGCAGCAAGTGATTAAGAAGGCCAATGGAATGTTGGCTTTCATTGCTAGGGGGATAGAATATAAAAATAGGGAGGTATTGCTTCAGTTGTACAAGGTATTGGTGAGACCGCACCTGGAATACTGCGTACAGTTTTGGTGTCCATACTTAAGAAAGGACATACTTGCTCTCGAGTCAGTACAAAGAAGGTTCACTCGGTTAATCCCGGGGATGAGGGGATGGACATATGAGGAGAGGTTGAGTAGATTGGGACTCTACTCATTGGAGTTCAGAAGAATGAGAGGCGATCTTATTGAAACATATAAGATTGTGAAGGGGTTGGATCAGGTGGATGCGGGGAGGATGTTCCCGATGATGGGTGAAACTAGAACTAGGGGGCATAGTCTTAGAATAAGGGGCTGCTCTTTCAAAACTGAGATGAGGAGGAACTACTTCACTCAGAGGGTGGTAGGTCCATGCAATATGCTGCCCCAAAAAGCTGTAGAAGCTACATCATTACATAAATTTAAAACAGAAATAGACAGTTTCCTAGAAGTAAAGGGAATTAAGGGTTATGGGGAGCGGGCAGGAATTTGAACATGAGTCTAGGTAGCGGAGCGGGCCCAGGGGCCGTGTAGCCTGATCCTGCTCCTATTTCATGTGTCTAATTCTGTTAGATTCAGGAGATGGTTCTGTGATAGTGGATTGGCGGTTAGGATCAGATCAGCCATGATCTTATTGAATGGCGGAGCAGGCTCGAGGGGCCGATTGGCCTACTCCTGCTCCTATTTCTTATGTTCTTATGGTAGGGAACACAGGGTTGAATAGGATGTCGAAACATAGAAACATAGAAGATAGGAGCAGGAGTAGGCCATTCGGCCCCTCGAGCCTGCTCCGCCATTCAATGCGATCATGGCTGATCATCCAAATTCAGTACCCGGTCCCTGCTTTCTCTCCATACCCCTTGATCCCTTTAGCCTTAAGAAATATATCCAACTCCTTCTTGAATATATTTAATGAACTGGCCTCCACCGCCTTCTGTGGTAGAGAGTTCCACAGGTTCAGCACTCTCTGGGTGAAGAAATTCCTCCTCATTTCTGTCTTAAATGGCCTACCCTTTATCCTTGGACTGTGTCCCCTGGTTCTGGACTCCGTGACCATCGGGAACATCCTTCCTGCATCTAGTCTGTCCAGTCCTGTCAGAATTTTATAAGTTTCAATGAGATCACCTCTCATTCTTGCGAACAGTCTGGTTCATTTTGTGATAGTGGTTGGAGAGGGGGGTGGAATCATTGGCAAGGCTGCAGCATTTGCATTGGGGACTGAAAACAATGGCCTAAAAATTCGGTTGCTTTACACCTCCCATTAGCGCCCTAAGAGGATGCTAACGGGGTGCAAAGCAACTAGCACCTGGGCGCGGCACCGCCAACGCCTCCCGCGAAATTCAGCGGGAGGTTAGTGCCGGCGGTAACCATTAGCGACCCGTGGCACTGCGCCGCCGGTGATGACATCATCGCCGTGTGCAGCATCCTACTCGCGCCCCGGCCGCGATCTTTGGCAGCACCCCCTGACTTACCACCAGACGCTATGTCCGACGGGGTCAGAGGAGCCTACCTGCAGCCGGGGCGACGCAAATTAAAGGGAAGGTGCTGGGCGGCCATTTTTGTTGTTGGCCGCCTACCAGCACCTGCCCCCTCTGCCATCCCTGGCCTCTTCTGTAGCCGCCCCCTCCCCCCGTGGAGTGCCGGCTGTGCTCCGTGAGCCCGGCACTTCTCTTGAGTGCTGGGCTCTTTTGCCAGCCCTCCGATCCCTGGTGGCCCAGCTGGGTCCCGGGACACGCTGCGCCTGGCCCCTCCACTTTAAGAAGGGGAGGAAGGACTGTAGTACCGCGGCGTGGTGCGATGTGCTGCAGCGCGTGGCGCTGCGGCACGTAGCACCGCAATATTTACTCACAGAATCCCAAGAGGGAGGCAGGGCACTTCCAGTAGCACCCTACTTCCCTCTTGGGGCGCTACTGGTGAACTTTGGCCATGAAGTTAGCGCCCCAAAGGGGGCGCGACTCAATTTTTCCCCCAATGTTTTCAGTCATATTAATGTTTAGCTGAATGATATTGCGGCTCATCGAAGACTGGATGTTGCACAACTAGATACAATACTGCGTACAATGCCAATGAGTTTGCAAACTTATCATTAAAGAACATTTAAAAGATTTCAGAAACTACAGGTAAATGCTACTAGAAAGAAAAGCAGACATGTGTTGAAAATTAGATTTTAGATTTTGTTTTCTTCCACAGAAGGTGGAGTCCATTGATCTCATAGTAAATTAAACATGACTGGAGTTAAGAAAATGTATTCTTACTGCTGTTCTGCTGTAATGCTATATGATCAAGATTCCTGCATACAGCTAGGTGGCAGCACATTGCTTCTGTTTAAATAGCGATCTTGGAATTGATAAATGAACCTAACGTTAAACAATTCATTGTGCTATGGGTGCATTTACCAATGAAAGTTTGGTTTCTTCTTGTTTAGGAATTTTCAAGATTTATAATTAGTACACTTGGTGGTAAAAGTGTTTTTGGCTTGTTTGTATGTGTGCTTAATGTTAACATATTAAAATCATAAAAGAAACCTTGTACAATATTCCTTCTGACAGAACAGCTATCTTACTCAATTAATTTACTGTCATATGTAGGAGATAAATCCAGTAGCAAAAATGATTCACTGCTATGGCTATTTAGGGGCCGCTAAAATATTTCTAAACAGTAACTCACAGAAGCTGATAAAGAGCTTTTTTAAGCCTGTAACACACATTTAAATATTATGTTCAGTCAGTATGCTTTGAGTTCACATTGTGCATCATTCTTTAATATCAGACAGAGGTTCAGTGAGTGTGCAAGCCAGACTATGTTGGCTTGGTGAGCATTCAATGAGAAAATTGGTTGTCTGCTCCCCGGCAGAGAGGATGGGCAGAAATTAACATCTTAAGGTTTCCCAGTTAACCAATCTCCTCTCATTTGTACAGAGAATTGAGTACTCAGTTGCATATAGTTTGGAAACAAAACAAGCCCTAAAATACAAAGGCTGCGTTGGATATGCCAATGTCAGCTGTAGCTCAGTTGGTAGCACTCCTTGCCTCTGAGTCAGAAAATTGTGGGTTCAGGTCCCACTCCAGCGACAGTGAGGATGTTATTTATGCGTAAATGGTACAGCAACTTCAGACGTGGAGCAGATACATGTTAAATGCCAATGTCCAAATGTTACCATCCGAGTTGTGCCGCTCTGTTAGCTTCGTAAAAACAGCATTTTGCTGTCTGCCTCACCATTGACATGCATTGAATGGTGTGAAGTTGCTCGGTTTGAGCGGTCACTATGAATTAAACTTGCCACAGAAAGGTCAATCTTCTCATTATAAACATCAATACTCTTGTAACAACATGATCATTGTTCATCACTGCAAATCAACCTCTCTGGCACTGAAAATTAACTATTACAAGTGTGGAGTCTCTTTTCTTTTCTTTTTGTTTCTTTTTTCCTCTCTTAATCCAATCTTTCTTTTCCTCTCTTTATTTCTCTTTCCGTACGCTATTTGACATTGAATTCATCCACTCTAATTTACACTTCCTTCTCCATTCTTCCATTGTTTATTTCTTAATCCTTCAATCTGATTGGTCAGAGAGATACGAAGTTGGCTTCTCTGTTCACTCAGGTCACAGATGCCCTGTTTCCCTCACTGCAACGTTATCAGCTCACACTTTCAGCAAATTAATGGGCAAAACTTATTTGACCTGAAGGGTGCAGGAGCAGGTCTAACTAACGGCAGGTGCTGTTAAATGCCCTGCTACAGCAAAATCTGGCCCAATGCCTTTCCTGACTGCAGAGGTGAAAGAGAAGTTTTATCTGAGCAAATAAACACATTATAGGTCCATTTTTCAAACAGGAATCCGTGGGGTCACAAAAGGCCAACAGATATTTTCCAGTCAAGGCATACAAGATGGCTCCCCCCCCGATTTAAGATACATTTATTCCACATGCATTGGAATTTACGCTACAATACGTGACAATACGCTATAGTTTAATTCTGCCATAAGGGAATTGTTTGTGTCTAGTTCTGTTTATAAACGTCAAAGGTTTTCTTTGTCACATGTACCTCAGAAATAGTCCAGTTACCTTTTGGGGACAGATCCTGGTGAGATTCAAAAAAACAAAACAATTTTAAAGTGAAACATTGACATTGATTTAAACATCACCCATCCCCCTACAACATTCACATTGTGAACATCTAATTTAAATTTTCCCAAGGATGTGATTTTCAACCACACATCACAAATGTGTTAAAAATAGCATACATTCGAGTTGTCAAAAAATGCAGTAATGTGCTATAACAAACTGTGTTTATGGTAGATTACCTACTACAGTATAGCGTGTGGGAAACACTGGTAGTAGTTCTGGCAAAAGCTTCAGTTATAGAACATGCCAGTTCATTAGAACTCAGCTATAACTCATTTTCACCCAGATTAACTGACCTCAGAACTATGTTAGGATCAGGTAAACTGCTTATGGGTGTTTTAATAAGATTTAATTTGGCTGAAATATTTGTGTGTTTTGCATAATAGACTTGAAAACCTCTGCCCTGCTCTGCCGCCACTGTAACAACAGTGGAGAGGGACTTCTGACCCGCCAGTGTCATACGAGCCTGACTGTCATTGGTAATTCCGGGGTCAGGCTATTAGTATATATAGCTGACAAGCGGACGTGCAAGTATTGGTGCAGCTGCGGCACTCACTAGGTGGGGCAGATGAGGCTGGTGGGCAGTGGGCAGGATCATGTGGCAGTGGCCAGTCACTTGGGTGCAGAACTGGCAGATCCAGCTGAAGATGAAAGAACAGTGCAAACATTAACCCTTTCCTCTTCTCTCTTTCCAAGGCCTGTGGAATCCCTGATATAAGGCTGGGACCTTCTGCAGAAATGATGGCAGTAGCGCCAGTAGAAGGGTTTCGATGTCCCCATGCCGTGGGATTACCAATTACCCTTTAAATGTAGCATATTACAGCAGAAATCATATGGAATGGCCACCACATTTTCTTCCCGACTTTAAAAGTTGGTAAATATCAGAGCATTATCAAGCTAAAACAAATAGATTTGTTTACAAGTAAACTAATTATTCAGAAGCAGTAAGATGCAACAAGATATTGATGGTACAAACACATAGAAAATAAATAGAGCTGGTTAAAATGTAATTTTCTAGAATGCATTTCTTGTACAGTTTGTTATTCAATTAGGATTTTGCATGAAACAACATAATACTATATGTGGTCAACATTATTTCTATATTGGCCCATGAAGTTAAAGTGCCAATTTCAGAGAATATAGTGAACTCAAGATATTGATCTGCAGAATATACTGATCTTCCAGCAAATGAACTGAACTTAAGATATTGATCTGCTGTATATATTCCAGGCCAGAAACCTCTGAAGAATGAGCTGTCACTCA
The DNA here is from genome assembly GCF_052327205.1 of Somniosus microcephalus. Lineage (NCBI taxonomy): Eukaryota > Metazoa > Chordata > Chondrichthyes > Squaliformes > Somniosidae > Somniosus > Somniosus microcephalus. Next base: position 179,768,404 of record NC_140988.1, read on the forward strand.
ATCAAGTTCAAAGACACAATGGTAGGAGATTTTGCATTCCATACTTAAGAGCAAGTCAGTTGTTATGTAGGACTTGTTGATACTTTACACAATAAATATTTTGAACTTCTCTTAGATCAAAACCCCCTAGCTGGTTGACTCATTTAACATATACGGCATTTGTCTGTAAGCTTGTACATTTTGAGACCTGACAGGGAGTGGTTGAAGTGAAAAGTATAGATGCATTTAAGGGGAGGCTAGACAAGCATATGAGGGAGAAGGGAATAGGGGTTTATGCTGATAGATTTAGATGAGGAAAGACGGGAGGAGGCTCGAGTGGAGCATAAACGCCAGCATGGACTGGTTGGACTGAATGGCCTGTTTCTGTGCCGTATATCCTATGTAATCCTATGTAATCGTATGTAATTCTTCAATTTGTATTTAAACTACTTTAGAACATTTAGCATTAGAAATTCACAAAATATCAATGTTATAGATATCATAAGGTTTATGAGTATGGTTAGAACTTCAGTACTAAACGATGTATTTCTAGACTCAAAGGAGGTGAAATTGGCTCTGGGTGATAGCAAATCCACAACCTGTTTTACAAACCGCCTGATTTTCGTTTCCATTGATGTTAATGGAAAATTGTTCGGGCGGGGTGTACAAATGGGCTGCCGATTCGCTATTGCCCATTTTGCGCTATCGTCCAGGACCAATTTCATCCTCCAAATACATAATGAACTTAAATAAAAATAAGTGTGGTGGAAATAATTTGTGGATTTAATCATAGTCCTGGACGTTTTCTCGGAGCTGCTCCCACTCCGCTGCCGTGACTCCGCCACAAGTGCATGTAAACGGAGCTTCAGCTGCATTTCCAGCAATCATAGCCAATCATTATCTCCTATTTTTCCGAATACTTAGACCTTTTTCGAACGTCTGTCATTGGTAGTTTAATAGAAAAGATATTACAGTACAGTCTCCATCACTTACATCTTCCATGTTTATCACAGGCAGTCGTCTAGATCTTCTTGTGGCACTAATTATAAATTGAAAAGCTAAATTAATGTGGTAATGCTAGTCATGATTCCATTTCTAGATTTACTAGGCCCCAGAGCTGAGAGAGATTCTATTGAAAGGTGTTTCTGTGAGATGATAACATTTCTCACAGTAATGAGGATGTGTTTGTATTATACATAGCACTGCTGCTCTCTCCTGGTCATCAAGTAGCATAATGTTCAACCATTTTTTTGAGATGCAATTAGTGTCAAACTAAAACAAACTTTCTAATGGCTCTGTTATAACACATTAAATATGGTGCAATGTAAAAGAAATAATCAATCAAAGCTCTGAAATGATTCTGTTGGTCTGGTTCAGCACTGTTACACTGATATTAAGGGTAAAATGGATACACTTCCAGGTTCAAACCTGAGCAGACACATTAATATTTCTCCTTTCAACTAGCTGAACATTACACTTCTGACAAATCACTGTTAAAATATGAAAGGTTCATACTACAATAGGTACTTCTTAAAAAAAAAAAATGTTTTTAATGGAAAGATGACAACTATTGTGGCTGGCTGTGTAACAATCATAATGCATGTTGCTTGACTTCCAGCTTTGAAACACACTTATTAGTGTGGACTTTCCAGAGTCTTCCAGAGTCATTCTGCCCAGATATTCCCAGGGCAGGATTTTCCCAGCAGAGGTGGGATCGCGGCAGGAGAGTTGGTTGGCGGGTTCCGGTCCCACTCCTGGCTGCAGCCGCTCTGTGAAAAGGATTGTCCATAGATTGGCCTTGTTAAGCATGCCCTGCGGGGCTCCCGGCCAATTAATAGGAAGCGGGTCTGATGATGTCATTTGATGATGCATCATCAGCTGGTTTCCTTAAAGGGACCATGGCCACATTCATTTTGACAGTTGTGCTGTCAGTGTTCTGCAGCATTGAGGTGCTGCAAATACTGACAAGCACTGCACAGAGGTGCACGGCTGCACCCAGGCTCTCCCATGACTCCCTCCATATGCTTATGGAGGGAGTCACAGCACGCAGGGAGGTTCTCTTCCCTTCCCATGCGCGGAAAAGACCTCCCTAGGACACCAACACAGCCTGGTTGCACATTGCACAGGAGGGCAAAAGCAGGGATGTCGTCAGGGGGACCAGACTGCAGTGGCGCAAACCTTTCAATGATCTCAGTAGAGGTTATGGGATCGGGTGGGATATGTGTCGGTGCAGGCTTGATGGGCCGAAATGGCCTCTATCTGTACTGTGAGGTTTCTGTGATTTCTGTGATTTCTGTGATCACGAAATGTTACTGCAAAGCCACACTCAACCTCATCCTGCTGTGCCACTCATCACATCCCCATTACTCTGCCTTCCCTACCCTACTCCTGCACATCCTTACTCACACCAACTTACCTTGCACCTCCACCCATCCCTCTCTATCTATATTATCACTTCCCATCTCACTAGCCACCCCTCACACTCACCCTCATCTGAGTCCAATCTTACCAACTAACAACACACAAGGGTAGGCACTTGGGTATGTTATGCAATGTTCATGTAAATTTTCTGTTACTGTGTTGTCAAACATTGAAATCTTTATTTTCAACACTTTGCCTTATTGTACAGATCTGTGCTCACCTTTGGAAGTGTCTTTGTGAGTTGCAGTGAATGGTGAGACATAACAGTATCCCCCGCAATGGTGATGAGTGTGAAAGGAACAGCTTGGTCATTGCAGGAATGTGTTACGGTGCTGGTGTGGGGTGGTGTTACCCTGGCGCATCATGTGGCAGCCAGGGTGTACAGCATCAAGTGAAGTAAATCTGGCCATGGTGATGCCATCACTGGCCTCCCGGGCAGCAATGTAGTCGGGTTCTGATGCCCTGTGTCCTGTGCAACATCAGGTGATTGCGGAGAAGGTTGGTGTTGTTGTTGGTGATGTTGGTATGCCTGGTGATGTTGGTGTTGGGGCTGATCGTGGAGGGATTCAGAGAACTAAGGTGAGATTTTTTCAAGGGCATCGATGTTGCTGGAATAGATGACAGCGGAAGTTGAGATGGCAGAAGCGATCTGTCAATAGTGAGAGAGCTTGCTCCAAGGAGGTGACAGTGCATATAGGGGTCTTGACAGGGTGGATGTGGAGAGGATGTTTCCTCTTGTGGGAGAATCGAGAACTAGGGGTCACTGTTTAAAAATAAGGGGTCGCCCATTTAAGACAGAGACGAGGAGACATTTTTTTCCTCAGAGGGTCGTGAGTCTTTGAAACTCTCTTCCTCAGAGGGCGGTGGAAACAGAGTCTTTGAATATTTTTAAGGCAGAGGTAGACAGATTCTTGATAAGCAAGGGGGTGAAAGGTTATCGGGGGTAGGCGGGAATGTGGAGTAATCAGATCAGCCATGATCTTATTGAATGGCGGAGCAGGCTCGAGGGGCCGAGTGGCCAACTCCTGCTCCTAATTTGTATTCATAGTTAACACCACGCACTTACAGCTTCCAGACAGAACAATTGTGTCTTCCAAATCATAAAATCAGCAACCTCTGACGTTTGAAAGTGAACAGATGTGAATTCAGCTTTTATACTGCAGTTGGAGCTGCGAACTATGCAACTCACTGCTACTTCCAACATACTTACCTGACGTGATCTCCGAACATCGGGAAACCCGTTTAAAATGTGGGAAAATAGGAAAAGGCTGTCAAAATAGCAATTAACAAACACTTAACAAGCAGTTAAGTGTCTTAAATCTCTCACCCGCCATTGGTGTCGGGTCTGTTCTGAGATCGCAGACCCGACACTTTGGAAACTCACACGGAGGCGGGATCGCGGCAGGTTTACAACCCGCCGTCAAGCATTGCAAATTTAACAGCTGACCCGCCTCCGAACCCGCCTTCTGAGTGCCGGCAAAACCGCGGCCTCAGTGTTTACACTACAGCATCTCCAGAGTCACACTACCCAGATAATCTCTCCGTCTACACTACAGAAGTAATTTTGCAAAATTGTGCCCTCGACATGGAGCCTCACCTGCCAGGAGCACATTTCAAGAAGTTAGCTGCACGACCCCCATGATTTTCCAGTAGAATTTTAGAAGTTTGCAGCGCAGAAGGAAACAATTTGTCTCATTGTGTCTGTGCCAAATCTTTGATAGAGCAATCCAAGATGAATCCCACTGTTCAGTTCTCTCCCATAGCCCTGTATATTCCTCTGCTTTGAAAGTTTTTCCCTTAAAAGATATAATGGTCTCTGCCTCAACTACTTCCTGTGGCAAAACATTCCATTTCCCAGCAACTCTCTACATAAAGAAATTCCTCCTATCCTCTCAGTAATAATTTCAAATTGACGACCACTCCTCATTGATTAACCAACCACAAGAAATAGTCCTTTCCTCATCACTCCTTTAAAACTCTTCTTCATTTTAAAAACCTCTATTAAATCTCATCTTAGCTTTCTCTGCTCCAGTGGAAATAGTCCCAGTATCTCAAATCTCTTCTGATAACTATGGTTTCCCACACGTGGCATTATCCTGGTGAATCTACACTGTACACTCCCTATGGCCTTAATATCCTTTCAATAATGGAGCACCATTAACTGCACACAGTACTCGAACTGTGGCCAAACTAACATTTTGCATAAATTCAGCATTACTTCTTGACCTGTGTACTCTATGGCCCCATTTATAAAACTTAAAATGCTATTGGCCTTTTTGAATGGTTTTATCGATCTGCATTTGCACTTTTAGGGAATCATGTATTTGAACCCAGGCCTCTCTCTTCATCCACACCCTTCAGCAGCTTTCCATTAAGTTTATACCTCATTCCTTATTTTTCCTCACACTTATCCACATTAAATTGCATTTGCTTGCCCATTCCACTAACCTGTATCTTCTCTTGATCCTTTACAATCTGTCATGCTTTTTCCCCAATCCTCTACTTTTGTGTAGTCAGAAATGTTGATATATGTTCTATGCCCAAATCAAAATCATCATAGTCCAGATTTTGCTGCCAAAATAACAGCAAATTTAATGATGCTCCCAGATGCCCCGTGCCCTGGCTGCACCATTATCTGCTCGTGCTTCCAGTTACTTACAGGCCAAAAAAAAACTGAGCTGAAGGATGTAGGGTAAAAGTCTAACTAATGGGGCATTCCCTATTAAGATGCCCCATTCCAGCAAAATCTGGGCCATTATTTACCTTGAGAACAAAAGTGGACTCAGTGATGACCCTGGGATACACCACTTCCAATCTTTCTCCAATCCGAGCAATACCTATTTACCGATCCCTTTGTTTCCTGTCTGTCAACCAACTTTCTATCCATATCGGCTACATTTCCTCTTGCACTATGTGCCTGTACTATTTCCCTCTGTATTCCTTTACCCTATCCATATGGATTCTTTCTTAATGCAACTGTCTAGGACATTCTTATGTCCAGTAGTGTAATAGAATCCTTTACTAATGCTGGCACCCCACCCCTTTTTTCCCTCCCTACCTTTCCTGAAAATGTTATAACCAGAAATATTGGCCCCAAAATTTACAAAGAAGCAGGGAGGGAGCGGGGGAGCGGGTGGGAAACCCAGAAATCCCAGCAGGGGGTGGGGGGCGGTCAGCCAAATGCTGCAGTGAGGGGAATGATGTTGATGTGAATGAGGATGTGCAGGAGTAGGGTAGGGAAGGCAGAGTGATGTGGATGTGATGCGTGGCACAGCAGGATGAGGTTGAGTGTGGCTTTGTAAAATGTTTCATGATCTACTGAGATCATTGAAACATTTGCGGCACTGCACCCAGCTCCTCCTGACCACATCCCTGCTTGTACCCTCCTCTACAATGTGCAACCAGGCTGTGTTGGTCTCCTGGGGAGGTCACTTCCGCCCATGGGAAGGGAAAAGAACCTCCCTGTGTGCTGTGACTCCCTCCATAAGCAGTGTGTCAGTGTTTGCAGCACCTCAATGCTGTAGAACACTGAAAGCACAAATGTCAAAATAAAGCTTCCCATGGTCCCTTTAAGGAAACCGACTGATGACGCGTCATCAAATGACGTCACCAGGCCCGCTTCCTCTAATTGGCCGGCAAATGCGCTGGGCGGGCTTAACAAGCCCAATCTATGGAAACTCATTTCCAAGGCCAGGATGGAGCCAGCAGTGGGGTTGAGACCTGCCATCAGCATCGCCCGCCATGGACCCACCGAGGTCAGCAAAATTGTGGCTCTATTATCCACCTCACAGCTTACTTTCCCACCTAGCTTTGTATCATCAGCAAACTTGGATGCATTGCACACAGTCCCTTGTAGGCATACACAGACCCTTAATTTTAATTTTGGTATATATTAAAATGCTTTGCGTCCAAAAGGTTTTTCTAAGTGAAATAAAGTTATAACAGACGGTCTTTCACTGATAAGTAGACATGGAATGTGCTTTGATGTGCTTTACTAAAAGGCAACAAACATTTGGGAGTAAATGTGCTTTCAAAAGGAACTGTTGTATTTGCAAGCTGCTTAGTGATGGAGATATTTCAAGAGCAGGGTGTCGGATAAGCAGATACTGACAGAACAAATGGTTGTGACTGCGGGGGGTAGTTATAGACAATAGAGATAAACAAACCCCCTTAGATTGGCAGACTTCGGCCTAGAAATTCGGTTGGTAGCGCCAGCGATTAGCGCCTAAAGAGCCCGAGAATTGGGGCGTTACCCAATTTTCGGGTGGGCGCAGTGAATATAGCGCCACCTCCCACATTGAGTATCCTTTTAGCGCCGGCGCTAACTCTTTTCGCTCGCCCGCGGGTGCAGGCAGATCATGACGTCATTTTAGTGTGCAACGCCTTTTTGGGGCCCCTGACCGGATATTCGGTGGCGCCCGCAACCTTTTCGCCTGGCGCTATTAGTGACAGTTGGATGGAGAGTTCCCAGGCCGTTCTCGGACTCGGCGGGCGCTATTTAAAGGGGCCAGCACTAGTATAAAAGCTGCAGCCATTTGGGCTGGCCATTCTGATCGTTGCTGGAGAGAGTTGCTGACCTTCTGTTGGACAGTAATTTTCTCATTGAGCCTTCGGAGGCACAGGGCCCGGCTCCCGAGCTGGTGATGCAGCATCTGAAAGCAGGGAGGTGGAAGAGTGGCTTTAGCAAAAGGACAGCTTGGCAGCAAGGGATGCCAGATTGCAGCAAGGCTATGATATGGGTCCACAGTGAGAAAGCATGCTGGCGGGGGGAACAAGTGGAAGGAGATAGTTGTTAAAGGTGTGAACCTTACCATCGCTATTGACAATGGGGTCGGCAGCTGCAGTGGTTACAGGACCACTCAAACGTCCTCCAAGAATCTGGTGGACTCTCTCCTCGAGATCTGTGAGAGTGACCACTTGTGGAGGTCCTCCACCGGTGCGAAGCTGGTCTTTGCCAATCCTCGCCAGCTTCGACTGCAGGGGAAAGGAGGGAAAGTTATGTTACATGATGCCCTGAGTGATCATCTCATGCCCCCCATGGTGGAAGAGCCCTTACATGATGCCCTGAGTGATCATCTCATGCCCCCCATGGTGCAAGAGCCCTTACATGATGCCTTGAGTCAAATGTGCATGTGTGTGCCCAGAAAGGGCCATGGGTGCTTGCTGGCAGATGGCCAATGGGGCACAGCCCACCCTGTAGCCATAAAGTCAGGTGCAAATGAAGGGATGCAGAAGTTTGCAGAAACAACATTCACCCTCACGACCCGAGTGAGGTCGTTGAATTTCTTTCTGCATTGGACAGGGCTCCTGGTCACCATGCTGCTGGAGTTGACCCTCTGGCATACATCCCTCCAAGCTCGTCGGTAGTCCTTATGATTCAGCCTCGTGCCATTGTCTGGGTAGAGAACATCTCGCCGGCGCTCCACTGCGGCCACCAATTGCTCCAGAGCCTCATTGGTGAAGCGCTCTGCTCTCTGTCTCACCTTCTCCATCTGGTCCAAGTTTTTAGCACCAGAGAAGGGCCTGCGCCGATTCTGAGGCCTGCAAGGCGAAGAGTGTGGATGCTGAAGCTGACTGATCCACCCCTTTAAGAGCTGGCCGGCACCTGGAAGTCTCGTGGTCATCAGTAATTGAGAGCACCTGCGCTGCGCCCGTCCGCTCCGATATTGGGTTGCACCGGAAGTATAGCGCCTTAGGAGACCCGTGTAACGCCTGAATTCGCGCCTCAATCCCCTTTAGGGGCGATGCAACCCAATATCGCGCCAGGCGGCGATAAGTTTCGTCTGGCTATAAACTTTGCGCAGCGCCAGTTCTATCGCCTCAAGCGGGGCTATACCCAATTTCTAGGCCTTCGTGTCTACAACAAAATAAGCTACAAAATTGTAGACTGATTTTTGGTGGCTAAAGGGCACAAGTCAAACCTTTGAAGTTCTGAAATGCAGGATGCAACATAACACATGAAATGTGACCAAGTGGTTTTCTGCCACTTTTGTAAAGTTTTATGAGTGAAGGAACAATTTTGGGCTTTGACAAAGGTAGCTAATGGATAGCCACACAGCATGTGTGAGTGTGAAAGTGTGACAGCTCAAACAACTTAGGTCGAACATTAAAGGAACATCTCACAATCTCTGAATGATTAATTTACTGAAAAAGGCAAGGAAAACTGTATAAAAAGCAGTGACTAAAAATATCAGCACTGCAGTTGGAAGGAGGGGCCTGACTGATCGTCTCAACTCGAAGAGCTGCAGTCGAAAGGACGTGGCCTACAATCAATGCTGGACTGATCATCGGTGGGTGGTTGTATGTATGAATTCTTGTAACATTATTGGTGAACTGCTCGAATAGTGGTTGGGGTTTTGAATCTGTCTTTGGAACAATAAAGGGTTAAAGGCAGAACCGTTGTGTCTGGTGTAATTTCTCATAAGTCTCAAGTCCGAACTCTATAACTTGTTGGACAGGGTGAGGGGTAATTCTGCACGTCCTACACCCTTCATCTAAGTCATTAATATAGATGTAAATAGCTGAGGCCCAAGAACTGATCCTTGTGGCACCCCACCAGTTACAGCCTCCCAACTGGAAAATTACCCATGTAGTATCCCTACTCTCTGTTTTCTGTCCATTAACCAATCCTTTATCCATGCTAATATATTACCCCCAACCTCATGAGCCCTTATCTTTCGTAGCAATCTTTTATGTGGTACCTTACCGAATGCTTTTGGAAATCCAAATATACAACATCCACTGGTTCCCCTTTATCTAGTTAATAACTCTAATAAATTTGTTAAACATGATTTCCCTTTCATAAAGCCATGTTGACTCTGACTAATCATATTACAATTTTCTAAGTGCCCTGTTAACTTCCTTAATAATGGATTCCAGCATTTTCTTGACAACTAATGTCAGGCTAACTGGCCTGTAGTTCCCTGTTTTCTCTCTCTATCCTTTCTTGAATAGCAGAGTTACATTTGTTACATTTGGGACCATTCTAGAATCTAGGGAATTTTGGAAGATCACAACCAATGCATCCACTGTTGTGTATGTACCTTTAGACTGCAGTACCAGCAGTGACCACCCCTGTATAAAAGGCCCTAGCAGGCTTCTGTATTTCAGTCTGACGTTGCCCTCCTGTTCAGTAAAGTACCTGTTAAACTGTTCTCCCGAAGTCCGTGTATTATTGAGGCACGGACTTTACAGTGGCGACGAGTAAGTTCGAACTCACCTGCAGTGTGGCATCATCTCACGGGGATCTCGCCCTGAGAGGAGGTTTCTTGGAGGTCATAGTCTGAGCAACGGGCGTTGACCGCGGGCAACCGCCCAAAGAATTCATCGGTGTTCGGAGGATTGCGGGAGAGACTGTGGAGAGCTGTGCTTAGCTCCCCAGTTAAAGTGTACCAGCAAATTGTGCTGGTGGCAAGTAGTGCGCTGACCCTTCCGGACTGCGGCGGGCTCAAGCTCGATCGAGCGGCTCTACAAACTGAGCCGCGCAGCATCGGGAAAAGAAAACAAGAGAGAGAGGGTGGAGCGCACAGGGCGCGGTCGGTGCTCAAGAACCGGGCAGCGGAGTGAAAATAAACGGGGGGGGGGAAGGAAAGCGAGACGCGCCGAAGCCGCGAGTCGCCGCCATTACCCCGTAGATCGCTAGGAGCAGCGCGGCAGCAAGGGGAAGAAGGAAAAGCGCAGGAGGCGCCATTTTAAATCACCCAAGATGCCGAAAAGTGGCAATATCACTGCTTTCGACAGCGAGGTAGAAGACTGGACCACATATGTGGAAAGAATTGAAGTGTACTGCAAGGCAAATGAGGTGGCCGATGGGAAGAGGGCGTTGGTATTATTGAATTTGATGGGCACGAGTACGTACGGCCTATTGCGAAATTTAATTACCCCAGCTAAACCAATGGAGAAAAGTTTTGAGGAAATTGTTAATATATTACAGGAACACCTAAACCCTACGCCGCTGCTGATAGCAGAAAGATTCAAGTTCCATAAAGGAAATCGGCACAAAGATGAGAGCAATGCTGACTACCTTACGGAATTACGCAAGTTATCGAAGCACTGCCAGTTCGGAGCAGGACTGGCAGACACCTTGCGGGATAAGTTTGTCTGCGGGCTCCAGAGTGAAGGAACCCAGAAACGACTACTTTCAAAAAAGGACCTGACGCTAGAACAGGCTTTCAGCGTGGCAGTATCCTACGAATCAGCAGCACGGGGAGCTGCGGAAATACAACAGAAACCACAAGAATACAGCGCTAACGAAATGGCGTATGGAGCAGAAAAGTGCTATCGCTGCGGCAGAACAACCCATGAGCAGAAGGACTGCTGGTTTAAGGACAAAGTATGCAGGCAATGCGGAAAAATGGGACATATAGCAAGAGTCTGCAGGTCGGGAAAGAAAACCAATACGACAAGAACTACTAAGGAACAGTACAGGAAAGTAAAGAAACTGACAGACAGTAGTTCGGAAGATCAGGAGAGTGATAAGAACTCCGGGAGCAGGGGACTAAGTTGTCTAAAGTTACACAACGTGATCGCAAAGGAAGATCACTGAACCATTTGGGTCACCCTCATGATAGCAGGGTCCCCAGTAAAGATGGAATTGGACACAAGATCAGCCCTAACTTTCATGAATCGACAAGACTATGAGCGGCTATTCTCACACATACCCTTAAAGGACACGTCCATTGTATTGAAGACATACACGGGGCAAAAGGTCTACCCCAGAGGAAAAATAAGGGTGCCAGTTAAATATAACGGCAAGGAAACACAGAAACTATATATGTATATACTACGAGATGGAGGACCACCATTATTGGGACGTGAATGGATCCGAAAGATACAATTGGATTGGCATTCCATTCTGGCGCTAACTGTGACTGACAAAAAGGATGATGACGTCGCACCTGGACGTCTGTCACAAATTCTATCTGACGCGGAAGAGATGTTCCAGCAAGGACTTGGGACTCTAAAAGGAGTAAAGGCAACCATAAAGGTTGAGGATAACTCAAACCCAAAATTTTTCAAGGCCAGACCGGTGCCATACGCGATCTGCCCAGCTGTTGAAGCTGAACTTGAGAGTCTGGAGCGTTCGGGTGTGCTGTCCAAGGTGGACTGGAGCGAGTGGGCCACACCCATCGTTCCTGTAATTAAGAAAGTATTGAGCGGCACGCCTGGGGAGCCAAAGAAGGTTCGCATCTGTGGGGACTTCAAAGTGACCGTGAACCCAGTCCTGCACACAGTACAGTATCCACTTCCGCGGATAGAAGATATTTTCGCCTCACTATCTGGAGGGAAACGTTTTACGAAGATTGATCTGGCCCAAGCGTATCTACAAATGGAGGTGGAAGAAGCATCTAGAAAATACCTCACGATAAACACTCTCAAAGGCCTTTACCAGTACAATCGACTGGTATTCGGGGTAGCATCGGCCCCAGCTATTTGGCAGAGGGCAATGGAACAAGTACTGCAAGGGATCCCGGGGACCCAGTGTTATTTGGACGACATCCTGGTTACGGGCGAAAATGACAATGAACACCTTGCCAACCTGGAGCAGGTGCTCATGAGATTACAGGAATATGGGCTACGAGCCAACCGCCCCAAATGCGAGTCCTTCAGGAGATAAATCTCGTATTGTGGCCACATGATTGATGAGGAAGGGTTGCATAAGTCGCCGGACAAGATTGAGGCTGTAGTCAAGGCTCCAGCACCGGAAAATGTGTCGCAACTGAGGTCGTTCCTCGGGTTGGTGAACTACTACCATAAGTTCTTGCCGAATTTATCTACAATTCTGCACCCACTGAATGCCCTGCTGCAAACTGGAGTGACATGGAAATGGAGTGATGAGTGTAAGCGTGCCTTTCAGGAATGTAAATGCCTCATCACTTCAAAAGAAGTATTGGCCCACTACAACCCAACACTACCGATTCGGTTGGCATGTGATGCGTCACCCTACGGCATTGGAGCGGTATTGTCACACAAATTCCGTGACGGTTCAGAGAGGCCAATAGCCTTTGTGTCACGCTCGCTAACCTCAGCCGAGCGTAACTACGCCCAGATTGACAGGGAGGCCCTCAGCCTGGTGTGGGGGGTGAAGAAGTTCCATCACTATCTGCACGGGCAGAAATTCACTCTCTGACTGATCATCAGCCCCTGGTCTCCATTTTTAACCCAAAGAAGGGCGTTCCGGTGATGACGGCGCAACGGCTGCAAAGATGGTCACTTTTCCTAGGGGCACATCAGTACGACATTGAGTACAAAGGTACGAAACAGCATGGAAACGCTGATGGGCTATCGCGCCTACCGTTGCCTACGGTAGAAGAAACTCCTGCAGTGGACCCTGTTGAGATATTCCATGCGACCATAGTCAAATGTTTGCCTGTTACAAACTCGAGAATCGAGAAGGAAACCCGAAATGACCCGACACACTCTCGGGTCTACGATTTGACGGTGAAGGGATGGCCAGCATATGGCGACTCACTGTTGCCAGCATTCTCGCCAAGGAGAGAACAGCTGTCAGTGTGCCGGGGAACCTTGATGTATGGATCCAGAGTGGTAATTCCACCCAAGTTGAGAGATAGAGTGCTCAATGAGCTTCATGAGGGTCATCTGGGAGGGGTAAAAATGAAGAGCCTAGCCAGGGCGTTTGTGTGGTGGCCGGGAATCGATAAAGAAATCGAGGATATGACCAAGAGATGCACAGGATGCCAGAAGGTTCAAAACGCTCCACCACAGGCCCCGCTACATCCATGGGAGTGGCCCTCATCTCCATGGCAACGGGTACACATTGATTTCGCTGGTCCATTTATGGACTCAATGTTTCTAATTGCTGTGGACGCCCATTCGAAATGGCCAGAGTTCATTAAAATGTCCTCCACCACCACGGAGAAAACTATTGCAGTCCTAAGGACCATCTTCGCCAGGAATGGGTTGCCAGACAGATTTGCTCCGACAATGGGCCACAGTTTGTGTCTGAGGATTTCCGGAGGTTTCTGAAGAATAATGGGGTGAAACATTACACATCTGCCCCATATCATCCAGCCACAAATGGATTGGCTGAGAGGTTTGTTCAGACCTTTAAAAAGGCCATAAAGGCAATGTATAATGACGACATACCACTACAACACAAGGTGGATAGTTTCTTGTTTGCCTACCGGAATGCGACACATGCAGTAACCAACCAAGCTCCAGCCGTACTGTTCTTCAACCGAAGGCTAAGATGTCGCCTGGATTTGCTCAAACCAAACATAAGACGAGATGCAATTCCAGCACATAAATGAGAAGCCAACCCAGAGCTTCAAGGTAGGGCAACCAGTCTTGGCCCGCGACTACCGAACAGAAAAATGGCAGCCAGGAACGATATGCACACAGCAGGGACCACTAATGTACACAGTGGACGTTGGAGAGAGTATTGTGAGGCACCATGCTGACCAGATTCTAGAGTCACAGGAACAAGCCAAACCCGTGCCACGAGAAGGTGCACCTGGTAATCAACCTGAAGCACAGATTGCGTCTACCTCAGAAGCAGTGGTATTGGAAGCTGACGCACCAACCAGTGACCATGAACCAGAATCAGCTTCGCCGCAAGAACAGGATACTCGAGAAAGGCGTTACCCAGTCAGGATCAGGAAGCCTCCTCAAAGACTGAACTTATAAATGATTATTTCTGTTGATGTATATAATATCCAGAAAGTTGTTAAATGAATGTTATGTACTGTTTATCTAAAAGGGGAGGAATTGTTGTGTATGTACCTTTAAGGGAAGAACTGGTTTTAGACTGCAGTACCGGCAGTGACCACCCCTGTATAAAAGGCCCTAGCAGGCTTCTGTATTTCAGTCTGACGTTGCCCTCCTGTTAGAGCTGCCTCAGTCAGCAGGAGGAGAAGGAGCAGCCAAACCAGGAGAGTGGAAAGTGGTGGTCTCCTGACCAGGGAGAGGAGGAGAAGGAGAAACCACAGACCACCACTACCACAACAACAACTACAACAACTACTGAGGTGCCTGGGGAGAGAGGACAGAGGAGAGGAGAGGGAAAAAGGAGGCCAACACCAACCAGAGGAGAGGCCTTTCCACCACTGCCTCCCCAAATTGGCCTCCATTCCAGGAGAGGGAGAGAGGGGAGAGAAGCAACAACCAACACCCACCATCAACTGCTTGGAAGGAGGGAAGGATAACATCTTCACTGAATATCTGCAGGTGGGTGTTATTTGGTGCACTCTCCAAAAGACTTTGTACTGTAGGTGGGGGGAGGAAAGAAGACCGGAACACCAAGGGGTGTCTGTGTGTGTGTGTGTGGCTCTTGTAGAACACTAGGCCACACACTCCACTATCAAACACCCCCTTCTATTGCCTGGCCTGGGACAGCTGGAGCTGCCTAGGTGAAGTGGTTAATTTCCATTAAACATCGTTAAGACCTGGTGCAGGACTGAGTCTGGGCATCTCCAGCTTTCCCAGGTGAAGACATCTTCTCCCCCTGCCAGAAGACCACCAACAGAGACTTTGTTTATTCCATCGGAGAGTGCACCCCTGCCGACACCCACCCTCCTGAGTGGCAACCCTGCCCTTGCGGCCTCCCTCCTTCCCACCCCCCCTCTCTCTCTCACTTTGTCTCTCTCTGCTCTCTCTCTCAAGAGGCACCTCTATTAATCTTTTTGTTGATTGCCACTTGAGCAGAGGGGAGAAGGCCCCTCTCCCAATTCCAATCAATAAGGGGGAGAGGTGTGCCTTCAATTTAACAGCCCCCTCTGCTCAAGGGAGGACTTTAAAATAACCCGAGGCCATTAACACCTTCAGGCCTGTGACTTGGGGTGAGTGTAGCTCTTTTAAAAAAAAAACCCACCCCATAATGGCGTCTGCTTCATCGCCGGTGGCGGGGCCAGCTAGGTCTTATGCGGCGGTGGCAGCCACAGCCACGGCTGCTCCCGCTGCTTCTGCCGCCCCGTCACCTTTCTCACTAATAACCAAAAAGCTTGGGGTGAAGAGCTACACCCACCCCACAATGACAATTGAGGCATGTGTAAAGGCTATGGCTGGGGTTGTCGGCCCTTCAGCCATCCTCGCCGCCTCAAAAATGTACGGGAAGGCTGTGTTCTTCCTAGGGTCGGAGCGGGCGGTGTCCCTGGCCGTCGCCAAGGGGCTCACCGTGGGCGGGACCTTCCTGCCGGTGGACCCCCTTGAGGCCACCGCGCAGAGGGTGGCTATTTCTAACGTCCCGCCCTTTGTTCCTGGTGAGCTCCTCCTCCCCCACTTACGCCAACTCGGGGAGGTGAGGTCGGGGATCACACCCATCCCGCTCGGCTTCCGGGAAGCCAGCCTTCGCCACGTCTTCTCCTTCCGGCGCCAGCTCTTTATTCAGCTGGCGCGGGAGGAGGACACCGACGGGGCTTTCATCGTCCTCCACGAGGGGGCCGCCTATCGTGTCTTCTGGACGTCGGACGGTGTGCGGTGCCACGCCTGCAAGGAGGTGGGGCACATCAGAAAAAACTGCCCCGCCTGCAAGGCCGCCGGGTCATCTAGTGCGGCCAAGGCTGGCGCCGCCGCCGCTCCTCCCCCCAGGTCTGTCGGCGCATCCCGAGCAACCGATGCGCGGTCGGAGGCCGATGCCACCAAGGCCTCCGGCGGGGGTGGAGGGAGTGCGTCCGGGCGGAAGGAAGGTGCGGCGAAAATCGAAACACCTCAGGGCGGGTCCCTCCGTGGAGGGCTGGCCCTTAAACTTAGAGCCCCTGACACCCGCGCTCCTCGCGGAGTTGATCGGGGCAGACGCGAGTGGGAGGGGCCTCGTGCCCGAGCCTGTGGCCGCAACCGCCATAGCGGTAACACCAATACCTGCGGCCGGGCTCGGGCCCGAGGAACCCGACAAACCTGCTCCGCTGGAGGGAGGAGAGGAGGAGGCCTCTGCAGACATGGAGGTCCCCCTCGCTCCCTCCGTGCTAAAAAGAAGGCACGACCCCCTGGAAGAGGAGGAGGACCGGGAGGAGGAAGGTCCCTCCGAGCAGGGGGAGTCGTCGCCCGCCGCGGGTACTGCGCCCCCCCCCCCGCTGTCATCATCACCAGCGATCGGCAGGGTTCACCTGTCCCTCGGGAGGCTGAGGCAGATGTGTCTGTCCGGCACGTGCCTCCCGGGGATGGGGATGAGACCCTGCCCGTGGTGGGGGTCGCGGATCAACCCGCGGAAATTGACATTTTATCTGTGCCGTTACCCCCCGCCGGGTCGGGCGGCCTGGGGTCCAGGTCGGGCGAGTTTGAAGAAAATGAGCTCGCCCAATGTGACCCGGACATCTCCCAGGGGCTGCTCGACCTGGCCGAGGTTTTAATTCAAGACACCCCACCCGCTGGGTCGGAGGTTGGTGGCGGGGAGGAGGATGGCCCCCTGGCTGCGTCTCTGGTGCCGGACGTACTGGAGGAGCTGGGAATTGTTCTCTCCCCGGTTTCTCCGGTCGTTCCGGCATCTGGGGCGGAGGGGAGCTCTGAACCGCCGCCGTCTTCTGGCCCGGCGCCCCTAGAGGAGCCCAGGGAGGAATCCTCTGCCGCCGATCCTGGGGGTGGGATCCGGGCGGAGGCGGGGCCGGCTGGTGCGGCCGAGCCATTCGCTGCGCACTGTGCGACGGACGGGTCGGCCGCTGGTGACGACCCCCTGGAGGAGGATGGGGACTCGGTGATGGTCACGGAGGGCGATTTGGACTCCACCGTCGACGAGGCGCTGGATGAACTCGTGCCCCTCGCCGAGTCTCTCCTCATTCCTGTAAGGGAACTCCGGGACTTTATGGCCACGTGCCAGGGTCGGCACAATAAGATCCGGCTGGCCCTCGACAGGTGGTCGGAGCTGGCGCTGCTCATCGTGTCCGTCCGCGCCGCCGTTAAAATCATGGGCGCGGACGAGGGCGTGGACCCGCTCGAGCTGCGTCGGCTCAGAACGTTTCTCACTGGGCTGCTGAGGAAGTGACGGCTGACCAGCGGCTGCGCTCCCTCCCCCCGTTAGGTGTAGGTAGAGGTTGCACTATGCTTCTGACATGAAGATAACCATAGCCAACCTCAACATCAACGGCAGCAGGGAGGCGCGCCGCAGATTCAATAACTTCTCGGTCCTTTGGGACGGGAAGTATGCGGTGTACTTCCTGCAAGAAACCCACACCGTTCCGGGAGACGAAGCCACGTGGCTCCTGGAGTGGCAAGGAGGGGTCAGCATGAGTCACCTCTCCAACAATTCCAGCGGGGTGGCTATCTTGCTGGCCCTGCATTTTCAGCCGGAGATCTTGGGGGTCAAGGAGCACGTGCCGGGCCACTTGCTCCAGGTCACTGTTCGCCTGGGGGGCGTGCCGCTCCATCTAGTGAACGTGTACGCCCCTCAGACCGGTGCGCAGCAAGTGCGCTTCTTCGAAGAAGTGTCCGCTCTTTTGGGCTTCGTCGACGCGGGCGAGTGCGTCATCCTCGGGGGGGATTTTAACTGCACCCTTGAGGCGAGGGACCGTTCGGGTCCCCTGCGAAGCCCGGCGGCGATGGAGAAGTTGAGGGACCTGGTCGGGTCCTTCGACTTGGTGGACGTCTGGCGAAATCTCCACCCCGACTCCAGCGCCTTCACTAGCGTGAGGTCTGGGGGAGGAAGGTCCAGAATCGACCGCCTCTACATTTCCCGGGCGTATGTCTCCTGCGTTCCGGCGGCTTCCATGCGGCCGGTGCCGTGCACGGACCACCACCTGGTGTGGGTGGAGCTCGCTCCGCTGCGCGCACGGTGGGGGTCCGCGTACTGGCATTTTAACAACCTGCTGCTGGAGGACGCGCGGTTCCGGGATTCGTTTCGTCGGTTCTGGGCCGACTGGAGAAGGAAGCCCTCCTTGAGGCTATGGTGGGATGTGGGCAAGGCTCACGTCTGTCTCTTCTGTCAGGGGTACGCGAAGGGGTCGACCAAGAGGCGGGAAGCCCGGGTCGGGCGGTTGGAGAAGGAGGTGCTCGACCTGGAGTCCCATCTCGGTCAGGTCGTCGAGGACCCAGCCCTGCGGAAGGTGTACGAAGAGAAGAAGGGCGCGCTGAAGGACCTGCAGCTCGTCGGGTCCCGAGGCGCGTACGTGAGGTCGCGGATCCAGCTCCTGCGGGACCTGGACCGCGGCTCCCCCTTCTTCTACTCGCTGGAAAAAAGACGGGGGGCCCATAAGCAGCTCTTGGGGCTGCTGGCCGACGACGGATCTCTGGTCTCGGATCCGGAGGGAATCAGCGCGGAGACCCGCGCCTATTACGGGGCTCTGTTCTCTCCGGATCCGTCCAGCGAGGATGCACGCAGAGTTTTGTGGGAGGACCTGCCGAAGGTCAGCCCGGAGGGCGCCGACAAATTGGATGCTCCGCTAAGTCTGGCGGAGCTGACCGGCGCCCTCTGCCAGCTCTCCAGGGGAAAGTCCCCGGGGCTGGACGGGCTGAGCATGGAGTTCCACAGGGCGTTCTGGGACGTCTTGGGGGGTGACTACGCGGGGGTCCTGGGGGAAAGTTTGGCGACCGGGGAGATGCCCCTCTCTTGGCGCAGGGCGGTCATTGTCCTGCTGCCTAAGAAGGGCGATCTCCGCCTCCTTAAGAACTGGCACCCGGCCTCCCTCCTCAGCACGGACTATTAAATCTTTGCCAGGGCCATGTCTGCTCGCCTTGGCACCGTGCTGGCCCACATGATCCACCCCGACCAGTCCTACACGGTCCCGGGCCGGACCATCCACGATAACATCCATCTGGTCCGGGACCTGGTCCACCACTCCCAGAGGGCTGGTCTGTCGGTCGCCTTCCTTTCCCTGGATCGGGAGAAGGCGTTCGACAGGGTGGATCATGAGTATCTCTTCGGGACTCTGCGCGCATTCGGGTTCGGGACGCATTTCGTCGCCCGGATCCGACTTCTGTACGCCGCCGCAGAGTGTCTGATTAAAGTTAACGGGTCCTTGACAGCGCCCCTTCGCTTCGGGAGGGGGGTGCGTCAGGGATGCCCCGTGTCCGGTCAGTTATATGCCGTTTGCGTGGAGCCTTTCCTGCGCCTCTTGCGGAAGAGGTTGACTGGACTGGCTCTGCAAGGGCCAGGCGTGGAGGTTGTCCTCTTGGCTTACGCTGATGACGTGCTCCTCACGGTCACGGATCCTGCTGACTTGCGGAGGATGCGGGAATGCCAGCAGATTTACTCGGACGCATCCTCGGCCAAGATCAACTGGGAGAAATGTTCCGGACTCCTGGTGGGTCAGTGGCGGGTGGACTCCTTGCCGGAGGAGTTCAGGCCTTTCGCCTGGAGCACCACGCACCTCCTCTATTTGGGAGTCTACCTTAGCCCTGCCAAGGACGCCTGACCGGCGAACTGGCAAGAGCTGGAGGCCAAAGTCACCGCTCGCCTAGGACGCTGGACAGGACTGCTCCGAGTGTTGTCCTACAGGGGTCGAGCGCTGGTCATAAACCCGCTGGTGGCCGCCATGTTGTGGTACCGGTTGGTCACTTTGATCCCTTCCCCTGCGTTTGTCGCCAAGATGCAGAAGAAGCTCACCGACTTCTTCTGGGACAAAAGGAAGCACTGGGTCTCTGCCGCGGTTCTGAGTCTCCCGCTTAGGGAGGGCGGTCAGGCGCTGGTGTGCCTTCGCACCCAGGCTGCGACTTTCCGTCTTCAGACGCTGCAGAGATACCTGTACGTCGAGAATCCTCTGAGATGGTGTGCGCTGGCAACGTATTTCTTCTGCCAGCTGCACGGCCTCAATTACAACACGCAGCTCCTGTTTGTGAAAGTGGGCTGCAGGCGTGCCAGCCTGCGGGAGCTGCCTGTCTTCTACCAGGAACTGCTATAGGTTTGGAACTACGTCGCTTCCAGGCGGAGCTCTCCCCCGTCAGGAGCGGCGGCTCTCCTTCGGGAGCCGCTGCTCAGGAATCCGCACCTCCACGACTGCGGGTTCGGGCGGCTGGCGGAGGGCAGGGCTGTGCCTGGCAAGTTGACCAGAGTCGGGGACCTGCTCGATGGCGGAGGAGCGGGCTGGATGGCGCCGGAGAAGCTGGCGCGGCGCCTGTCCTGGGCTAACGTCCAGCTCGCAGTCGAAGACATCGAGTTGGTGAAAGTGGCACTGGGCCCCGGCTCCACTAGGTGTATCGAGGCGGCTCAAGCACGTGGGGCGATCCCGTCCGAGCTTACCCCCGTTCGGATGGAATTCCTCATCGGCGCCCGGCCCCGAAACTCCCCTCGGGAACCGGCGCCTCACAACTTGAGCCGTCTCGAGGAAATAGCCTCCGTGCCTTTTCATTCCGCGCGGAGGGGTTTCCTGTACGGGCTGCTCCTGCACACTCTCCACTTTGCCATCTTCGTCTGCCATCCGGACACGCCTTGGCGTGGCGTCTTGCCGACCGGCAGAGGCGGAGGTCCCCAATGGAGGGCTCTCTACGCGGGAGTCCTCCCTTGTTCCATCAGGGACTTGGCCTGGAGGGTGTTGCACGGAGCGGTCCCGTGCAATATGGTTTTAAGTAGGTTCACGGACTCCCAGGCCGCCTGCATTTTTTGCGGCCTGGAGGAGGCCGTGTTTCACGTTTATGTCGAGTGTGAGAGGTTGCAGCCCCTCTTTCACTACTTGAAGGGGCTGCTCCTCGATTTTTGGTTGCACTTCAGTCCCACGCTCTTGATCTACGGTCACCCGGTGCGGAGGGGAGCGGGCAGGTTGGAGGACCTCCTTGTAGGCCTGCTCCTGGGCCTGGCTAAAAGAGCCATCAATTGGTCCAGGCAGCGGGCGGTCGAGGGGGTCGTCTGGTCGGATTGCCTGCCTCTCTTCCGCGGCCATGTTCGCGCCCGGGTGGCCATGGAGATGGAGCACGCGGTGTCCGCCGGCACGCTTGAGTATTTCCGTGACCGGTGGGCGCCGCGGGGACTGGAGTGCATCATCAACCCGGAAAACCAAATTTTAATTTGATTTGTTAGGTTTTAGTTGAACTTTTGTTTATTTACAGTCCAATTTGGGTTTTTTGGGTTTTTTTTTGTTGGGTCCAAACAAAAGAGTGCCCTCCTGTTCAGTAAAGTACCTGTTATACTGTTCTCCCGAAGTCCGTGTATTATTGCGGCGCGTACTTTACATCCACTACCTCTGCAGCCACCTCTTTTAGAACCTTAGGACATAGACCATCAGGTCCAGGGGATTTGTTGGCTTTTAGTCCCATTAGTTCCTCAAGTACTTTTTCTCTACTGATATTAATCACTTCAAGTTCCTCGCTCTCATTATACCCTTAGTTCCCCACTATTTTTGACATGCATTTTGTGTCTTCTACTGTGAAGACAGATACAAAGGGCTGGATTTTGTGAATGGAGGCGAGTTGGAGGTGGGTCAGCTGCTTGTCGTGTCAATGTCCTGCCTCCATCCTCGCCTGACCAACCAAAGGGAGTTTTCCCTGATTGACCTTGTTAAGCCTGTCCTGTGGGCTCAGCAGGCCAATTAGGGAAGAAGTCACTGACAGAGCACATCAATGTCAGACATGTTATCTGTCAAGACTTCTTGAAAGAAGAAATGTTGGCATTTGACAGCTCTGTGAAGTTGTCAAACACTGACATTCTCTTTAGTTTGATGAGTCCTTGTGTTCAGGACTCATCAAACCTTTCAACTTTGTACATTTCACATGGTTGTTGGTACAGAGGTTCCAACAGCCAGTCTGTGAAATTGACAAGGAGGATGTCGGCTCTCCCGATCCACCGCAGCTGAAGGCTGTAAGAAGAAAACAAGGTAAGTGAACACTTTTTAAAACTTATCACTCACCTTGCATACTTACCACTCCACACTTGCACCCATCACTCACCTCTACACCTTACTTCCAGGTGCCGCCGACCGCTGCAGTCCTCCTCCACATCTCCTCCAACCCGGCAGGTTTCTCCGAGGTCAGGAAGCCTTCACCTGTGAAGGTAAAATGGCACTAATCCTTTTTTCTGCCTGTTAACTACCTGTTAACAGGCAGTTAAAAGGATTAAATGCCTTTACCGCCTCCAGGAGACGGGACCCGCTTCCTGGCAAAAGGGCACAGAGGCGGGATGAGGGCGGCTTTGCCATCTGCCCCCACTTTCTCTGAACTTACCGGCTGTCCTGCCTCCATGCCCGCCTCCTCGGGGCTTGGAAAATCCAGCCCAAAATATTTGTTTAATTTCAATCCATTTCCTTATCCCCCATTATAATTTCTCCTGTCTCAGCCTCAGCTTACTTTAGCTACTCTCTTCCTTTTTACATACTTGTAGAAGGATACCAGCCTGAACACCTAGTTGCACTCAAGTATTCTGTGAAAACAGGCCATTAATATTTTAAATAGGTGTGTTTATAAAATGAAACAATTCCCCAATGGAATAGTCTCTGAATTACTTTTCATCTGTATAACCAGTTTAATCCTAACATGGTCACGCAGTTCTAAAATAGTTGTAAAGCCTTCACAGGCAGCCATCCTTCCCCAGCGACTCATTAGTTCCCCATAAGGTCACTGTACATAGATTATTAATTTATTGTCTCATTCAAACAAGCACAGTTGTGTGACCAAGAGCATAGAGTGATGTTAGAGTGGATTCATACCCTGTGGAAATCTTTTTATTGGAGTGCCAAAGAAATTGCAATCAAAAAGTAAAATTAACTGATTCGCTTTGATTTATTAACAGAGAGTCCATTCTTCCCAATGCTGACCAACATTCATGACATCTAAGATAGCTTTCAACAAGATATTTGTGAAAAGATGTGAAAGAATGCCTACTTAACATAGTTTGCTTTGTTTAGATCATTACACTAGTTATTCAACACTTACACGTTTCAGTGTTTTTTCACACAGACCAATCCTTGGCCATCTCCCTTTTTTTAACCGAAGTAGCTTTCATGCTGGAAATTTTGAGGCTGATAAATATTCACTTTTTTTTCCCCAAAAACTACATTTAAAAAGACCCCATATTCCAAAATTAATGAGCATAATTTATTTTCTGCTAGTACATTTTGCATATGCCATTGGCAGTAATTCCACTAGTGACCCAGAATAGATCGTCCCGAAGTTGCTACCTTGCCTCTTGGCCAGCTTTCTGGAGGGAGAGGAATGCAGTGGAAGTGCACTCCACCTGTCCAGGACAAAAGGTGCTCTAATTTATTAGGCCAAGCCATTACCATGTCCCAGTTGCAATGCCAGCATGGGGCAGGCCCTTGAAAGACCCAAAAGATTTTTTTGCAGGAAATGTACCAGGATTTTCACATGGACTTGTGGTAAGTTTATAAATGAATTTGCATGTGCTTGAAGCTGTGATTTGTGTGCCAGTGATCATTAATACCAAGTTTCTTATAGGGACGATTCACCCTTGAATTGAGCCTAGCACTGTTAGAGGAAACCTGGGTGCAAAACATTCAGTTGCATGTAATTGACATGGTCTAAAGGCACAATCAGGGGCAGACACCAGCAAAATGGGAGCAAAGGATTAGTAAACTTCTTCTTGCACTTATTTGTTCATGTGCAACAGTACTTGGGAGCAGGGCAGAGGAAAGTCAGTCCTTATAATTCATTCCAGGTCAGCTCAAGAGCAACATTTTTCTGGGAGAAAGAATGTTACACAAAGAAGGAGAAAATGCATTTTATAAATGGGGTGGTTGGGGGGGGGGAGCTTTGGAGGGGTAAATCCTGGTTGAGGAAAAATAGAAAATACTTAGCCTAGAAATTCCAATAATTCCAGCAGAGGATGGGACAGATCCTGGATTCACTGGGTTTCCATCCTTTTGAAACTACCCAACAAACTGTACTCAGTGTGGTAGGGGTGGGGGTAGGGAGCAGGTGCTTCTTCTGTTCACCCTACTTACATTGTGGTAGGCTTTCATGGCCGATCTGGGACCATCCCCTGGCCATTTTGGGAGTTCTGCCAGAAGCACTTCTGATTGGCCCAAGGACACCTACCCAGGCTGAGAGCAAGCATAGGTCCCTGTTTGGGCCTAGTGAACGACCCAGCAATAAGCAGTTCTATGGTAAATGACCCCAGAAGGATTGATTATTGTTGCAGAGTGGCCCTGTCATCTCAGCAAGAGATTGAAAAAAAAACAATCTTCTGATCATTGTCTCCAGGCCAATACAAACTCTGGTGCCCCTCTTGAAGCAGCAAGATGGCATTCTGAGATCACACTGGCTCCATCCTTTAAAGGACCCCATCTCTGGGATTTGGGACAGGATCACTGCAAGGTCAAAACAGTAGGCAGAAGGTCAACCCTGCTGTACTCCCCCTAGGGCAATGGCGCAACTGAATTTATATCACAGTTATCAAAGGGTTAATATACCAGGAGATAAACATTTCCCTAAAAGTCAAAGTTTAAACACACAGCAAGAATGGGGACCGAGTTCAGGCCCTGCCCTGTCACTTTTGGGAACAGAAATTGAATCTAGTCCAGATCGATGGGATGATTTGTGATTTGTCCTTTCTCGTGTGGCCAAAAGGGTTTGAAATTATACGAGTCTGAACAGTCTTGGTCCAGTTACTTGTCATTGCTCGTCTATTGTACAAAACTGACCTTAATTTCCAGTTCATTGAGCAATAAGCCATAGTTGATCACCAGGAAAAACAGAGTAAGGATAGATTGGAACCATTTAAATGTATATTTCTCATCAGTTATTTGTGATCCTGTGATAATGTCAGTAGGATTTGTAGATAGCTTCATGTCAGTAATGGTTGAGCACCTGACTGACAGTCACCTAACCATCTTATACACTCCATTAACAACTGCTATCTTTAAATTAATCAGCAACTGATTTGTCCCTTATCTAAAATTGAAATAAGTTACAATCTTTGTTTAATCACAAACATAAGTACATAAATACTGCTTGAAATGTCTCAATGGGTATATGTTGCTCTTTTAAACTTCTAAGCATTGCATATTCGAGAGAAAATTATTTTCATTGATTTAAACTCCAAAATTCTTTAAAATGATGCCAAGAAGATCAAAACAGTGGGACTGTTACAGCTATGCTATATTAAAATTAATATGCTTTGAAGGTCAACATTAAAGGTATGTTTGGAAAAACTGAATATAATTAAGGTTCTGTCTACTTAGCAGAGCCCAAGACTGCAAATATAGCCGCTAAATGAACTAGATGCAAATATTTTATGTAAAGTTCATGTTATTTAGAATTTAGTTTCCAAAAGTACATCCTAGCCCTGTCAGTATCTGTGACATTACAAAGAAAAGATAGTAACAGAGTGGACAGATTTTAAAAAGATTTACATCTCAAAGGCTTTGTGGAATGTTAATTGAAGAGTATTCCTGGGGGTCTTGTGGACAAGAAAATGTGCAGAGGTCACTGAAATAAATCTGGATTCATTATAACACACCATCCTTTGGCTGTCTAAGATGCAACTGTATAATAAAATAACAATTGGTCTGCCTCAGGCTCAAGGAGCATCCCAGCTCATAGCTGGTTGATGTTAGAACTGAGAACCCTGATGAAATGCGGCACCGTCAGATCACAGCAGGCCATGGCTGTTTGAACAACTGTACTTCAAACAACCACCCTACCTCTGTTCCTCCAGGGACCATCCTGATTCATCACAGGCTGGTGTTACAAAGAATCTTAGCTAATGGTAGAACAAATTGTATTATTTTGAAGCAACTATCTTACCAAAAAGATAAAATAAGAATACAATTTCTGAAGCAACTATCTTACCAAAAAGATAAAATAAGAATACAATTTTTATTTCCTTCAAAGGGTATATTAATGAAGAAATGCCCTGTGGCTCAAGTCACCGTCCCATTTCTACTTTATAACATTCTGTATTCTACATTAATATATAATAAATAATTTGTAAAGAAGATTTAAAGTGCACTGATCATACTACAAGACTTCCCATAATTACTATACAGCTTTCAGCTTTGCAGCAATGCAGGTTGTGCAGTGTAACTTGAATTCTGGTGAGCAGTGAGAGACCAGCTCAAGGAGATAGCTCACCCAGCTTCAACTTCACATCAGCTGCAGCATAACTGCAACTGGTACAAAGCAAACTATAAAATGTCTCCGGCGACCAGAAAAAATGTAATTTTATTTTTAATTTGTTTAATATTACCAAAGAGCCAATTGTCCCTTCGGCTCATCATTAACCAGCACTTCACTGTCATTGGGTTGAACTCCGTGTATGCTGCAAGCACACATGCACCAGAGCACCACCATTCTTGACCAGAGCATAATGCAAAGCTGGAAGATTAAGCAACAACAACTTGCATTTATATAGCGCCTTTAATGTAGTAAAACATCCCAAGGCGCTTCACAGGAACAATATCAGACAAAATTTGACACCGAGTCACATAAGGAGACATTAGGACAGGTGACCAAAAAGCTTGGTCAAAGAGGTAGGTTTAAAGAAATGTCTTAGAGGAAAGAGAGATAGAGAGAGTTGGCGAGGTTTAGGGAGGGAATTCCAGAGTTTAGGGCCAAGGCAGCTGAAGGCATGGCCATCAATAGGGTCACCAACACTCCAGAATTGACCTGGAGTCTCCAGGAATTGAAGGTTAATCTCCAGATGGGAAAGGTATGGATGAGGGTTTCAGCCAGATGAGCTGAGACGGGCGATATTACGGAGATGGAATGAGCGGATATGGAGTCGGAAGCTCAGCTCAGGGTCAAATAGGATGTCAAGTTTGCGAACGGTCTGGTTCAGCCTCAGACAGTGACCAAGGAGAGGGATGGAATTTGTGGCAGGGACTGAAGAGAATGGGGTGAATTTTAATGTGGAAGGCAGGTTGGGGGCAGGTGGGCTCCGAGGCGGTCAGGATCCCGCAGGCCCTGCTGAATTTAATGGCAGGTCATGATTTGAAAGGGAAGCCTCTGTTTCCCAACCACAGCCAGTCAGATTGAGAAGCTGGCTGGCTCCAGGTGGGTAGGCCAGTGGCACAAGGCCGCAGAGAGGAGGAAAGGAGGGATCATGTGGGGGCCAGGGTCAGCTGGAGCAGTGTGGTGCCGGGGGGGGGGGGGGGGTGGGCGGGGTGGGTCTGAAAAGATCAGCGGCAGCCTGGAGGATGGGTATTGCAAAAAGATTGGGGGCAGCCGGAGGAGAGGGGGTATCTGAGCATCAATGAGGGGCAGGGGAGTGGCCATAGCAGCAGGGCAGGAGGATCCTGAGGATCGGGGGCTGGAAGAGCGGTGGTGGGGGGGAGGCCTCATGGGGGGATCGGAGGCCTGGTGGGGGAGAAATTGGTGGCCTGGAGGGGATGGGAGACCTCATGGGGAGGTCTCTGATTGCGGGGGGTTGGGTTAGGTAGGGACGCCAGTTCCAGGAGGTAAGTGTAAAGGCATTTACCTCCTGGATCCAGCAGTCCTCGCCTTACTTTAGCTGGCGAGTTTCACGAGGCATGCAAA
Organism: Somniosus microcephalus; assembly: GCF_052327205.1. Lineage (NCBI taxonomy): Eukaryota > Metazoa > Chordata > Chondrichthyes > Squaliformes > Somniosidae > Somniosus > Somniosus microcephalus. The sequence continues at coordinate 179,796,109 of NC_140988.1, forward strand.
ACCAGACCAGCTAAAGTTAAATGCAAAATGGAGGTTAAAGCAGAGGTTTCCCGCCTCATTATAATATTTAAACAGAAGACTCACCTCCTGGCAGCAGACTGGCTGCCTGCCCACCATCCTGCCTTTGTTCAAACAGGAAGTGGGCAGGTTCAGGTCGGGATTCAAATTTTAACACTTTAACTACCCACACACCCCCAACCCACCTGTTTTTTTAGGTTAAAATTCCCCCCAATGGCTTTGGTCTTCCCAATATTTAGTTGGAGGAAATTTCTGCTCATCTAATACTGGATATGTAGTGGGGTTGAGAGAGGTAGTGGTGAGGTAGAGCTGGGTGTCATCAGCGTACATGTGGAACCTGACATTGTGTTTTCGGATGATGTCAACAAGGGGCAGCATGTAGATGAGAAATAGGAGGGGGTCAAGGATAGATCTTGGGGGACACCAGAGGTAACGCTGCGGGAGTGGGAAGAGAAGCCATGGCAGGTGATTCTCTGGCTACGGCTGGACAGATAAGAATGGAACCATGCGAGGGCAGTCCCAGCTGGCTGCTCAACAGAGGAGCGGCGTTGGAGGAGGACTGTGTGGTCAACTAATTTTGACTTTTGGACTTTTGGGAGCAGGAGGGCCTGGTAGCGCGCGGGAAACCTGGAAGTCCGGGTCTACCCGCACACTATGGAGTTTTAACTCTACAGCATGCGTATGATGTCACTGACAGGTTCCCAACTGGAAGTCAGCCTGATTAACAGGCTTGGCTTCCAGTCAGACAGGGAACAATGGAGAAGGGATCGCAGCCCCAGGTAGGTCCGAGCCCCGACATGGGAGATGGGGAGGAGGTCCGATCACGGTCGGGGGTTTCCGATTCGTGACCCTTTGGGGGGTCCAATCCTCGTGGGGGGGGGGCCAATACTTTTGAGGGGGGGGTCCGATACTTGTGGGGGGGGGGTCCGATCCTCGTGGAGGGGGGGGGGTCCGATACTTGTGGGGGGGGGGTCCGATCCTCGTGGAGGGGGGGGTCCGATCCTCGTGGAGGGGGTGGTCCGGTACTCCACCCCAGGAGGAGTCTGAACCCTGACCCGGCTGGTGGGAGGAGTCTGATCCTGGGGGTTCTGAACCCCGTCGCCAGTGGGCGGGGGGAGGGGGGGATCTGATCCCGGATGGGGTTTGATCCTGGGGTCAGGGGTTTGTAATGGTGGGGCAGGGGGTTGATGGTGGGGGAGCTTGGGGGCCAGGAGGAGGCCCCTGGGAGAGGGTTGACTGCCTGCCCATAATCCCGTTAAAACCAGACGTCGGCAAATTGGAGGCGGATTTGTGTCGGGATTCAGATTTTTAACACTTTAACCTCCCACCCAACCCAAACCCGCCCATTTATTGGGGTTAAAATTCCTCCCAAAGTCTGCAGACTGGTCATGAAGGATGAGGAGGGATAGTTTACCATAGTCACAGTGACATAGGATGTAATTTGTAACAACACTGGGGTCTCTAACAGTTGGCATGGGGATTTTTCAATATTTAATTTTAGGCACGAACAAACCTATATTATATAAATAATTACACACTGCAAACCCATATTTGATGATATGTTACAAGCAATACAATCAAAAACTTTATATGCTTATCAGAACACAATGGTATAATTAACTAATACATTCTAAAAACAATTTTCACTGGAACAACTATTAATATTTTCCCAATTTACAGCAAACAACACCCAATTCAACAAAATATTACATGGTAATAAATGTTGATAACTTGAAACCAACACACATCTAACATTCAATCTTTTGCTAGCCTCAGGGTTACTTAAATAATCACAAAACGATATTACGCTTCTCTAGGATGTAGCCTAGTATCCATCTTATCTATAATACATTTGAATACAATATTGATATACATAATTTTTTGCCCTGATTACAAGGAAAATTGAGCAGTTTTCCAGCATCTTAGTAAATTGTATTCCTTTATTTATTGGCACCTCTACCTTTCTTTGTTTTATTTTTCCTCTGCTTCTCTTCTGAAGGAAGTTAGCCATGCCTGGGTATAGCTCTACAGGCACCAGTAACCTGCCAACACAAGTGGACATCCCTCATGTCTACAGACACTTAGGTCTGGATTCTCTTTTTTAGGGTAGAGTATCGCAGGGCACTACTTCCGTTCACTCTTCCGTATCTGCCCTAGCCCCAAACCATCTTTGTGAGTGGGACGCATTAGAGATGGACAGTAGTCTAACATCATCAAAAGGGAACCCATCAGTTCACACAGCAGAATCCTAGCGATGCTGCAGTAGAGAAACCTCACAACAGCAAAAGATCTGATGAGGGACCTTAAAGGGGCAGAAGCGTGCTGAAGATTGGAGTGAAGTCTCCCATTGATGGGCTTGACTGAGACCTAAGCCTTCAGCAGGTGAGCCTCTAGGACCACCTGGAGGGAGAGGAAACCACTACAAGACCCCCTCCCTCTATTTGGGTACTTACCATCCCATCCTGGGGCTGACTGCAACATTCCACATGGTGGCCTTAGGAAGCAGCGGTGACTGTGAAGAAAACAGAAAAATCTATTGGGACCCCAGGTGCCACCTACTTCTATTTGCATGTGGTGTGTGGCCATCAGCAATCCTGGTCAAATAACAAGGTGGCGATCGGCCACACTGTCCAAATCTGTGTGCACATAGCTGACTAAATGGCAATTAGGACTGGCTGATTTTCTCTTGTCTAACCCAGACACACTGAAATCCTTTGTAGTACAGCCAACACATCCCAGGCTAAGTCAACCAACACAGCACAGACTTGGTATTGATTTTGGGACTTTCCATGTCTGTATACCATGCAAGGTGGTGCATTTAGTCACCAAGGAATTGAGGTGGCCCTACTATTCACTGTTAATTCATATTATACCATAAAATACACTGGATTAAAGATACCATGCAGTAGTTAAGAATGCTAGGTATCTTCTCTTACTGATCCAATGTGTCATCATGGATCATTCAGAAGCGCTATGTCAAAGTCAACATGGATTTACAAAAGTAAATCGTGCTTGACTAATCTACTGGAATTTTTTGAGGATGTAACTGGTAGAATAGATAAGGGAGAACCAGTGGATGTGGTGTATTTGGACTTTCAGAAGGCTTTCGATAAGGTCCCGCATAAGAGGTTAGCATGTAAAGTTAAAGCACAAGGGATTGGGGGCAAGGTACTGACTTGGACAGAGAACTGATTGGCAGACAGGAAGCAAAGAGTTGGAATAAACGGGTCTTTTTCCGAGTGGCAGGCAGTGACTAGTGGGGTACCGCAGGGATCGGCGCAAGGACCCCAGCTATTCACAATATATATTAATGATCTAGACGAGAGAACTAGATGTAATATCTCCAAGTTTGCAGATGACACAAAGCTGGGTGGGCGTGTGTGCTGTGAGGAGGATGCCGAGAAACTCCAGTATGATTTGGACAGGTTGGGTGATTGGGCAGGTGCATGGCAGATGCAGTATAATGTGGATAAATGTGAGGTTATCCACTTTGGTGGCAAAAACAGGAAGGAAGATTATTATCTGAACGGCAATAGATTGGGAGAAGGGGAAGTGCAATGAGACCTGGGTGTCCTTGTGCACCAGTCGCTGAAGGTAAGCATGCAGGTGCAGCAGGCAGTTAAGAAGGCAAATGGTATGTTGGCCTTCGTAGCGAGAGGATTCGAGTACAGGAACAAGGATGTCTTGCTGCAGTTGTACAGGGCCTTGGTGAGACCACACCTTGAGTATTGTGTGCAGTTTTGGTCACCTTATCTGAGGAAGGATGTTCTTGCCATGGAGGGAGTGCAGCGAAGATTCACCAGACTGATACCTGGGATGGCAGGAATGACGTATGAGGAGAGATTGGGTCGATTGGGCTTATACTCGCTGGAGTTTAGAAGAATGAGAGGGGATCTCATTGAAACTTATAAAATTCTAACAGGACTAGACAGACTAGATGCAGGAAGGATGTTCCCGATGGCAGGGGAGTCCAGAACCAGGGGTCACAGTCTAAAGGTAAGGGGTAAGCCATTTAGGACAGAGATGAGGAGGAATTTCTTCACCCAGAGAGTGGTGAACCTGTGGAATTCTCTGCCACAGAGGGTGGTGGAGGCCAGTTCATTAAATATATTCAAGAAGGAGTTAGATATATTTCTTAAGGCTAAAGGGATCAAGGGATATGGGGAGAAGGCAGGGACAGGGTACTGAGTTTGGATGATCAGCCATGATCGCATTGAATGGCGGAGCAGGCTCGAGGGGCCGAATGGCCTACTCCTGCTCCTATCTTCTATGTTTCGATGCTATCTCATTGCTGAAACCACAAAAGTGATCACAGTGGAAAAATAAATGCAGCTGTGCTTGGGTCCCACCACCTGCTGCTGCCTTTCCTTCATTTATTTTTCTCCTAGAAATGATAATAAAGAAGGTATTAGTAACAGAGCTGATTTTCTATCAGCTTGCAGGCTGCCATTTCTTTTGTCTAACCTCACAGACCCTGGTGTGCCTCTGACTGTCACTGCATGTCACAATCACTATCTAATTCTCTGCAGTTCACTGTCCCCTTGCTGCTTGTTGTTTCTCTTGTCTAACATCAATGAACTCTTTTCGCTTTTCACAACGTTATGATCTGTATCTTGCTACTGTCTTCAGTCAATTACCAGACTCAATAACCAACTTGTTCATCTTGTATTTGCTGCTATTGTTCTCCACTTCTTACCCTGTCTTTGTCGTTTTCATTTTTCCCCTTGCAGCTACTTATTAGCCTTCTCCTCTCACTTTCACTACTTTTGACTCCACTCACCAGACTTTATAGCCCCAATTTTAGCTGGAGCGTGAGTTGGGCGTGGGGGAGAATGGTGAGTGTCAAGCTCGCCTGGCCTTGCTACAGTGAGGTCTGTGCGATTTTAGCCCCGTGGCCTCATTTCCATCTCCGATGAGTCTACATCCCGATCCCAGCAGGAATCAATACCTGGCTGGCGGGCAGGAGTGAGATTAGGACGGCAGGACCGTCGCCGGTGGGGAACTGCAGGAAAAGTTCCCGGCACTTACGTAAGTTGATTGGGAGGGAAACGGGTTCGGTAGGTGATTGTTGTCAGGGGAGAGGGTTAAACTCCATCCAAGGGAGGTCCAAGCTTTCCTATACCTGCTGACCCTGAAGAAAACCCACAAATGTTTTTTTTTATGACCTTCCCACCACCTTTCTAAGCCTGCTGCTGCTTGCCCCCACGTTTCTCTGGTGGCTCTTGCACTGGACTGCACATTAAAGTCACATCGGGGTCCTATTTGCGCAATAAGATCCTGAACTTTTCATATTTATGACGCTCTTGCCTGTCTGCAGAGAGAGCATCACACAAAGCCCGAAACTCGCTTGTTAAAATGGCAGCGGGTGGCACTGACCTAGAGGAAAGGACACTGCCTCTATTTTAACATCTTGCATTCTTTTCGGGCTAGGGGAGTTAAAATTGACCCTTACCTCTTTCATTCTTAAATGTATGTGTCACCAACCCTGTCTGTTCTCACATTTAACTCGCTCTCCAAAGCCATCCCTTTCTTTACTCTCTCATCTTGACTTCCGATCCAAAATAATCCCACCTTGCTGCTTGTTTAGACTCTGTCAACCAGCTCATCTCTTTCCACGACTCCTCTCAACTCTGGCTCCTGGCTTAACCTTCTTGATCTTCAGCCATGATCTAATTGAATGGCGGAGCAGGCTGGGCCATATGACTTACTCCTGCTCCTAGTTCTTATGTTCTTATTCTCACCTCTAATGAGTTAATCTTTCTGTATTATTCAACTCATTCTTAACTTGTAAAAATCAACAGATCAACACTCGCTTTCAAACCAACATCTGAAGTAACAGAACAGAAAATAGCTCCTACAAAAAATGGATATGAGAGGCACCATTTGAGACTTGAGCAAAATGCACTGCAGGATATAATGTTACCTGAGCAGACCCAGCTTTTGTTCATTTAAATTAAATATTTTGGAGGAAAATTAAGCACTTATTTAAGAGAAGTGCTTTGTGATTTTTAAATATTATGCTATATAATCTGCAGCTATATGGTCCTGTATCATTTGTCCTCTATTGATATCTTCTTCATGACAGTGGGATGTTGAGGATTCCTTTATTTTGTTACAGCACTGAGGCTAAGCACCAACTTCAAAATGTGGTGTGGTCACATTCTCACATTTATATGTGCTTTCAATGCAGTAGCTGGACATTTGCAGATTATCTGCAAATATCTCGACAGTATGTGACACTAGAGATGGCACAGATACTGTTACTAACTGTTATAATATCTGTGAAGTCTGCCAAAATATAGGCAACGGGGGTAAAATCCAACTTTGGTGGGAGCACAAAATGGATGTTGGAGCATTGGCTGCTCGTTACGCACACTGCCCAATTTTTCTTTTAAGGAAGGTTGGATGGGATGTGTAACGGGCGACCGTTGCCCTACCGCCCATTTTGCACCGCACCCCCTCGCCCCAAGTTGAATTTTACCTCCAACATGTTTTAAATGTGAACATTTATTCCAATATTCTGACAGGATTTTAAAAATTGCCTTGCAAAAATAAAAGATCGCTTTACAAAATCAGTAACTTCGGAAAAATTTCAAAAGCTCTAATAGCAGTTCCCCAGTAGTTATTTTTCTGCTCCAGAACTTTGCTTTTACGTGTGTGGGACTTAGAGACATGTCAGAAAAATCAATTTCTGTAAAAGTTGTCCAAGTCTACTCAGCCAGCATTTGTAATACATAGACATACATAGACCTTAGAACACGGAAACAGGCCATTCGGCCCAACCGTACCATGTCGGCATTTACCCTCCATGTGAACAAATAGTTCTAATCACATTTACTCACCCTGTTGCCAAATCACTTCAACCCCTTTTCCTTCAACCACCTATCCACTAATCTTGAATGTTGACACAGTTTCTGTCTCAACCACTAACCCTGGAAATTATTTCCACAGCCTCACTTCTCTCTCTGTGTAAAGAAGTTTCTACTGCCCTCTGAATTAAATCTCTTACATTTCATCTGATGCCTATGGCCCCTCAAAAGCTAGAAACAATCTGCTTCTAGTTATTCTGTTCCATCATTTGACCATTTTAAACACTTCTGTGAAATCGCCCCTTAATTTGTGTTGTTCTAACAAGAAAAGACAACTTTTTAAGGCTTTCTTCATGTTTGTATTTCCTCATAATAGGCAACGTCGAATTAATTTGCAGTGAACCCTCTTTAACTTCAATACCCTTCCTATAGTCTGGAGCCATTTACTGCTTTAACTGAGGTTTTATTAAAGTTTCATATAGGCTCATCATTACCTCTTGGCTTGTGATACCACTTGAAGTAAAACCTAGAATTCCATTTGCTATTTTTTTTACAGCCTCATCAATCTGAGGTGCTGCCTTTAATGACCTGTGAACCTTTACTCCCAAATCCCTTTGCTTTTCCACAGCGCCTTCCATTCAGAGCATAATTACTGTTTTTTTTAACTCATCTTCCATGTCTGTAACCTCCTTAGAGAATTCTATGAGGTTTTTCAAGCATGTTCCTTTTTGAAATCCACGCTGGCTGTTTCAAACTATTTTCTCTTTATCTACATATGTACTACAGAAAACTTTCGTTTAACCAGAGGTTAAATGCCCGGAAAGCTCTATCTACCGGCAAAATTCAGGAGCCGTTTCCTATAAGTTTTTTTACTTCTCGTTGCTTTTTTTTTCCAGTCAGGCTCTGCAAGGTCTAGCTGAAGCTGTTGCTTAGCTACAGAGACGCTTTTAAGCTGCGGCCGACTGTTTTAAAGCTGTTGCTAAGCAACAGGGTTTGTTGATTCACACGGAGCTCAAAAGCTCCGTATGTTTTAACATTAGCGCTGGTTTCTACAGCAGTTTTGATGGTACGGCACCAGCTCGGTCCCATCAGTGCCGGATACCAGAAAGTTTCCTGTAATTTGATCATTAATTAGAGACTCAAAGGGCTAAAAATTCAGGGGCTTAGCGCCACCCGTTACCAGCAAAAAGTTGCGTTGAGAGGGCAGTTGCCGCTCTTTCGCCAGCTGGTAGCAGATCCCGCAGTGTCCTCCATTTTCCCAGGCCCAGCAGCACTGCCGGTAACATCCATCACCCTGAAAATTGAAATGAGGGAGAGGTGGCGTCAGTCAGCGTGCAATGCTGACTTAACCTCACCGTGGCGAACTTGGACCTTTGCACTGAGTTCAGTGCTGGGTCCTAAGCTTGCCATGTAAACCCAGTGTGCAGCAGACTGACAGAGGCACCTCTTAAAGGGACACACACATCTTTCAGGTAAGTTTGCATTAAAGCTTTTGTACTTTTTTAAAATTTTACTGAAGTAGTGGCTTTCTGCAACACATGTTAAAAGTTTTTTAAGCGTGCACCGAGTTTTGCTGGGTGTTTGCATGGCCTTGGATGGTAAAGGAAGGCCTCTGAGAAAACAGAAAATGCTGCAAATACTCAGCAGGTCAGGCAACATCTGTGGAGAGAGAAACAGAGTTCACATCTCAGGTCAAGATGCTGCCTGACCTGCTGAGTATTTCCAGCATTTTATGCTGGTCATTTCAGATTTACAGTATCTGCTCGCAGAGGGAAGAGGAAGAAGCCAAAGAGGAGAAAGCAGAAACGAAGTAAGCAGAGAGGAGGAAGCAGAAGAGGGGGATGCAACCCAGACAGACCCTTTCTGACTGGGATATCCGGGATGGAATCATCCGTCTGAGGTATCAATGACCACAACCCGAATTCCCCTTTCAACATTAGTCCAACACATTACCTTCCCTCTGTTACTGACCATCACAGCGTCCTCTTGGACGTGATGCTGAAATAAAAGCCACCACAAAGCAAACTTTCCAATACAACTTTATACATCTATCCATCCAATATGACATCAAGAAATCAACTCATACCCTTATGTATTCTCTTAGGCCGCGATTTCGCTGACTGAGGCAGGTCCGGGGCGGCCAGGGTCGGTGTCACGATCCCAGCCCGCTGCCTACTGCAGCCTGCACTCTCCCAGTGATTTTTCGTTGATTAGGTTTGTTAAGCCTGTCCTGTGAGGTTCCAATTAACAGGAAGCAGGTCTGATGATGTCATTTGATGATGCATCATCAGCCGGTTTCCTTAAAGGGGCCATGTCCAAATTGATTTTGACAGTTGTGCTGTCAGTGTTCTACAACATTGAGGTGCTGCAAACACTGAGAAGCACAAAGGTGCATGGCTGCACCCAGGCTCTCCCATGATTCCCTCCATATGTTTATGGAGGGAGTCACAACACGCAGGGAGGTTGTCTTCCCCTCCAAGGGCGGAAGAGACCTCCCCAGGAGACCAACGCAGCCTGATTGCACATTGCACAGGAGGACACAAGCAGGGATGTCGTCAGGAGGACCAGGCTGCAGTGGCGCAAACCTTTCAATGATCTCAGTAGATCATGAAACATTACTGCCAAGCCACACTCAACCTCGTCCTGCTGTGCCACTCATCACATCCCCATCACGTTGCCTTCCCTACCCTACTCCTGCACATCTTTACTCACACCAACTTACCTTGCACCTCCACCCATCCCTCTCTATCTACATTATCACTTCCCCATTTCACTAGCCACCCGTCACACTCACCCTCATCCTACTGCAAGCATACCAACTAACAACACACAAGGGTAGGCACTTGGATTTGTTATGCAATATTCATGTAAAGTTTCTGTTAATGTGCTCTCAAACATTGAAATCTTTATTTTCAACACTTGCGATTTTGGACAGATTTGTATGCACCTTTGGAAGTGGCTTAGTGAGTTGCAGTGAATGGTGAGACATAACGGTACCACCCGCAATGGTGATGAGTGTGAAAGGAATGGCTTGGGCATTGTAGAGATGCTTTATGGTGTTGGTGTGGGATGGTGCCAACCTGGCGCATCATGTGGCACCCAGGGTATACAGCGTCAAGTGAAGTAAATCTGGCCATGGTGAGGCCATACCTGGCGTCCTGGGCACCACTGTGGTCACATGCCGATGGCCTATGTCCTGTGCAGCATCAGTTGATTGCGGAGAAGGTTGGTGTTGTTATTGGTGCTGCTGGCGTGCCCAGTAATGCTGGTGTTGGGGCTGATTGTGGTGGGATTCTGAGGATCAAGGTGAGATATTTTCAAGGGCATTGATGCTGATGGAACAGATGGCAGGTGAGGTTGAGATGACCGAAGTGATCTGTCAGTGGTGAGAGAGGTTGTTCCAAAGAGGTGATACTGGATAGAGAGTTTGCTCCAAACACTTGTTAGCTGCATAAAGCTCAATCTGTCTTCCAAATGCAGTAAGCAACAGCTTCTGACCTTGGAAAGTGAAGACCTATGAAATGGGAGCTTTTATAGACCATTTGTAGCTGTCAAGTTAGTAAATCATCCCATGCTGACACAACACCTGACCTCCTTACTGACATGATCCCCAAGGGGAAGCCTTTGGTGAACTCTAAAAATCTAAAGGTAAGCTTAAAAAAAGACATAATCACCTCTTAACAATGCATTTAATGACCTAAATTGCCTCCCCCACCGCTTGATGACGGATCTGTTCTGCGATGACAGACCCAACATCTGGGAGACTAGTGTGGAGGCGGGTTGACAGCGGGTTCCCTACCTTTTCATTTTCCCAGCTGACCCACCACCAAACGTGCCCCCTGACCTCCCACCCCCACCCTGAAAAATTCCAGCCATAATCACCCATCTGGAGGTTGTTACACCTCAACTCACTCAGTGTACCAGCCTCCACAGATATGCCTAGTCCAGACTGAAACATACTAGAGGGAACTCCTGGTGTAGGGAGTCCCCGCTCTTGGCTCCACTCCTTTGATGATATTTGCCTTGTAAGGGGCGGGAGGAGGTTCTGCCCCTTATAAGGCAAGTCACTAACTTCCTGCACAACCGGGTCTCCACTGTTTTGCAAGGGGTTGTGCAGGCATGCTGCCATAGTTACAGCAGAAGACCAGTGAAAGCCCTGAGGAATATCAGTTCTAATATTGTCTGCTGACTTAACAATTTTGCGAGGAGCAAGCAAAATAATTTGGTTCACAGCACTGGGAACTCCATTGTGCAATCTGAATTCATACTTTAGAATTGGTCCTCATATTTACAAATTGGGGCTGCAAGAGTTTTTAAGAAGAGCCTTACTATGCCGGTGTGATAGTGTACGGTGTTGGTTATTGCATTTTGGGCTCTCTCTGAACAACTTTAAATCATGGCTAAAAGCAGTTTCCATAAGTAGACCCACATGGACTGGAACTTGTTCTCCCTCCATTGGACTGGAACTTGCTCTCCCTCCTATGGACTGGAACTTGCTCTCCCTCCTATAGACTGGAACTTGCTCTCCCTCCTATAGACTGGAACTTGCTCTCCCTCCTATGGACTGGAGCTTGCTCTCCCTCCTATAGACTGGAACTTGCTCTCCCTCCTATAGACTGGAACTTGCTCTCCCTCCTATAGACTGGAGCTTGCTCTCCCTCCAATAGACATGAGCTTGCTCTCCCTCCAATAGACTGGAACTTGCTCTCCCTCCTATAGACTGGAACTTGCTCTCCCTCCTATGGACTGGAACTTGCTCTCCCTCCTATGGACTGGAACTTGCTCTCTCTCCTATGGACTGGAACTTGCTCTCCCTCCTATGGACTGGAACTTGCTCTCCCTCCTATGGACTGGAACTTGCTCTCCCTCCTATGGACTGGAACTTGCTCTCCCTCCTATACTGGAACTTGCTCTCCCTCCTAAGGACTGGAACTTGCTCTCCCTCCTATGGACTGGAACTTGCTCTCCCTCCAATAGACTGGAACTTGCTCTCCCTCCTATAGACTGGAACTTGCTCTCCCTCCTATGGACTGGAACTTGTTCTCCCTCCTATGGACTGGAACTTGCTCTCCCTCCAATGGACTGGAACTTGCTCTCCCTCCTATAGACTGGAACTTGCTCTCCCTCCTATGGACTGGAACTTGCTCTCCCTCCTATGGACTGGAACTTGCTCTCCCTCCTATGGACTGGAACTTGCTCTCCCTCCTATGGACTGGAACTTGCTCTCCCTCCTATAGACTGGAACTTGCTCTCCCTCCTATTGACTGGAACTTGCTCTCCCTCCTATAGACTGGAACTTGCTCTCCCTCCTATGGACTGGAACTTCCTCTCCCTCCAATGGACTGGAACTTGCTCTCCCTCCTATAGACTGGAACTTGCTCTCCCTCCTATGGACGGGAACTTGCTCTCCCTCCTATGGACTGGAACTTGCTCTCTCCTATAGACTGGAACTTGCTCTCCCTCCAATGGACTGGAACTTGCTCTCTCTCCTATAGACTGGAACTTGCTCTCCCTCCTATGGACTGGAACTTGCTCTCCCTCCTATGGACTGGAACTTGCTCTCCCTCCTATGGACTGGAACTTGCTCTCCCTCCTATGGACTGGAACTTGCTCTCCCTCCTATGGACTGGAACTTGCTCTCCCTCCTATAGACTGGAACTTGCTCTCCCTCCTATGGACTGGAACTTGTTCTCCCTCCTATGGACTGGAACTTGCTCTCCCTCCTATGGACTGGAACTTGCTCTCCCTCCTATAGACTGGAACTTGCTCTCCCTCCTATGGACTGGAACTTGTTCTCCCTCCTATGGACTGGAACTTGCTCTCCCTCCTATGGACTGGAACTTGCTCTCCCTCCTATAGACTGGAACTTGCTCTCCCTCCTATGGACTGGAACTTGTTCTCCCTCCTATGGACTGGAACTTGCTCTCCCTCCTATGGACTGGAACTTGCTCTCCCTCCTATAGTCTGGAACTTGTTCTCCCTCCTATGGACTGGAACTTGCTCTCCCTCCTATAGTCTGGAACTTGCTCTCCCTCCTATGGACTGGAACTTGCTCTCCCTCCTATGGACTGGAACTTGCTCTCCCTCCTATGCACTGGAACTTGCTCTCCCTCCTATAGACTGGAACTTGCTCTCCCTCCTATGGACTGGAACTTGCTCTCCCTCCTATAGACTGGAACTTGCTCTCCCTCCTATAGACTGGAACTTGCTCTCCCTCCTATAGACTGGAACTTGCTCTCCCTCCTATAGACTGGAACTTGCTCTCCCTCATATGGACTGGAACTTGCTCTCCCTCCTATGGACTGGAACTTGCTCTCCCTCCTATGGACTGGAACTTGCTCTCCCTCCTATGGACTGGAACTTGCTCTCCCTCCAATGGACTGGAACTTGCTCTCCCTCCAATGGACTGGAACTTGCTCTCCCTCCTATAGACTGGAACTTGCTCTCCCTCCAATGGACTGGAACTTGCTCTCTCTCCTGTAGACTGGAACTTGCTCTCCCTCCTATGGACTGGAACTTGCTCTCCCTCCTATGGACTGGAACTTGCTCTCCCTCCTATAGACTGGAACTTGCTCTCCCTCCTATGGACTGGAACTTGTTCTCCCTCCTATGGACTGGAACTTGCTCTCCCTCCTATAGTCTGGAACTTGTTCTCCCTCCTATGGACTGGAACTTGCTCTCCCTCCTATAGTCTGGAACTTGCTCTCCCTCCTATGGACTGGAACTTGCTCTCCCTCCTATGGACTGGAACTTGCTCTGCCTCCTATGGACTGGGACTTGCTCTCCCTCCTATGGACTGGAACTTGCTCTCCCTCCTATAGTCTGGAACTTGTTCTCCCTCCTATGGACTGGAACTTGCTCTCCCTCCTATGGACTGGAACTTGCTCTCCCTCCTATAGACTGGAACTTGCTCTCCCTCCTATGGACTGGAACTTGCTCTCCCTCCTATAGACTTGGACTTGCTCTCCCTCCTATGGACTGGAACTTGCTCTCCCTCCTATGGACTGGAACTTGCCCTCCCTCCTATGGACTGGAACTTGCTCTCCCTCCTATGGACTGGAACTTGCTCTCCCTCCTATGGACTGGAACTTGCTCTCCCTCCTATAGACTGGAACTTGCTCTCCCTCCTATAGACTGGAACTTGCTCTCCCTCCTATAGACTGGAACTTGCTCTCCCTCCTATAGACTGGAACTTGCTCTCCCTCCTATAGACTGGAACTTGCTCTCCCTCCAATGGACTGGAACTTGCTCTCTCTCCTGTAGACTGGAACTTGCTCTCCCTCCTATGGACTGGAACTTGCTCTCCCTCCTATGGACTGGAACTTGCTCTCCCTCCTATAGACTGGAACTTGCTCTCCCTCCTATGGACTGGAACTTGTTCTCCCTCCTATGGACTGGAACTTGCTCTCCCTCCTATAGTCTGGAACTTGTTCTCCCTCCTATGGACTGGAACTTGCTCTCCCTCCTATAGTCTGGAACTTGCTCTCCCTCCTATGGACTGGAACTTGCTCTCCCTCCTATGGACTGGAACTTGCTCTGCCTCCTATGGACTGGGACTTGCTCTCCCTCCTATGGACTGGAACTTGCTCTCCCTCCTATAGTCTGGAACTTGTTCTCCCTCCTATGGACTGGAACTTGCTCTCCCTCCTATGGACTGGAACTTGCTCTCCCTCCTATAGACTGGAACTTGCTCTCCCTCCTATGGACTGGAACTTGCTCTCCCTCCTATAGACTGGAACTTGCTCTCCCTCCTATGGACTGGAACTTGCTCTCCCTCCTATGGACTGGAACTTGCCCTCCCTCCTATGGACTGGAACTTGCTCTCCCTCCTATGGACTGGAACTTGCTCTCCCTCCTATAGACTGGAACTTGCTCTCCCTCCTATGGACTGGAACTTGCTCTCCCTCCAATAGACTGGAACTTGCTCTCCCTCCTATGGACTGGAACTTGCTCTCCCTCCTATAGACTGGAACTTGCTCTCCCTCCTATTGACTGGAACTTGCTCTCCCTCCAATAGACTGGAGCTTGCTCTCCCTCCTATAGACTGGAACTTGCTCTCCCTCCTATGGACTGGAACTTGCTCTCCCTCCTCTGTGACACCGAAATGGGAGTGTGTGCTGCAGTCCTAACAATGACCTTTTTTATCGGTAATTCACACTGGAGATTGCATGGGCTCTACTACGCTCTCCTGTCCAGTCTGAAAGATGAAAAACATCACACTATTAGACAGCTGTGCTCAAATTACAACTAATAGTTGAATTTATTCACAAGTAAAATAATTACTCATAAGCAAAAGAATACAGGAAATGACAAAACAATGTTCGACCTACAGCTTAAACTGTTCCAAAAAATAACAAAGTGTCAAAAATCTTAATATCTTTGCCAAAATCTTATTACTGAATCTCCGAAGTCAAGTTAAATGGTGTGTTCCTTACCACTATAATGTGGAAACAAGCTGACCAGTGAGACACATGGAAAACCAACAGCAATTTTACAATTCTTTAGGGTCTCCAAGACAGACTACAACACACAAGATTAAATAACTTCAGTCCTACTAGCCAGACAATCACATTATTAATCCGAACACGCTAACCATGTGTTTCATGTCGATAGTGTTTACAGAGCTGTGTGTACGCGCCAGTGTTTAGTAACAAAAATCAGCACCTGAAGCAATACCTGGCCTATCTTCTAAGATTCCACAGTAATGTCTCCTGCACTGCCTGGCTCTTCCTCTAAGGTTTCCCCAGAAAGTCCTGCAATTCCTTTCTGTGTATCTTGCGCTCATGTGTAGTCATGTGGGACCCACACAGCCTTGGCAGGTTAACAGCTTCAACATTCTTTGGTTTGGCATGGAAGGATGTAGGGCGAAATTCTCCAAGGCTGCATGGTACGGGCAGGGCCTCCTAGGCAGTAGGTGGCCTACCTGAGAACTGTGGGTGCACTGCCTGTGATTCTCCGGGGTCAATTTTCCCAATGAAAATCAGGGTTAACTGGGCAGTAAGGCCCTGTTACATCGTTATATTATTACATTGTTAAATGGAACTACTCGTTTTTGGAATTACTTTGGTTAGTGTATTTATATTGCTATGTGGCACACTGTGAAAGGCAGTGCGCAGTGCAAGGTCGGACATCTTGTATCACTCCGCACCATGCGGCAGCAACATCATAAAAGCAAGAATACAACTGAGTGAAAGTCGTAAACTAAATCAGTTAAAAGTGTCTGTATTACATAGTAATAAGAACACAAGGAGACACAACATGGTGGCAGCGGTATAAGTGAGTACAACTTATGCCATATGAACTACGAATAAGACGAAAAGTGAATATATGAGCTGATCGTGAGTGCCGGTGTCTGTGGTGATTAAGCGTGAATCGTACAGGCAACTAAGATGGCAGCTGCCACTGCACTGACTGTGCAAATGCAACCCCTCATGAACTGGGAAGCCGACGATATAGTAGAGGCATTCCGCAAGTTCAAACAGAAATGTGACCTTACATTCAAAAGCTTCCTGAAGGGTACTGCCAATGAAGAAAAGGTTAGTTACATTCTGTTGTGGACAGGAGAAAAAGGTCTAGGTTTGTATAATAGCTGGAGTTTGACTGAAGAGGAAAAGGAAAACCCTGCGACAATCTTTGAGAAATTCAGCAACCATTTAGAGCCTAAATCCAATCACCGTATACACAGATACAAATTTCAGTCTGAGACAGGAATCCGGTGAAACAGCTGACAATTTCCTGACAAGGCTGAGAAATGAAGCCAGCAAGTGTGCTTCTGAGACGGACAACAGAGTGGATACAGTGAGAGAAATGTACAACACACAAAGACATGCACATGACAACAGGAGAAACGTGTGCAGAAACTGGAAGACCGCACGATTATACAGACAGGAGGAAATGTCCAGCATATGGAACAAGCTGCAATGCATGTGGCAAACTAAACCACTGGGAAAAGAGGTGTAGAATGAAGAAAGAAGGAACATACATCAAAAACAAAGGCGCACAGCAGAACCAGTGAAAGAAACACAATATCCATGCCATGGATGAACAGGATGATGATGATTATGGTCATGACAATACACTAAACATCGAAACCATAAAGGTACAGCTTCACGAGATGTCCAGAGCGGAAAATACGCCGAAGAGAGAATTGCACACCATCATCCAAATCGAAAAGAGGGTCAAAGGTCAGCCCACAACCATCAACTTAAAGTTGAAGCTGGACACGGGCTCAGAGCAACATTCTCCGATTGAGACTGTACCAGCAGATCTTTCCCGAAAACTTGAGAGAAGATGGCTACCCGAAAAAGGGTTGTTTAAAGGCAAGTAATGTCACGCTGACAGCATATGGGGGGAGTAAGAACATAAGAACATAAGAAATAGGAGCAGGAGTAGGCCAATTGGCCCCTCGAGCCTGCTCCGCCATTCAATAAGATCATGGCTGATCTGATCCTAACTGCCAATCCACTATCACAGAACCATCTCCTGAATCTAACAGAATTAGACACACGAAATAGGAGCAGGATCAGGCTACACGGCCTCTGGGCCCGCTCCGCTACCCACAGGGCCATGTCCGATCCGAACCTAGACTCATGTCCAAATTCCTGCCCGCTCCCCATAACCCTTAATTCCCTTTACTTCTAGGAAACTGTCTATTTCTGTTTTAAATTTATGTAATGATGTAGCTTCTACAGCTTTTTGGGGCAGCATATTCCATGGACCTACCACCCTCTGAGTGAAGTAGTTCCTCCTCATCTCAGATTTCAAAGAGCAGCCCCTTATTCTAAGACTATGCCCCCTAGTTCTAGTTTCACCCATCATCAGGAACATCCTCCCCGCATCCACCCGATCCAACCCCTTCACAATCTTATATGTTTCAATAAGATCGCCTCTCATTCTTCTGAACTCCAATGAGTAGAGTCCCAATCTACTCAACCTCTCCTCATATGTCCATCCCCTCATCCCCAGGATTAACCGAGTGAACCTTCTTTGTACTGACTCGAGAGCAAGTATGTCCTTTCTTAAGTATGGACACCAAAACTGTACGCAGTATTCCAGGTGCGGTCTCACCAATACCTTGTACAACTGAAGCAATACCTCCCTATTTTTAGATTCTATCCCCCTAGCAATGAAAGCCAACATTCCATTGGCCTTCTTAATCACTTGCTGCACCTGCATACTAACCTTTTGAGTTTCGTGCACCAGGACCCCCAGATCCCTTTGTACTTCAGTACTTTCCAGTTTCTTGCCATTAAGATAATAACTTGCTCTACGATTTTTCCTGCCAAAGTGCATAACCTCACACTTTCCAGTATTGTATTCCATCTGCCAAATCTCTGCCCACTTACTTAGCCTGTCTATGTCCCCTTGCAGGTTTTTTATGTCCTCCTCACTCACTACTTTCCCTCCCATCTTAGTATCATCTGCAAACTTTGATATGTTACACTCGGTCCCCTCCTCCAAATCGTTAATATAGATTGTAAAGAGTTGGGGACCCAGCACTGACCCCTGCGGAACACCACTAGTTACTGATTGCCAGTCTGAGAATGAACCATTTATCCCAACTCTCTGCCTTCTGTTAGATAGCCAATCCTCTATCCATGCCAGAATATTACCCCCAATCCCGTGATTTTTTATCTTAAGCAATAATCTTCTGTGTGGCACCTTGTCAAATGCCTTTTGGAAGTCTAAATACACTACGTCCACTGGTTCCCCTTTATCCACCCTATACTTACTTCCTCAAAGAACTCCAGCAAATTTGTCAAACATGACTTCCCCTTCATAAAACCATGCTGACTTTGTCCTATTAAATTATGATTATCCAAATGTCCTGTTACTGTCTCCTTAATAATGGACTCCAAAATTTTACCTACCACAGATGTTAGGCTAACCGGTCTGTAGTTTCCAGCCTTCTGTCTACTGCCCTTTTTAAATAAGGGTGTTACATTAGCAGTTTTCCAGTCTGCCGGGACCTTTGCCGAGTCCAGGGAGTTTTGGAAAATTATTACCAATGCATCCACAATCCCTACCGCCACTTCCCTCAAGACCCTAGGATGTAAGCCATCAGGTCCAGGTGATTTATCCGCCTCGAGTCCCATTATTTTACCGAGTACCACTTCCTTAGTGATTTTGATTGTGTTTAGCTCCTCCCCCCCTTTAGCCCCCTGTTTGTCCAGTGTTGGGATATTCTTAGTGTCTTCTACTGTAAAGACAGATACAAAATATTCATTCAGTGTTTTTGCCCTCTCCATATTTCCGACCATTAATTTCCCGGTCTCATCCTCTAAGGGACCAACATTTGCTTTTGCCACCCTTTTTCTTTTTATATAACTATAAAAACTCTTACTATCTGTTTTTATATTTTTTGCTAATTTACTTTCATAATCTATCTTCCCTTTCTTAATCTTTTTGTTATTTTTTGCTGTCTTTTAAAGTTTTCCCAATCCTCTATCCTCCCACTAGATTTGGCTACCTTATATGCCCTTGTTTTTAGTCGAATACTATCCTTAATTTTAAGATTAAACAACTCGGAATAACCTTTATCAAAGGGACACATAAAAGAAAGAACATCAACTGCATGTTGTATGTCACTGACACTGAGGGGCCAGCGATCCTGGGATTAAACAGCTGCGAGAAGTTGAGATTGATCTCAGTGAATCACGAGCTGACGGAAACGTCACTGAGGATGGACAGCAACACCCCGCTGGGGAATCGCCCACAAATCAAGAGTAAAAAAAGACTTGATAGACATGTATCCGGAATGTTTCGATGATACAGTGGGATGTTTCGGAGATTTCCAATACCACATCACCATCGATCCAGAGGTAAAGCCCGTTATCCATGCTCCACGAAAAGTACCCATCGAGCTGAAGACAAAGCTTGAAAGAGAGCTAAAGGAGATGGAAGAAAAAGGAGTGATCGTAAAGGTCACTGAACCCACAGACTGGGTAAACTCAATTGTGGTACGAGAAAAGCTAAACGGGCGTTTCAGAATATGTTTGGACCCCAAAGATCTAAACCAGGCGATAGAGTGACCACTATCCCACCCCAATGCTAGAGGAGATTACGCCATCACTGGCAGGAGCCTAGGTTTTCTCAAAACTAGATGCCAGAAATGGATATTGGAACGTGAAGTTGGATGAGGAATCAACAACACTGACAACATTCAACACACCATTTGGGCATTACAAATTCCTGCGGCTACCATTTGGGTTAAAGGTCAAGACATCTTTCAACAGAAAGTAGGCGAGACATACAGAGGTTGTGGAGGAGCTATAGGAATAGCTGATGATATTCAGATCTATGGAGCAGATGAAAGAGACCATGACATGCACCTACATGAGGCCATGGAGCGTACCAGGAAGACTGGCATCAAGTTAAATGCCAATAAGTGCATAGTTAAAGTCAAGGAATGCCAATTCTTCGGTATGATTTACACACCAGAGGGAGTCAAGCCAAGTCCTGAGAAGATTGCGGCGATTGCTGTAATGAAACCACCCAAAGATAAGAAAGAGCTGAGGAGTTACCTTGGCTTGGTCCAATACATGAGTTCTTTCATCCCAAACATGTCGGAACATACAACAAATCTCAGAAAGCTAATGAAAGAAGACGCCGAATACCAGTGGTCTGAATCACATGAAAGGAATTTTAAACAACTTAAAGAATTGTTGTGCAAAGAAACAAGTCTGTCATATTATGACAGAAGAAAACCAGTCACTCTACAAGTAGACGCTTCTACCAGAGGACTAGGGGCAGCTCTTGTGCAGGAAGGAAAGCCAATAGCTTTCGCATCAAAGGCCTTGATGTCAGCCGAGACAAAATACGCCAACATAGAAAGAGAACTATTAGCAGTAGTGTATGGATGCGAGAAATTCCATACATACCTGTATGGAAGGCAGTTTACAATAGAGAGTGACCATCGTCCACTAGAACAGATCTACAAGAAGAATCTGTGCAAAGCACCTACAAGACTGCAAAGACCATTTCTAAGGCTCCAAAGCTACGACTTCATGCTTAAATATAAGCCAGGAAAGGAAATGGTGCTAGCAGATGCGTTGTCTCGATTGTCACCATATGAGAAACACGAGGTGGAGGGTCTAACAGTAAAAATCCACCACCTAGTGAGTGTTACCCCTACAAAGCTCAGTCAAATCAGAGATGAGACTAGCAAAGATGAGGAATTGCAACTATTCACACAACAAGTGATACAGGGGTGGCCGGAGAGAATCCAGCAGGTACAGGCAACAATTCGTCAATACTGGACAATTAGAGACGACATCGCAATGGAAGACGGTATTCTCCTTGCTGGATCGAGGATCATCGTGCCAAAGACGATGCAGACAGAACTTCTCCATCTAATACACGAAGGCCACATGGGAATGGGGAAATGCAAGCTGAGAGCCAGATCAGCTGTATACTGGATAGGCATGTACAAAAATATCAAACAGATGGTTTCTGCATGTAGTATATGCCAGAAATACAGAAATGCACAACAGAAAGAGGAGATGATACCTAGTGAAATACACTGTTGGAGCAGATCTCTTCATGTGCAATCAAGAATGGTATCTCATAGTGACAGATTACTATTCCAAGTTTCCTTTTGTGAGAAGGATGAAAGATCTGAGAGCCACAACTACCACCAGAATTGCAAAGAGCTTGTTTGCTGAACAAGGAATCCCGGAAAAGGTAATCTGTGACAATGGAACCCAGTTCACATCAAGTGAATTCAGAGCTCTGGCAGAAAAGTATGGGTTCAAAATAGTAACCTCATCCCCACATTTCCCAAGGGGACACGGGTTCATCGAAAGACAGATCCAGACTGTCAAGAGAACTCTCATCAAAAGCAGTGAGATGGGGGAAGACCAAGACCTTGCCCTCCTATCACTCAGATCAACACCACTGAAAGCAGACATGAAATCACCTGCGGAATTGCTGAATGGGAGGAAGTTTAAGACTACCCTACCAACAAAAATACATCCTCCCCAGGACCAGGAGGACTTCAGACAGAAGCTGGCAGAAGCACAAGTTGTAGGGAGCAAACATTACGACAAACATGCAAAGATGCTACCAGAATTGCTGAATGGGCAATCAGTGCATGTGCAAGACCCGGTGTTGAAAACCTGGAATCCAGCCAAGGTCAGTGGAAAAGCTGATACTCCAAGATCCTACTTCATAGAGACTGAACCTGGTAACCAATACAGACGGAACAGACTCCACATCAGACCTTCACCTGAACTGGTTAAGCAGCAGACAACATCAACAACATTGACAACACCAGCTACCACAAGCAGTACAATGCCAGAAACAAGCGCCACAAATCAAACAACCATGAGCATGCACACTCCAACTCCAAGGGCGACAGCAACAACAACAACAAGAGCAGAACACACCAAAACACCGCAGAGAGGAGTGGTCACCACCAAATCCACAAGATGGAGGGACAATATCCAACCACCTGAGCGATATCGCGAATAAGAAAAGAAAACTCGCGATTCTTTGTATTTGATAATAATAGTTTAGATATATAGGCCTAGAAATTCACTTTCGGCCCGCCAGCTGGCATGCGCCCAAAAGTTAACGCTGAGCGCGGAGCCAGTTGCGCCCGTCAGATATTCAGTTTTTGCGCCCCAAGTCGGAACCGGGCGCTATTCCAGGGTGTGCCCGCCCCCGCTTGGGGCGCTGAAACTGAATTTCAGCGCTCTAGGCGCCGCTGCACCACCCGCTGCGGAGCGGCAGGCTGCGGTACTGCAGGCCTCCTCCTTCTCTTAAGGGGGAGGTGCCTGCAACGGGGAGATCGCCGCTGGATAGTGCCGGCAAATGAGCCCGGCACCACGGAGAAGTGCCGGGTTCGTGGAAAGCAGCCGGCAATGCCGCGGGGGGGGGGTGGAGGAGGTCGGGGAAGGAGGTGCGCGGGCAGGCGTCCGCCGAAAAAGCGGCCGGCCGCACCTCCACCTTAAAGCGCCCCACTAAGGCTACAGGACGGCCCCGTTTTCTGATCGCTGTTTGCGGCCGCTGCGGAAGAGGCGGCCGCAACTAAATATGGCAGTCGGGCCGGTAGCGGGGCGGTAGCGGGGCACTGCGCACACCGATGACGTCATCGGTGGTGGCGCAGCGCTACTGGCTAACGCCGCCATTACCGCAGCGCTGAATATCGGCGAAAGCTCAGCAAGTGGCGCAAAAGCCCTCTTTGGGCGAAAACTGGGCGCAAAGCCTACTGAATTTCTAGCCCATATTTTTTAATTAAATTAAATTTCATGTTTTAATTTTTTTGAGAAAGGGATGTTACATCGTTATATTATTACATCATTAAATGGAACTACTTGTTATATCGTTATATGGAACTACTTTGGTTAGTGTATTTATATTGCTATGTGGCACACTGTGAAAGGCAGTGCGCAGTGCAAGGTCGGACATTTTATATCACAACGCACCATGCGGCAGCAACATCATAAAAGCAAGAATAAAACTGAGTAAAAGTCGTAAACTAAATGAGTTAAAAGTGTCTGTATTACATAGTAATAAGAACACAAGGAGACACAACAGGCCCTAAAAATGGGGTTGGTAGCTGGTAGGGTCAATTGGCTTGTGGTAACTTTCACAGAGGCCTACTGCAGGGTGGCCACAGTGCTTGCCTGAAACAAACAGCAGGCCTCTTTCCCATGCAAATTAGGGTCCTAATGATGTAGTTAGGACCACAATTGCAATTTTAAGGGACACATGGCTTGAGCTTGTGAACACTCGCCCACATGTACAGGCGTTCCAATCAGGAAACAGCCAGAAAATTTAAATGTTTTTTTTTTAATTTTGTGGAGTGGGAAGGAGCAGAGTGTCATCTGGGCCCCACAAGGAGAGTTGAGCCCTCTCCAATGACAGACTCCCCTCCCTACCAGACCGCTCCCGGAACCCCTGTCTCGAAACAACGTATCTGAGTGCTGGTGAGCGGCCAAGGGGTGCCCGAGTTTCTGCAAGCCGACAGCCATATAAAATGCAAGCAAAGCACTGGGGTTCATTTCTAGAGGAACAGAATTGAAAAGTATGGAAGTTATGTTAAACTTGTATAGATCCTTGGTTAGACCATACTTAGAGTACTGTGTATAGTTCTGGTCTCCATATTATAAAAAGGATATAGAGGCATTGGAGAAGGTGCAATAAAGATTTACAAGGATGATACCAGAACTGAGAGGTTATAATTATCAGGAAAAAGTGAATAAGCTGGGGCTCTTTTCTCTAGAAAAGAGAAGGCTGATGGGTAACTTAATATATGGCTTTAAAATTATGTAAGGGTTTGATAGGGTAGACATGGTGAAGATCTTAAATAACAACAGAAAATGCTGGAAAAACTCAGCAGGTCAGGCAACATCCGTGGAGAGACATTTGAGTTGACGTTTCAGGTCGAAACCCTTCTTCAAAACTGGAAAGAAAAGAAAATAGATCGAAGGCAAGACTGCGATCGAACAAAAGAAGGAAAAGAGACAATAAAAGGTATTCGAAGCCAGACGAGATGGTAATAGGCCCATGGAGACAAAAGGCAGCTGAGATTAGGTGTGAAGTATACTGGCAGGGTAAGAGACAGCTGCCAGGTGAGAGAGAGAAACAAAAGGAAAGGGGGGGGGGTGGTAAAGGAGGACCCAAAACAAAGGGGTGGAAAAAATTATAAGTAAAAAAGTAATAGGGGCCGAGGTTATGATCTGAAATTGTTGAACTCGATATTGAGTCCGGAAGGCTGCAAAGTGCCTAATCGGAAGATGAGTTGCTGTTCCTCGAGTTTACGTTGAGCTTCCGTGGCACAATACAAGAGGCCAAGGACGGTGAGGTCCGAGTGGGAATGGAGCAGTGAATTAAAATGACAGGCGACCGGAAGCTCGGGGTCACCCTTACGGACTGAACGGAGGTGTTCTGCAAAGCGGTCACCCAATCTGCGTTTGGTCTCCCCAATGTAGAGGAGACCGCATCGTGAGCAGCGAATACAGTATACTAGATTGCAAGAAGTACAAGTAAATTGCTGTTTCACCAGGAAGGGGTGTTTGGGGCCCTGGACAGTGGAAAGGGGGGAGGTATAGGGGCAGGTGTTAATTTCCTGCGCTTGCACGGGAAGGTGCCAGGTGAAGGGGAAGGGCTGTTTGGGGTGATAGAGGAGTGGGCTAGGGTATCTCGGAGGGAGCGGTCCCTACGGAATGCTGAAAGGGGAGGGGAGGGGAAGATGTGTTTGGTGGTGGGATCACTTTGGAGGTAGCGGAAATGGCAGAGGATGATCCGTTGAATGTGGAGGCTGGTGGGGTGAAAGGTGAGGACAAGGGGAATCCTATCGTGGTTCCGGGAGGGAGTGGCAGGGGTGAGGGCAGAAGTGCGTGAGATAGAACGGACACGGTCGAGGGCCGTGTCAACCACGGTAGAGGGGAATCCTCGGTTGCGGAAAAAGGAAGACATGTCGGAAGCACTGGTGTGGAAGGTGGCATCGTCAGAGCAGATACGGCGGAGACGGAGAAACTGGGAGAATGGAATAGAGTCCTTACAGGAGGCGGGGTGGGAGAAAGTGTAGTCCAGGTAGCTGTGGGAGTCAGTGGGCTTGTAGTGAATATTGGTCGATAACCTATCCCCAGAGATGGAGATGGAGAAGTCAAGGAAGGGAAGGGAAGAGTCAGAGATGGACCATGTGAAGGTGAGGGAAGGTGGAAATTGGAGGCAAAGTGAATGAAATTGTCTAGTTCGGGGCGAGAGCAGGAAACGGCACCGATACAGTCATCAATGTATCAGAAAAAGAGGTGAGGGAGGGGACCTGAGTAGGACTGGAACAAAGATTGTCCCACACAGCCCACGAAAAGGCAGGCATAGCTAGGAACCATGGGGGTACCCATAGCAACACCTTTGATTTGGAGGAAATGAGTGGAGTTAAAGGAGAAGTTGTTCAATGTGAGAACAAGTTCAGCCAGGCGGAGGAGGGTGGTGGTGGATGGGCACTGGACGGGCCTCTGTTCAAGGAAGAAGCGGAGCGCCCTCAGGCCATCCTGGTGGGGGATGGAGGTGTAGAGGGATTGTACATCCATGGTGAAAAGGAAGCGGTTGGGGCCTGGAAACTGTTAAAGTGGCGGAGGGCGTCCGAAGAATCGCGGATGTAGGTGGGAAGAGACTGGACAAGGGGAGAAAAGATAGAGTCGAGATAGGAAGAGATAAGTTCTGTGGGGCAAGAACAGGCTGAAACGATGGGTCTACCAGGGCAGTCCTGTTTGTGGATCTTGGGAAGGAGGTAGAAGCGGGCTGTGCAGAGTTGGGGAACTATGAGGTTGGTGGCAGCGGGGGGAAAGATCTCCAGAGGAGATGAGGTCAGTGACAGTATTGGAAATGGTGGTTTGATGTTCGGTAGTGGGGTCCTGGTCCAGGTGGAGGTAGGAGGAGGTGTCGGAGAGTTGGCGTTCAGCTTCCGCTAGGTAGAGGTCTGTACGCCAAACAACAACAGCACCACCCTTTGTCAGCGGGTTTAATGACAATGTCAGGGTTGGATCTAAGAGAATGGAGTGCTGCAAGTTCAGAGGTAGGTTGGAGTGAGTGAGGGGAGCAGAGAAATGGAGACAGCCGATGTCACGGCGGCAGTTAGCGATGAAAAGATCTAGAGAGGGTAAGAGGCCAGGGGGAGGGGTCCAGGTTGAACAGGAATTCTGAAAGCGGGAGAAAGGGTCAGTCGTGCGGGGGGAAGACTCCTGGCCAAAGAAGTGGGCACGGAGCCGAAGGCGGCGGAAAAAGAGCTCAACATCGTGCCGAGCTCGAAATTCATTGAGGTGGGGGCGTAAGGGGATGAAGCTCAGGCCTTTGCTGAGGACTGATCGTTCGGGGTCAGGGAGTGGAAGGTCAGAGAGGATAGTGAAAATGCGGCAGGGGGTGAGATTGGGAGAAGGGGGGTCAGAGGAAAGTGAAGGGGAAGAAGGTTCCAGAGGGGCGTTGGTGTCCAAGAGTTGATGAAGCTTGCGATCCTTGACATCGGAAAGGAAGAGAAAAAGTTTTTTGTTGAAGCGTCAGATGAGTCGAAGGATGAACTGGAACTGTGGACCCGGACAGCTTTGAGATAGAGTGCGCCGGTGTTGCTGAAGAGAGAGGTCGAGAGTGTTCATGTAGCTTTCATTGCTAGGGGGATAGAATATAAAAATAGGGAGGTATTGCTTCAGTTGAACAAGGTATTGGTGAGACCGCACCTGGAATACTGCATACAGTTTTGGTGTCCATACTTAAGAAAAGACACACTTGCTCTCGAGTCAGTACAAAGAAGGTTCACTCGGTGATGGGCCTTCAATAACCACAAAACTAGAAGTTATAGACTTAAACAAGTTGGCTTTTAATCACTAAGATCAGAGCTAACATCTCAACACGCCGACTGGTTCACAGGAATGAGTCATACAGATCCTGGGATCTTTATGTAAGAGAAGTCAGGGGCGGAGCCAAGAGCCAAGACCTGGAACCTCCCAGGTTAGTCGGGAAAGCGGAAGTGAAACTATACACAGTGGGGGAGGGTAATATACATGAGTGCAAAACGAATACAGGATCAAGACAAACAGATTTCATTACATTCACCCCTTCTATAGATTTAGTCCATCGGGGTGATGTTTCTTAAAAGTTGGTATAAGTGAGTCTGTCAGGAGGTTTTGCAGTTCTCAGTGATCGGCGCAAAGCCGGTTGGGGTGCCTCTAGGGGAGTGGATTCTGGTTCCTCCGCTGTCCGGGCCTCCGCAGTGTCTTCCAGGTTATCTGCAGCGTCCTCCAGGTTAAAGTTGGGTATTGATACCTCTGGGAGTCCTGTCTCTTTGTAGTGTAGGTCTTCATCGGGTAGTCTCCCATCGTTCTCTCCGCTCCCCGAGGGAGCGAGGTCTTTTATGGAAACAGTGTCCTCTCGCCCGTCAGAGTATTCGATATAGGCGTACTGAGGGTTTGCATGGAGGAGCTGTACCTTTTCCACAAGGGGGTCCGTTTTATGGCCTCTCACGTGCTTCCGCAATAGCACTGTCCCCGGAGACATCAGCCACGCGGGTAGAGATATGCCCGAGGTGGATTTCCGGGGGAAAACGAACATCTTTTCGTGAGGGGTAGCATTAGTGGCAGTACATAACAGAGACCTTATGGAGTGGAGCACGTCTGGGAGGACTTCCTGCCAGCGGGATGTCGGAAGGCCTTTTGACTTTAAGGCTAACGTGACAGCCTTCCAAACAGTAGCATTCTCCCTTTCCACTTGCCCATTACCCCGGGGGTTGTAGCTAGTGGTTCTGCTAGTGGCTATCCCCTTCGAGAGCAAGAACTGGCGCAGCTCGTCACTCATGAATGACGTCCCCCTATCGCTGTGTATGTAGTTCGGCATGCCAAACATGCAGAACAGATTACAGAGACACTTGATGACCGTGGCATTGGTCACGTCTGGGCAGGGAATGGCGAAGGGGAAGCGGGAATATTCATCAATGATATTGAGGAAGTATACGTTACGGTCGGCAGAGGGAAGGGGTCCCTTGAAGTCCAGACTTAGGCGCTCGAATGGCCGTGTGGCTTTGATAAGGTGTGCACGGTCAGGCCTGTAGAAACGAGGCTTGCATTCCGCACAGATGCGGCAGGCTCTGGTCACTGCCCTGACCTCCTCGATGGAGTGGGGCAGATTGCGGGACTTTATAAAATGGTATAGTCGGGTGACCCCTGGGTGACAGAGGTCGTTGTGGAGACCCTGTAATTTGTCCGTATGAATGCTGGCACACATTCCCCGCGATAGGGCATCTGGGGGTTCATTAAGGGCTCCTGGCCTGTACATAATATCATAGTCGAACGTGGATAGTTCGATCCTCCACCTGAGTATTTTGTCATTCTTGATTTTCCCCCTTTGTTTGTTATTAAACATGAAAGCCACCGACCGCTGGTCGGTGAGCAGGGTGAAACGTTTGCCGGCTAGGTAGTGTCTCCAGTGCCGCACTGCCTCCACTATAGCCTGTGCCTCCTTCTCGACAGAAGAGTGCCTGATTTCAGGTCCCTGAAGGGTTCGGGAGAAGAAGGCCACAGGTCTCCCAGCTTGATTGAGGGTTGCAGCTAAGGCAAAGTCTGACGCATCGCTTTCGACTTGAAAGGGAATGCATTCGTCCACTGCACACACTGCAGCCCTTTCAATGTCCTGTTTAATACTGGTGAAAGCCTCCCGAGCTTCAGCTGATAGTGGGAAGGACGTCGATTTAATGAGGGGTCGGGCCTTATCAGAATAATTGGTCACCCATTGGGCATAATACGAAAACAATCCCAGGCACCTTTTTAAAGCTTTGGGATTGTGTGGCAGGGGCAGTTCCCTTTAGGGGGTGTAATCGGTCAGGGTCCGGTCCAATTACCCCATCTTCCACCACACAGCCGAGGATACAGAGACGGGTTGTGTTGAAGACACATTTGTCTTCGTTGTAGGTTAGATTCAGCTTTAGGGCAGTTTTTAAAAATCTCGCAAGATTTAGATCGTGGTCTTGCTGGTTGTGCCCGCAGATAGTGACATTGTCCAGATAGGGGTAGGTAGCTTGTAGTTTATTCTCGTCAACCATGTGGTCCATCTCACGTTGGAAGACCGAGACCCCATTTGTTACTCCGAAGGGCACTCTGAGAAAATGGTAGAGGCGCCCGTTCGCCTCGAAGGCGGTGTATGGGCGGTCCTCTGTTCTAATGGGGAGCTGGTGATACGCGGATTTGAGGTCGATAGTCGAGAAGGCTCAGTATTGCGCAATCTGGTTGACCATTTCTGATATGCGGGGTAAAGGGTAGGCGTCCAGCTGGGTATAAATATTAACAGTCTGGCTGTAGTCAATTACCATCCGTTTCTTTTTGCTATTTTTAACTATGACTACTTGGGCACGCCACGGGCTGGTACTGCATTCAATAATGCCTTCCCGCAGGAGTCTGTCCACTTCCGCCTTGATAAAGTGTCTGTCTTCCAGACTGTACCGTCTACTTTTGGTCGCTATGGGCCTACAGTTCGGAGCGAGATTAGCGAATAAAGAGGGTGGGCTGATTTTTAAGGTTGATAGGCCACAGACTGTGAGTGGCGGCTGGGACCCGCCATATGCTAGCGTGACACTTTCGTGGTGGCACTGGAAGTCCAGGCCCAAGATTACATTAACACAGAGTTCTGGCATCACGAGGAGTTTAAAATCCTTGTAGTCCATGCCTTTTACAGTCAGTGTTACCACACAGTAGCCCAAAATGTCCGAAGTGTGGGGCTTAGCAGCCATAGCAATTCTGCTCCATGTAGGGGTTACCGTTAATGAGTGCCGCCGTACCAGGCTAGGGTGGATAAAACTCTCGGTACACCCACAGTCAATTAAACATTTCATTAAATTCCCGTTTACCTGTATGTCCATCATGGATTTTGTCAACGGGTGTGGCCTGGATTGATCCACCGTGATCGAAGCCACTGTTGGGCCCTGGGTGGCCGTTGAGTCGGGAAAAGATGGCGGATCCCAAGATGGCGGCACGCACGGCACGCACGAGGTGGTGACGGAGTTGGAAATCGGATTCCCCCTGCAGACTTTGCTAAAATGCCCCTTTTTCTTACATTTGAAGCACGTAGCGTCCTTCGCTGGGCATCGTTGTCTGGGGTGCTTGGCCTGGCCGCAGAAGTAGCATTTCGGGCCTCGAGACATTGCCGCTGTAGTAGGACTCCTGGGTGAACTTCTGTATGGGGACTCCGGCGGCGTAGAGCTGGTCTGAGACCTGGATGGGGAAGATGGCTGATTCCAAGATGGCGGCCCCCTCGGCGCGCACGAGGCGGTGAGGGCCGCATAGCCGGAAGAATAAGAGTCAGAGTTTTTCTGGGCCACGTCCAGCGATCGCGCAGTGGCCACTGCCTTTTTTAAGTCCAGGACCTCCTTCTCCAGCAGTCTCTGCCGGATATAATTCGATTTGAGGCCCGTGATGAAGGAATCGCGGACCAATTCGTCAGAGTACGCGTTGGCCGTCATGGCCTTGCAGTTACAGTCCCGGACCAGGTCCTTTAGGCCCTGTAAGAAATCGTCCATTGATTCCTCTGGTCGCTGCCTGCGTGTAGCCAGCAGATGTCTGGCGTACACTTTGTTTACCGGCCTCTGGTATTGGGCCTTCAGGATAGTGATGGCCTCCGTGTAAGAGGTGGCGTCCCGGATGAACGAATAAATCCGATGACTTATGCGAGTAGTCAGTAGACTCAGTTTATCTACCTCGCTAGCGGATGAGGACCCCGCGAAGAGTTCGAAGCATTTGAGCCAGTGTCCAAATTGATTTGATGCTTCAGCAGAATGTGGATCCAAGTCCAGACGCTCTGGTTTTAGGAGTCGATCCATCCTAGTATTCTTTAGTGATTAAAATTGATGGGCCTTCAATAACCACAAAACTAGAAGTTATAGACTTAAACAAGTTGGCTTTTAATCACTAAGATCAGAGCTAACATCTCAACACGCCGACTGGTTCACAGGAATGAGTCATACAGATCCTGGGATCTTTATGTAAGAGAAGTCAGCGGCGGAGCCAAGACCTGGAACCTCCCAGGTTAGTCGGGAAAGAGGAAGTGAAACTATACACAGTGGGGGAGGGTAATATACATGAGTGCAAAATGAATACAGGATCAAGACAAACAGATTTCATTACACTCGGTTAATCCCGGGGATGAGGGGATGGACATATGAGGAGAGGTTGAGTAGATTGGGACTCTACTCATTGGAGTTCAGAAGAATGAGAGGCGATCTTATTGAAACATATAAGATTGTGAAGGGGTTGGATCAGGTGGATGCGGGGAGGATGTTCCCGATGATGGGTGAAACTAGAACTAGGGGGCATAGTCTTAGAATAAGGGGCTGCTCTTTCAAAACTGAGATGAGGAGGAACTACTTCACTCAGAGGGTGGTAGGTCCATGCAATATGCTGCCCCAAAAAGCTGTAGAAGCTACATCATTACATAAATTTAAAACAGAAATAGACAGTTTCCTAGAAGTAAAGGGAATAAAGGGTTATGGGGAACGGGCAGGAATTTGGACATGAGTCTAGGTTCGGATCGGTCATGGCCCTGTGGGTAGCGGAGCGGGCCCAGGGGCCATGTAGCCTGATCCTGCTCCTATTTTGTGTGTCTAATTCTGTTAGATTCAGGAGATGGTTCAGTGATAGTAGATTGGCGGTTAGGATCAGATCAGCCATGATCTTATTGAATGGCGGAGCAGGCTCGCGGGGCCGATTGGCCTACTCCTGCTCCTATTTCCTATGTTCTTATGGCGTTGAGCGTGGATCTCAGGATGCGGCGAGAGCAGTAGTTCGAGGAACGATGAATATCTTGGAGATATTTGTAATCCTGGGTGGATCCGAAACACGAAGGGTGGAAGTTGAGTTGGAATCCACGTGGAATAAGTCGGAACCGGAGACGGTTGCTGAGGAAAATGAACCGGAGACAGTTGCTGAGGAAAATGTCTCTTACCCTGCCAGTACACTTCACACCTAATCTCAGCTGCCTTTTGTCTCCACGGGCCTATTACCATCTCGTCTGGCTTCGAATACCTTTTATTGTCTCTTTTTTTCTTCTTTTGTTCGATCGCAGTCTTGCCTTTGATCTATTTTATTTTCTTTCCAGTTTTGAAGAAGGGTTTCAACCCGAAACGTCAACTCAAATTTCTCTCCACGGATGTTGCCTGACCTGCTGAGTTTTTCCAGCATTTTCTGTTGTTATCTCGGATTTCCAGCATCTGCAGTATTTTGCTATCGTAATGGTGAAGATCTTGTGGGGGAGACCAGAACTAGGGGCCATAAATATAAAATAGTCACTAATAAATCCAATAATGGATTTAAGAGCAACTTATTTAACCAGGGAGTGGTTAGACAATGGAACTCGCTACCACATGGAGTAGTTGAGATGAATAGCCTTTAAAGGGAAGCTAGATAAACACATGAAGGAGAAACAAATAGAAGGAAGTGCAGCTAGGGTTAGATGAAGTAGGCTGGGAGGAGGTTTGTGTCGAGCATAAACACCAGCACAGACCAGTTGGGCCGAATGGCCTGTTTCTTTGCTGTAACTCCTAAATAACAGTCTATTTTTTTTCTGAATTAGCTGCTTTTTCAGGGCTGTGCCAGATTTTTTGAAGCTGTTTGTCAAGTTCTCCTGGTTTTCTTGGTTAGCATGTATCTTTATTTTTATTGCCAGGGCCTCTTTCTACCCTTCAACCAACACCACCAAAAGCATAGTAACATGTGATTTTTTTCATTTTCTGTTTGTGGGATCTTGCTATGCTCAACTTGGCTGCCACAATATTACAGCATTGACAGTATTTCAAAAGTAATTTGTTGGATGTGGAATGATATGGGCTGTCCTGAGAATGTGTTAAGGCACTTTATAAATGGAAATCCTTTCTTCCTTCTGGGGCAAACATACTAACCACTTCCCAATAAAGAACATCCAGGCTTGGGCGAATAAGTGGCAAGTAACATTCACACCACACAAGTGTCAGGCAATGACCATCTCCAACAAGAGAGAACCTAACCACCTCCCCATGACATTCAATGACATTACCATCACTGAGTCCCCCACCAACAACATTCTGGGGTCACCATTGACCACAAACTCAACTGGACCAGCCACATGTACACTTCTTGGACACTAAGAGAATCAAGGGATATGGGGATAGGGTGGGAAAGTGGAGTTGAGGTAGAAGATCAGCCATAATCTATTGAACGGCGGAGCAGGCTTGAGGGGCCGTATGGCCTACTCCTGCTCCTATTTCCTAGATTCTTATGAATGCAATGGCTACTAGAGCAGGTCAGAGGCTGGCTATTTTGTGGCAACTGGCTCACTCCCCAAAGCCGCTCTACCACCTACAAGGCACAAGTCAGGAGTGTGATGGAATACTCTCCATTTGCCTGGATGCTTGCAGCTCCAACAACATTCAAGAAGCTTAACACTATCCAGGACAAAGCAGTTCACTTGATCAGCACCCCATCTACTGGCTTAAATATCCACTCCCTCCATCATCGGCGCACCATGGCTGCAGTGTGTATTATCTACAGTATACACCACAACAACTTGCTAAGGCTTCATCGGCAGCATCTCTCATATCCGAGACTGCCACCACCTAGAACGACAAGGGCAGCAGGCCCATGGGAGCACCATCACCTCCAAGTTCCCCTCAAAGTCGCACACTATTTTGACTTGGACATATATTGTCATTCCTTCATCGTCGCTAGGTCAAAATCTTGGAACTCCCTACTTAACAGAATTGTGGGTGCACCTACACCACACTGACTGCAGAGGTTCAAGAAGGCGGCTCACCACCACCTTCTCAAGGGCAATTGGGGATGGGCAATAAATGGTGGCCTTGCCAGCAATGCTGACATTCCGAGAATGAATAAAAAAAAGTTACTCAGCTGCTCTCCCACTGCTCTGACAGAAGGTTCAAATAGTGTCACAAATAGAAGGATTGGAGCTTGCAGTCTTCCTGATCTAGGTCTAAAAATGGTGCAAGTCATAGGGATTAAAAAGGAAGGAAAGAAAATAAATGAAAAATAGGTAGGAAATTATTATTTTTAAAGCTCCTCCATGATACATTCTATTGTAATTCATAACAAATTGTCTTAGTTGATTGTAGTTTTCAGTGTTAACCAATGCAAAAGATGAATGTATCCATTCTAAATCTTAAATTGTCTTGCCAAAGAGCATTTTAAAAATATATTCATTACACTATAATGATGCTTTCTCTTGGTCTGCATTACTACTGGTTTTAAAATGATCTTCCACTATAGAATAAGTTTAAGTAGTTCATCAGGGCTAATCGCTTTGAAACATTAGTGATTATATTAACTTTATTTCACTTATACTGAACTGAATTAGACAACCATCTGGATTCCTTCATTACTTATTTTTATATGTTTAGATGCATGTGCTTCTATTCATTTTTATTTATTAATGTGTTTTGATGTGAGCTGGGAAGTTCTTAATTTTTTGACCTGATAAATGCCACCCAGCTTGTTTCAAAATAGAATGATTTTTTTTTGCACATTAGAATGTACACTTCAGAAACAGTCAGGTCTCCTTTTACACAGCTTGAGCAGTTTAGGTGACATTTCCAATTCTCCACCCGAGAGCAGTATCTAAAAATAAATTGATTGTTCAGATGTTGTCTTTTGCCCTTGGGGTGGGCACACATCAAGCATTCTACATAAGGAAAGCAGCGAAAAAAGCTCGCCAAAAGTAAAAGATAGAATTTAAAATGATAAAGGGCTAGTAAGTGTCAGCACAGATTTAACCCTGCGCATGCTGAATGTCCTCTTCGGCTTTCTGACTGTGTATCGATAACACTTGCAATAATGAAAAAGCTGCCAGTTCTCAACTCATTTTAGCTGAAAAATCTAACTTGTTTTATGTATCTCATCTGAAAGCTAAACAGCACTCCATGTATAAATAGACTGCAAATAATCTGAGTTGGCCCTTTTGATCGGAAATCTCACTCTTATCATTTCCCTGGCATTGACAGCTCTGAATGATTTCCTGAGTTTTGTAAAAGAATAATGACCTCAATAGGAGACTCAAATCCCAAACCCAACCGAGACACTCAGATGATAGACTAATTATGAGAAAGGTTACAAATGGTTTCTGAACGTTATTGAATCCTGTCATCAGCTAACTATGATAAGGATAGGTAAAGCTTTTTATTACTTTAATACTAACTAACTGAAGAGACTTACGTTGGGAATGTCCTTGGGGGTTCTCTTGATCGATTGCTGTAACTTTGATGGAAGGTTGGCAAAAACCCAGGACACACGTGTTATGTTCAATAAAATATTTAGACTATGAATTGTTTGCAAATCTCATCAAAGAGCATACATCAATGAAAAAAAGATTGAAAATGCTTCCTGAGCCCTCACAAAGTAAGCTGCAGCTACCTGAAGCTCCTCACAAATGGCAGCATAACTCAACTAGAAAACATGTAGATCAGGATTCTCATTTTTAACAATTTAACTACCCCATGGTCCCAACCCACCCGTTTTTTAGGTAAACTTTCCCCCCTTTAAATCTGTAATAGGATCATAGACATTTATGGCACAGAAGGAGGCCATGAGGCCCATCATGTCCATGCTGGCCAAAAAAGAGCTATCCAGCTATAGTAATCTGGGATGTTATGATTAAGGTTATCCACCAGGTGGTGCTGTAGCCAATGCTGCTACTAAGGTCAGAGATTTGCTTCCTGTTAAGATCAGAGGTTTGCTTCCTGTGTAGGTCAGCACAAGGTGGAATGCCAGGATGCTGATGCAGGCTGTCTGTAAACGTGTTTCCCAGTTGTTAATAAAGTACTCATGTTAATTCTAACATCTAGCCTCTTTGAGTTCCTTGTCCACTTTCTGGATTTATCACATTTGGCAACGAGGCAACTGAGGCATAAAGAAGAAAAGTCTGCCGGGATGTTTAAACAACAAAATCACGAGCTAAAGTTAGCTACAAGCTGGAAGAGAGCATGGCTGCCACAGTAGGAACGGTTTCCGCTTTTGATATTCAAGCACAAACCTGGGAAGAATACTGTGAAGTGTTGGGTTATTTTTTCGAAGCAAATGAAATAAATGATGCCAGAAAAAGGAAAGCCATTCTGCTTAGTTCAGTGGGAAGCCAAACCTACAGTTTGATGAAAAATCTGCTCAGTCCTGAAAAGCCTGGAGACAAATCATTTGTTGAATTAGTGGCTTTGCTAAAAGAACATTTCAACCCTAAGCCTAGTGAGATTGTACCGGTTCAAGTTTAATTCAAGGAACAGGAAAGAGGAAGAGAGCGTAATGGACTATGTAGCGGTGTTGTGTAAATTAGCACAAGATTGCAATTACGGGAACAACCTGAAGGAAATGCTGCGAGATAGGCTAGTTTGCGGAATTATGGACAACCGAATGCAGCGTAGATTATTATCCGAGACTGGGCTTACTTATGAAAAAGCATTGGAACTTGCTCAAGCCATAGAGACAGCGAACCGAGATGTAAAAGAAATACAGGGTTCAGACAGGGCTAATGCTACACAAGTTGCAGGTCAGGTTGTTGTGCACAAGTTGAACATTCGTCAGAAACCACAACGTGAGCATGTGAAGGCATGTCATAGATGCAAGGGCGATCACCTGGTGAGTGAATGCCGGTTTCTGGAGGAAAAGTGCTACAAGTGTGGGAAACAAGGGCACATAAAATGAGCTTGCAGGGCGAAATCACCTGTGGAGGAATCCAAACCAAAAGGGGGAGGACAGCAAAACCAAGGGAGAGAAGTGAAAAAACATGGAGCACACCACATCAGCGGGGAAGCTGAGGGAGAAGAGGACATGTTCATAATGAATAGCATGTTAGAGAACATTCCAAAAGTGGCTCCTATCACATTGCAACTGACAGTAAATGACTCTAAGGAGAACTTTGAAGTGGATACAGGGTGCGGTGTGACCATAATGAACAAGGCAGAGTACTCAAAATTGTGGAACCGTGCAAAAGTTCCAGAGTTAAAGCCTTGCTCCCTGCATCTTAAAACATATACAGGTGAACGAGTAGCAACATTAGGTACAGCTAAGGTAACTGTGCAACACAGGGACACAGTGGAACAGCTACCTGTAGTTATAGTATCAGGTACCGGACCAAACCTGTTAGGTCGGGGCTGGATAAAAGAACTTAAATTAGACTGGGGAGCAGTACATCAAATAGATGCGGGCAAACAGTTGACTTTGCAAGAAGTGTTGAGTGAACATGAGAGTGTGTTCAAGGAGGAACTTGGCACATTTAATGGCCCCCCCAGCTAAGATTTATGTAGACAAGGAGGCACCGCCAAGGTTTTTTAAACAATGACCTGTGCCTTATGCCATGAAGCCAAAGGTAGAGGCTGAGCTTGACCGTCTATTGAGAGAGAACATACTGGAGCCGGTGAACTGTTTGGACTGGGCAGCTCCCATAGTACCTGTTTTAAAACCGGACAATTTGGTAAGACTCTGTGGAGACTATAAATTGACTGTCAATCGGGTGTCCAAACTAGAGCAGTATCCTATTTCCAAAACAAAGGATCTCTTTGCAAACCTGGCTGGAGGAAAGAAATTCACAAAGTTGGATATGAGTCATGCCTACTTGCAGATTACACTGGATGACGAATCAAAGAAGTATGTCACCATAAATACACACAAGGGCTTGTTTACATATAACCGCTTACCGTTTGGTGTCTCATCTAGTCCAGCTATCTTCCAGGGGACAATCGAAGGTGTACTGCAAGGGATTCCACATGTTTCCATCTATCTGGATGACATTCTGGTGACGGGAAGAACCGGCCAGGAGCATCTGAGCACTCAGAGAGGTATTACAGAGATTGGAGAGGGCAGGGTTCTGGCTCAAGAGGAGTAAGTGCACTTTCCTGGGGAATGAGGCAGTGTTCCTGGGACACAGAGTGGACGCCACTGGGCTCCATCCACACAAGGAGAAGGTACAAGCACTGCAGGACGCCCCTGCTCCTACAAATGTGGCTGAGTTAAAAGTTTACCTGGGACTGCTGAACTATTATAACAGGTTTTTACCAAACTTGTCAACTGTGTTAGCACCTCTTCACAAACTACTGCGCAAGGAGACACAGTCGCAGTGGGGAGAGGAGCAGGGGGTTTTATTTGAACAGTCCAAGAAACTGATGCTGTCGTCGGATGTGCTGGTTCACTACAATGCAGAGAAAGACATCATTCTCTCTTGTGACACTTCACCTTACGGGGTGGGGGCAGTTCTTTCACACTGGATGGAAGGTGGAACTGAAAGACCAATAGGGTTTATGTCCCGAACTCTAACACCAGCGGAAAAAAACTATTCCCAGTTAGACAAAGAGGGGTTAGCAGTAATGTTTGGGTTACAGAGGTTCCACAAGTACATATATGGCAGGAAGTTCACCATATGCACCGATCATAAACCTCTTCTCTCTCTTTTCAACGAAATGAAAGCAGTTCCACAGATGGTGTCACCCCGGATCCAGAGGTGGGCAGTGACGTTGAGGGCATATGAGTATGTCATCGTCTACAAGGCGGGCAAGTACCATGGGAACGCAGATGCCTTGAGCCGTCTTCCACTGCCATGCACACCTATCCATGCAGCTCCAGAGGACAGAGTTTTGATGTTGGAGGACACTGACACGGCACTTGTGACTGCAGAGCAAGTAAGAACATGGAAAGGTAAAGATCCAGTACTGTCTAGAGTTTGAGAATATGTGGTGAGGGGATGGCCACAGCATCCGGAAGGGGCTGACTTCACACCCTACAGTGTCAGGAAAACAGAGCTGAGTGTGCAGGATGGTTGCGTGTTGTGGGGAGCATGAGTGATTATTCCATAGCCAGCATGACAGTCTATCCTAGAGCAACTACATCAGTGTCATCCTGGGTCTCGCATATGAAAGCCTTGGCTAGGAGTTACTTGTGGTGGCCAAAGCTAGATGAGGAGATAGAAAATCTAGTCAAGACATGCAGCACTTGTCAGGAACACTGGAAGGCACCAGCAGCGGCTCCTCTCCACTCCTGGGAGTGGCCGGATAAACCATGGAGAAGATTGCACTTAAATTATGCGGGTCCATTCATGGGGAAGATGTTCCTCATAATCATTGATGCACATTCCAAATGGATGGATGTTTATCCTGTAAATTCTGCTTCTGCCACTACTACTATAGACTGCCTGCGTCGGAGCTTCAGTAATTAAGGGCTACCGGAGATCATGGTGAGTGACAAATGCCACTTGTTTTGTGAGTACAGAGACAAAAGAGTTCTTGAGAAAAAATGGCATAGTGCAGGTGACCTCGGCTCCATATCATCCGTCCTCGAATGGACTTGCGGAGAGAGCCGTACAAACATTTAAGGAGATGATGAAAAAAAGTGCAGAAGGGAGTTTAGCAGCCAAAGTGTCATGGGTTCTGTTCAGCTACAGAATAACACCTCAATCCACCACAGGACTCTCTCCTGCTGAGATGTTATTAGGTCATAGACTACGCTCCACTCTTGACCTTGTCCACCCAGACCTAAAAAGGAAAATGGAAAACAGACAAAACAAACAAAAAGAGAACCATGACAAAAGAACAAAGAGCCGAAATTTTGGAGAAGGAGATGCGATCCTTACCAGGAATTTCAGTTATGGACCAAAGTGGATTCCTGGCTTCATAGACTCAGTGACAGGTCCAGTATCATACAAGGTCATGTTGGGAGATGGTAGGGTAGTACGCAGACATGCAGATCAGATACTTCCCAGACAAGGGGAAATTGAAATGAAGGTTCCAGATGCAATGACTGAAGACAGGGTTGCCCCCAGTTATCCAAGTGCATCTGTGGTGCCACCACCAGGGACAGAGATAATTCCACAGGAACCTATCCGTCAAGAGGAAACCATCGTTGCAGAGTCAGATACTCTGAGCACTGCTCAGGAGCAGCTGGTGGCTTCACCACAAACAAGCAGGGACTTTACTGTTAGACGTTCACAAAGGACTCGCAAGCCACCAGAGAGATTGATACTGAACTGTTAGATTCGTCAAGTATGGAACATGATGAATGGAGACTCCTTCTGTGACCCTCAGGAATGGTTGTTTGTTAAGAAATTCATACTGAAATCTTATGGGGGGAGGGATATAGTAATCTGGGATGTTATGATTAAGGTTATCCACCAGGTGGTGCTGTAGCCAATGCTGCTACTAAGGTCAGAGGTTTGCTTCCTGTTAAGGTCAGAGGTTTGCTTCCTGTATAGGTCAGCACAAGGTGGAATGCCAGGATGCTGATGCAGGCTGTCTGTAAACGTGTTTCCCAGTTGTTAATAAAGTACTCGTGTTAATTCTAACATCTAGCCTCTTTGAGTTCCTTGTTCCACTTTCTGGATTTATCACACCAGCTTAATTCCACCTTCCAGCTCTTGGTCTGTAGCCTTGTAGGTTGCAGCACTTCAAGTGCATATCGAAGTACTTTTTAAATGTGATGAGGTTTTCTGCCTCTACCACCCTTTCAGGCAGTGCGTTCCAAACCCCTACGACTCCCTGGGTGAAAAATGTTCTCAACTCCCCTCTAATCTTTCTACCAATTACTTTAAATTTATGCCCCCTGGTTATTGACCGCTCTGCTAAGGGAAATAGGTCCTTCCTATCCACTCTATCTAGGACCCTCATAATTTTATACACCTCAATCAAGTATCCCCTCAGCCTCCTCTGTGCCAAAGAAAACAACCCCAGCCTATGAATCTTTCCTCATAGCTAAAATTCTCCAGTCCTGGCAACATCTTCGTAAATCTCCTCTGCACCCTCTCCAGTGCAATCACATCCTTCCTGTAATATGGTGACCAGAAATGTATGCCGTACTCTAACTGTGGCCTAACTAGTGTTTTATACAGTTCAAGCATAACCTCCCTGCTCTTATATTCTATGCCTTGGCTAATAAAGGAAAGTATCCCGTATGCCTTCTTAACCACCTTATCTAGCTGTCCTGCTACCTTCAGGGATCTGTGGACATACCCTCCAAGGTCCCTCTGTTCCTCTACGCTTCTCGGTGTCCTACCATGCCTTGCCTGGCTAGCCCTCCCCAAATGCATTACCTCACACTTCTCTGGATTGAATACTATTTGCCACTTTTCTGCCCACCAGACCAGTCCATTGATAACTTCCTGCAGTCTACAGCTTTCGTCCTCACTATCAACCACACGGTCAATTTTTGTATCATCTGCAAACTTCTTAATTATGCCCTTACATTGAAGTCTAAATCATTGATATATACCACAAAAAGCAAGGGACCTAGTACTGAACCCTGCAGAACCCCAATGGAAAAAGCCTTCCAGTCACAAAAATACCCATTGACCATTACCCTTTGCTTCCTGCCACTGAGCCAATTTTGGATCCAACTTGCCACTTTCCCTTGGATCCCATGGGCTTTTACTTTTCTGATCAGTCTGTCATTTGGGACCTTGTCAAAAGCCTTGCTAAAATCTATGTAGTCTACATCAAACACACTACCCACATTTACCCTCTTGTTAGCTCCTCAAAAAATTCTTTCATTTATGATGCCATTCAACACTTTATTGATGATGACATTGAATAGGATATGGAATATTCTTGCTTCATTCCTCTGTTGAAGGAGATAGGGCTGGATTTTCATTGAGGAGGTGGGTAGGAGGCGGGACTACAACTTTTGGGGTTGTGGTCCCGCCTCCATCGAGTTCTAGCCAACCCACACGATTTAGACTTGATTGACCTTGTTGAGCCCGCCCAGCGGGCTCAGAAGGCCAATTAAGGGCCACCCAGCAACAGCTGACGTCACAGATTGAAATTTCATCTGTCAAGACCTTTTGACAGATGAAATATCAAAGTTTCACAGCTGTTTGAAGCTGTCAAACACTGACAATCTGTACTCCAGGTTAATTCCTTCCTCTCAGGATGATTTAGAGATGACAGCTGGCGGCCATTCTGCTTTCTGTGCTGGTGAGATGAGGGACTCCCGAGGCCTGAAGGAAGGGAGGCTGTAAAGGTAAGTAAAGGTTAGTAGAACTTCTTTAAACACTTTACACAGACCAAACACACTTACCTCTGCACTCATGCACCCATCACTCACCTGAACACCGGACATCTTGACCCCTCCAAGCCTTTCATCCCGACGACCCGCCTCGCTAACTTGGCGTGGTTTGGAGCGGTCGGGAATCCTACATTTCAACAATGAAAATAGGGATTAGGCTAAAAACTGCCTGTTAACTACTTGTTAACAGGCAGTAAATAGGCACTAATCCCCTTCCCGCCTTGGGGAGGCGGGTCCCAGAGCGGGGCGGGCACCCGCTTCCTTTGAAATTGGCATGGAGGTGGGTTGGGGGTGGGATGGGGTCGGGACCCCCGATTTCGGGATTTTAAATCCCCACACACCTCCAATCCCGACTCCACGGCCCAATGAAAATCCTGCCCATAGGCTCAGTGAGTCTCCCAGCTACCTTTACATGGATCTTTGAGTGGACTGCACATCCTGGATAAAATCCAAGATTTGGTCATGTATGCCCATAGTTTGTAGCATCTTCATCATGGCCACATGAAGAAATAAGTCAATGGTCTTACAAAAAAGCGATAAAAGTAACGTAAATGGGTTTCTCCTGAGACTTAGGATGCTCCACCGTCTCAAATAAAGCCTCAACCTGACCTACACATTCCTCATGAGAGTGAAAACTAGGCAATCCTATTACAGATCCATGGGCCTTCAGAACATCTGATATATATGCCATGACAATGTGAAAAACCATTAAAGAGATTCCTTTGCAATTTTTGGTGTTAGAAGAAATCCTCTA
Organism: Somniosus microcephalus; assembly: GCF_052327205.1. NCBI lineage: Eukaryota > Metazoa > Chordata > Chondrichthyes > Squaliformes > Somniosidae > Somniosus > Somniosus microcephalus. The sequence goes on from NC_140988.1 coordinate 179,839,188, forward strand.
GAAACCACAACTGGCCCATTGAGGCCTTCTATCTCTGCAGCACACTCTACCATTTTCTCCAGCTTCCATGTATATGGGTTCTTGGTTTGGTCTGTTGGGTCAGCTGCCAGTTCAGTTTAAAACTATCAGTGGGCCAGACAATCCAGAGTATTCAGTAGAATGATTCCACAGGGAACACTATGGGGCAAAAATTGGCTCGCACCCCCTTTGGGGCGATAACTCTGCTGGGGCGCTACTTTTAGCGCCCTGAAATAGTTATCGCCCCCGCACCCGTAATTGAATGGTAGCACCCAAGCAGGAGGCGGGGCTCCCTCTCCCTCTTGGTGCGCTCCAGTTCAATATCGTGGCGCTATGTGCAGCGGCACCATGCATGCCAGCACATAGCGCTGCGGTACTGCAGGCCTCCCTCCCACCACACCAGGGCCACCAGGTACCGGGCTGACGGATCGCAGCCGGCACTCCACACCAGGAGGCCAGAGGGGACAGGTGCTGGCAGGCAGCCCACAAAAATAATGGCTGCCCGGCACCTGCCCTTTAATTAGCGCAGCCCCGGCCACAAGAACGCCCCCTGACCCTCTCGGACATAGCGCCCGGCAGTAGGTCAGAGGGCGTGAGCGGGGGGCGTGAGCGGGATGCTGCGCACGGTAATGACCTCATTGCCGGAGGTGCAGCACCGCGGGGCGCTACTGGCTACCGCCGCCGCTAACCTCCTGCTGAATTTCACGCTAGCATTAGCAATAGCGGGCCACGCCCAGGTGCTGGTTGCTTCACGCCCCATTAGCGCCCCTGGGAGGCACAAAGCAACCGAATTTTGCCCCCTATAAAGCTAAGTAAGTAAATAAACATGTCATGAGATCCAGAATCTGCAAGGAGATGTGACATAGAGATCAGATCCAGAATGGAAGAAGGAGGGGTGGCGACACAGAAATGTGGTGTACAGCAGAGCGCTTTGGGAATCAGGGAGGAAAGAGAAAATGTGGAGAAGAGCCACTGGAGAAACAAAAGTAATCATTCATGCTACAGTTTAATGAAGATTTTACACCTGGATACAGTCACCATGGTTAAAAGTGTATTAAAATCTTTTTTTTGTATTTTCCAAACATTATAATATGAGCCAAATTGTGCTGAGATGCATCACAGTTTTGCAATAAATGTCATTGTATTCTTTGTTCATCACAATCAGAATGAAGTGAGACTGCTTTGCCCTTTGGCCTACCCAGGTGTAAAAAGTGCCTCTTTATATCCTCACTAATCCGTGATGTTAATCATTATTTTTGTTTTACCCAGTGGCTTTTCTCTGTATCCTGACCTGTGCTGCCATGTGCTCATTCCTGCCCTGACTTCCAAAATACTCAGATGTGAGGTACAATGGTAGGTCAGTGTATAGACTCTGTCGTCACAACTCCTTCTTCGTTGCTGCGTCTGACCTCTGCGACACATCTCCCTGCAGATTCTGATCTCATTACATATTGACAATAAAAGCCGAGAATTACTTTAGGCAATCAGAGCAGTTGAATGTTTAATGTTTTAGCACAACATTCCGCTATCCACTCTATTAGTGCAGACAATTAGATGGATAGAGGAATGTCATATCAATGGGCTAAGCATTTTTCCACTCTTATTGACAAAACCATATTTTCTAGGCTAATGTCACTTTGAAGTAGCATCAGATTCAAAATGTACCTAGATTTTAATGTTTTTGTGAAAAAATAGCATCACAAATATAATTGTAATATACTACAAAGACCAAAAATAACTAAGGAAGCCAGCCATCACATTGAAAGGAGAGATAGGAAAACACAATTCCTCAGCCGGATACATCTATCAAGCACCACAGCAGGAGGAGCATAATAGCAGAGATCAGAATACAGAGGATAGGTATTTGCATTAAAAAACTATAGTTTACAAATAAGTGAAACTGAATGCATTCACCACTAAATCTACTAATTGTGCTGAAGTTTTTTTTGTTATTCACAGCATTCTTTTAGCATGAATGAAAGGGAATAATTTACAGGTGGAGAAATGGCCCAGAGCCCATACAAAATGTTTAAGATCCTCTAACTTTTTAATGATTTTTTACATCCGCATGTTACTATGAAGTTACGGTTCCCTAGATCAGCAGTTTGCCTAAGTTGATGACACAGAAAGATTCCAGTCACGTCAGAAAAATAGCTGTGCAGAGAGTTGAATTACAAGGTCAGAACACAAAAAACAGGCCTTCGAGTGGGCATAACTAGGCCTGATACGGGATGTAGCAAGGAGCTGTAGGATAAACAAGCTGTCTACAAAGAGGGCAACAAGACCTTTAGAACAGAGATAAGGAGGAAAATGACCTCATGAGGCTGGGAGGGGGCTGTCATAGGCAGCCTCTCCCTTGTAATTGGACAAAAGGATGGTGAACAAATGATTGACACCAGGTATCCACCAGCCGACCGTAATAACTATAAATATAGATGACCGAGAGAGGAAATCAGACAGCTTGGGGCGAAGGCTTCTTCGAGGTGGAAATCAATGCTGGCTCAGGCCTAACACCTTGACTAAGTTTAGCCTCTGAGGTGGATCAATGCTGGCTTATGCCTAACACCTCCAACAGTTCGGGGGACGATTTAACAGAAGTGGCTGCTGTTACTGACTGCAGAGACCTGCTGACCCGAGACCTCCACGCTGTCTCATCGATCATCTAACCAACTGTCTGTCCGGTCATGGCATTCCAATTCTGGAGTCATAGATTGCTCTCTACTGTCACGGGTTGTATGTCTATTATACTCAGCTTAAACCACATGTAATATCTGATTATGCTTTAAAACTGTAGCTCTTCAATAAAAAGCCTTGCAACTCCTAAGACCCTTTGGGTAATCTGTGTGTGACCTGTGATCCTAAACTTACAGTGGTGTCAGAAGTGGAATCACAGAGTTGGGAGTTGTAAGGACCGGAGGGACTTGGTCGACCGCGCGTGATTGTCATTTAAGACTAAGTAGGGAACTCCCTGAAAGAGGGGAGAGAGAGAGAGAGTGGGGTAAAGTTAAAACCAGACATACAATGGCGTTGGCATGTCTATCTTGATTGCGTGTTGTACTTAACTTAATAAAAAGCCTTACAACTCTTAAGACCCTTTGGGTAATCTGTGTGTGACCTGTGATCCAAATCTTATAATACAAATAGCAAATCTTGCTTTTTTTTGTATTGTCTCTCTACTCTTGATGACTTTAGCAATTTATTTTTTCAAAGTTAGGTCAAGCAGGACATTACAGTTTTACTTTCTATCTGTGCAGTGCTTGCTTATAGTCAGCATTACTGCACTAAAGCATTTGGATTCAGAAGAGCACAGAGCAACCAAAGGCCGCTGACAAAGTCCCTTCTGTCATGTTTTAAAGTTAGTAAAGTGGGAACAACATATTCTAAAATGATATGTTCCAGGAGAAAACACGGAAAAAATGAAGTGTAACAACTTTGAGAGCAGTTTTGACAGAACTGTTCAGCTGACTGACTCCCTCTTGTCTCTTTCACTCCTTCTCTCTTTTACTTCACCTATTGGATCCCAGATCAAAATATGAAGAATAGCTACACCGACAATGCAAGAAAGCTAACTTGCATTTTCTGTTAAATTTCAAAATACTCACTTATGACTCTGCCTGTTTATTATTGGTCTTGAAAGTGCACTCACATCTTTAACCATCTTATTCTCATTTCATACATAACCAACAGCTATTTCCCCTTGTTTACACAGTACATGCTTCTTGCAGAGAAATGATTAGCAATCAGATGTTTACCAACATCTGGCAAAAGAGGAGCAACAGAATTATTTGACCATTTCCAATAAGCTCAGGCTACCGACTCATGGAATTTAGAGGGAATATGTGAGAAATATGCTTGACAAACACCTCTTCAGTTGGATAATTTTGTATGAAATAATCATTTCAATGCTGGGATTTTTTAAGTTAATCTTATAATCTACTATTTTCTGCTTTTTTGTGAAAGCCCCAGCCATAATCTAATTCAATTTAAAAAGAGTATAGAACAAACATTGAGGAAAATGTTGGAATTTATAGTTTATAGTTAAGGTTTCAGAGGACAAAAGTCTATTCAATATCCAATAAGATCCTACAGAGCATGAATACATGATGCTTAGAATGGGATCCTATATGATAAACAGTGAATCCTAGTTCAACAGAGTCTTGCAGAAGTTCAGATAATTATTATGCACTGATTTCAAGAGTTTGGGGGCTAAATTCGGTTGATTTGTACCTCCTGTTAGCACCCTAAGGGGCGCAAATCAACTAGCGCCTGGGTGCAGCACCGCTAACGCCTCCCACGAAATTCAGCGGGAGGTTAGCGGCGGCACTAACTGTTAGCGCCATGTGGTGCTGCGCCGCCAGCGATGATGTCATTGCCGTGCGCAGCGCCCCGCTCGTGCCCCGGCTGTAATATTGGGTGGCACCCCCTCCCCCCTCGATTTACCGATGTCCGCCGGGGTCAGGGGAGCCAACCTACAGCCGGGGCGGCGCTAGTTAAAGGGGAGGTGGTGGGCGGCCATTTTTGTTGCTGGCTGCATGGCAGCACCTACCCCCGTTGCTGTCCCCGGCCCCCGGGAAGCTCCCCCGTGGGATGCCGGCTGCTCACCATAAGCCCGGCACTCCTCTTGAGTGCTGGGCTTGTTTGCCGGCACTCCCGATCCCTGGTGGCCCAGCTGGGCGCTGGGACACGCTGCACCAGGCCCCTTCCCCTTTAATAAGGAGAGGAAAGCCTGCAGTATCGCAGCATGACGTGCTGCAGCGCCATTGCCACGATATTGGTTCTCAGCGCCCCAAGAGGGACGCAGGGCGCTTCCAGTAGCACCCCTCCTCCCTCTCAGGGTGCTACCTGGGAAAATCGGCCGTGGGGGCGCTACCCAATTTTTACCCCTTTGTATCTTGTGGTAAAGGGGCCTTTAGGGATAAGTGACCATAATATGATTACATTTTACATTAAGTTTGAGAGTGATGTAGTCCAATCTGAAACTAAGGTTTTCAATCTAAACAGAGGAAACTACAAGGGTATGAGGGACAAGTGGGCCATGGTGGATTGGGAGACTACACTAAAAGGTATGAAGGTGGACATACAATGGCTAACATTCAAGGAAATAATGCATAAGTTGCAACAAACATATATTCCTCTAGGGCATAAAAACCCAAAAGGAAAGGTGGCTAACAAAATAAATTAAAGCTAGTATTAAATCAAAGGAAGAAGCTTATAAAGTTGCCAGAAAAAGCGGTCAGCCTGAGGATTGGGATCTTTTTAGAAATCAGCAAAGGGGGACCAAGAAATTGATAAAGAAAGGGAAAATGGAATATGAGCACAAACTAGCGAAAAATATAAAAATGGATTGTAAAAGCTTCTATAGGTATGTGAAAAGGAAAAGACTGGTGAAGGTAAATGTAGGTCCTTTACAGTCAGAGAGGGGAGAATTTATAATGGGGAATGAGGAAATGGCAGATAAATTAAATAAATACTTTGTTTCTGTCTCCACGGAGGAAGACACAAAAAACCTCCCAGAAATATGAGAAAACCAAGGGTGTGGCGAGAATGAGGACCTTAAAGAAATTATTATTAGTAAAAAATCAGTACTAGCAAAATTAATGGGGCTACACATCGATAAATCCCAAGGACCGGACGACCTACATCCTAGGGTTCTGAAAGAGGTGGCCATTGAGATAGTGGACGCATTGGTTGTCATCTTCCAAAATTCTATAGATTCTGGAATGGTTCCTGCATATTGGAGGATAGCAAATGTAACCCCGCTACTTAAGAAAGAAGGGAGAGAGAAAACGAGGAACTACAGACCTGTTAGCCTCACATCAGTAGTTGGGAAAATGCTATTATAAAGGATGCAATAACTGGGCACTTAGAAATTAATACAGGTTGAGCATCCTGAATCCGGCAACCTCAGGACCGAGGCCGAGCCGGTTTTTGAGTTTTTCCGGACTTCGGAACGTGTTTCTGTTGTCCGAAGTCCGGAAATATCGCAACTTGGGCTCGGGCATTTCCAGACTTCAGACATCAGAAACACGTTCCGAGTCCGGAAATGCCTGGGCCCAGGTTGCGGTTTGACAGGGTGTCCGGATTTTGGAACATTTTACGGACTCCGGACGACCCTGCCACCAATCGTCCCGGAGTTCGGATTCTGGAACATTCCAGATTCCGGAACTCCAGATTTTGGACGCTCAACCTGTAGTAAGATTGGGCAGAGTCAACATGGATTTATGAAAGGGAAATCCTGTTTGACAAACCTATTGGAGTTCTTTGAGGATGTAACTGGTGGAGTAGACAAAGGGGAACCGATACATGCGGTGTATTTGGATTTTCAGAAGGCCTTCGATAAGGTCCCACACAAGAGGTTGGTGAACAAAATTAGGGCACATGGCATTGGGGGTAACATACTAGCATGCAGCAAGCCATTAGGAATGCAAATGGTATGCTGACCTTTATTACAAGAGGATTTGAGTACAGCAGTAAAGAAGTCTTACTCCAATTATATAGGGCCTTGGTGAGACCACACCTGGAGTACCGTGTACAATTTTGGTCGCCTTACCTAAGGAAGGATATATTTGCCATAGAGGGAGTGCAACGAAGGTTCACGAGATTGATTCCTGGGATGGCGGGACTGTCGTGGGAGAAGAGATTGAGTAAACTAGGCCGGTATTCTCTTGAATTCAGAAGAATGAGGGGATTTCATTGAAGCATACAAAATTATTACAGGGCTTTATAGGGTGGATGCTGGGAGAATGTTTCCCTTGGCTGGGGAGTCTAGAACCAAGGGACACAACCATAGGATAAAGGGTAGGCCATTCAGGACTGAGGTGAGAAGAAATTTCTTCACACAGAGGGTGGTGAATCTTTGGAATTCTCTACCCCAGAGGGCTGTGGAGGTTCAGTCATTGGGTATATTCAAAACAGAAGTCGATAGATTTCTGACTAGTAAGGGCATCAAGGGATATGGCGATAGGGCCGGTGAATGGAGTTGAGGCAGAAGATCAGCCATGATCTCATTGAATGGCGGAGCAGGCTTGAAGGGCCAAATGGCGTACTCCTGCTCCTATTTCTTATGTTCTTAAGTATAGAGCATAAGTGGGGTTACAAACATGGCCAAAATTATAAGGCAGCAATATTTTTTTTTAAATGAACATTTGATGATTGGTTTATATTTTAGAAACGTCTGGAACAGCAAGTCAATAATTTTAATCCCCAGTCAAAACATAGGTGGATGGTAACTCAACAGTTACATATACCATGTGTTCAATGCCATGGATTTGGATTCTGCATGATCTTTCAGACAGAAGAGCTTGAGGAGAAAGAGGGGAAATGTAGAGCAAGAAAAACTGTAAAAGCATCTCTGCAGTTACAATTCATTATAGACATGTTACAGGGTTAAATTGAACTTTATTTAATTAATCAATTCTTGGATTAAACAGGGTAATAATGTTATCATGTTCTGTGGTGAAGTTTGAACTGAACTGAACTAAATTGTTAGCTCACTGTCAAATATACTGCTTCATGGCCTGCGAAGGCCGCAATGGTTAAGACAGTTTATTTGGAACTTTGACATGGAATTAGAATAAAAAGAATAATTCGTAAAAGTTATTGAGAGTGTGCTGCATAAAGCCCAATTAGGCTACAATACACCATGATAAAAGTGGTGGTTATGTAGTAAGATGCATGTAGCTTAACCAGCACATAGGGAATATCAGAAGTAATGACTTACAATAGGGGTTTGAATTCAAGACCACAATAAACGTGAAAACACAGACTTGAGGTGATATGTAGAAACGTTGGATTTTCTGGGGTTGAGTCCCTGATTGGAGAGCTTTTGCATCCTTTTCATAACCTGTCCTAAATGTTAACTAAATACAGTCAGTTGTGTAAACAGATTACTTTTTCTATCTTAGTGCACAAATGGTGAAACTAAGTGTTAATCTAGACCCCTGTACTTTGAAATGGGTATAATAGAGCCCATTAAAACACTCAATTGATACCGCCCTCCATTACTGGACTGACATTATGTTGCATAAGGATTATGCTAATAAATACCAAGCAATGCAAAACAATTGAGGCCCTTAGATCCTCACAGTCTAGTGGACATCATCAAAGTGTATTTGTATAGCCAAGATCTGCCATGTGGGCTGACTCGACAACTCTCCTCAATAGCCATGAGTTATGAAGCCATCCACATAAAGGTTGGATCTCACCCATCACTTCAGTTTGTGCAATCTTCATATTGATTTAACCAAGCTGATATACTAATAAACAAACAGTATAAATTATACATTTTTAAGTAACTGGAACCATAATCTTTCAAAAGATGCAAGATGTTTTCTCCTACAATATCATGTGTACTTTAAAAGTATTAATCTTGTGAGGACTTCATCTTTGTACTGTCTGCACCTTATTTATTACTAACACTGTGACTCTTAATTAATGCTTCAGCAGACATCTTGCTAAACCTCAGACTGGGAGATGACAGACTACTGCCCGTCACCTGTCTCACTCAAATAGATACGTGGAATGCTCAATTTAAACCTTTGTGTAGTGTATGTACCCGTCTACCTTTAAGGGAACTATTGAATGTAACCGTTCACCTTTAAGAGAACTACTTTAGGTGTGGCACTATTTGTTTGGCTTCTGTATACTGTAATACCGATAGTGACCACACCAGTATATAAGTGTTGTGGCAGGATTGCTGGGGCAGATTCGCCCGGACCTTCGAATAGTAAAGACCTGTTTGTTTGTTACTTCTGAAGTCTGTGTATTTATTAACTGCACAACCCACAGACTTTACAGTGGCGACGAGTCCGATCGTACCCTGCGGCAAGATTACCAAAAGCAACGAAGAGCGTCGAAGAGAGACAACCGCCCTCGTCGTGCTACCAAAAGAAAACACGAGGCTGCAACAACAGAAAGCAGGAAGACTAACAACAAAAGCTGTATCAGCAACAGGCACTGACTACCCTTCTGCCACGGTGCGGAGTGAGCTGACCAGCAAGAAACAAGGCGGCCGAAGAGACTGTGAGTAGGGGAAGGTGTAGAAGTATCCGGAGGATAAGGGCAGAGCACTCGACCTCGGTCGAGGGGGAGCTGTGCCGGCCAAAAGTCGGGTCCAACGGTGTCGGGTGACAGCCGGACCGCGATCGACGGGAAAAATCCGGGCAGCGACCGCAGCCACGAAGCGCTGAGCCTGCAAGTAGGCGCGGGAAGAGAAACCCAGCCGCAGCCGGGGAGGGAAACACCGGTCTGCGAGAGGGCTGGGGAGGCGAACGGGAACCGTGCGGGTGAGAGCCGGGTGCGGAGAGAGAGACTGCGAGGAGCCAGTCCAGCGGCTGAGCTGTTCTCCACCAACGGGGTACTCAGAGCCGGCAAAACCGAACGTGCGGGAGTGGGTGAGAGACACAGCCGAAAACGGGGTGAGAGACCGCGCGAGAGCCAGTCCAGCGGCTGAGCTGTTCTCCACCAACGGGGTACCCAGGGCCGGTAACACCGAACGTGCGGGTGAGAGAGCGGCAGAGCCGGGTACGGAGAGAGAGACTGCGCGAGAGCCAGTCCAGCGGCTGAACTGTCCTCCGTTAACGGGGTGTACCCAGCGCCGGTAGAACCGTGCGGGCGGGAGGAAAAGACATAGCCGAGTAAGGGGAGCTGTGCGGTAGCCAGCCAGCGGCTGAACCTGTCCGCTGTGGGGGGAAGCGTACCCCTTCCACCGGGAAGAAACGCGGGAAGCCGCCATTAGGTGGAGAAGACGCCAGAAGTGGGAAACCGCCATTGAAGTGGGCGGGGCGAGAAAGGAAGAGCGGGAAACCGCCATTTTTGTGGGAAAACCGCCATCTTGATTGACATACCGCCATTGAAGTGGGCGGGGAGAGAAAGGAAGAGCGGGAAACCGCCATATTCGCGGGAAAACCGCCATCTTAGAAATAAACAAATAAATAAGAATACTTAAAGAAATACTGGTGCTGCTCCCAAGGGAAGAAAGATGCCTAAGCGAGGGAATATTAATGATTTTAATTCTGAGATAGAAGACTGGGCCACGTACGTGGAACGCATCGAGATCTATTGTGAAGCCAACAAAATAGAGGAAGACGACAAGGCGATAACATTGTTAAACTCGATGGGCGCAAAGACATACGGGCTCTTGAAGGATTTACTAGCACCAGCTAAACCGGCGGATCAGTCTTTCGAAGAGATTGTGGTTGTTCTGAAGGACCACTTGAACCCCACACCGTTGATGTTGGCTGAACGATTCAAATTCTATGCAAGAACGCAACGGAAAGACGAAAACAACGCAGAATACTTGGTCGAACTGCGTAGGCTAGCGAAATACTGTCAGTTCGGAGGGAATCTGGCAGAGGCACTGCGAGACAAGTTCGTAGGCGGATTGTCCAAGGAAGGGACGCAAAAGCGCCTACTAGAAGAGAACGACCTTACACTTGACAGGACTGTCCTTATAGCCGCATCACACGAAGCCGCAGCGAAAGGAACGGCGGAAATGCAACTAAAGGCGGCGGCGCTCGGGGTGGACCAAATTACCTCGAGTACAACAAAATGCTATCGTTGTGGGAAGACAACACACGACCAGAATCAATGTTGGTTTAAGAACCAAGAATGTAGGAAATGTGGCAAACTGGGTCACATCGCTAAGGTATGCCGGTCAGGGAAGAAGACCAACAACCAAAGGAAGCCATCACAAGAAAAGTACAACAAGGTATACAAGGGGGCTGAGAAGAGTTCAGACGAACAGAATCCAGACTCAGATCCAAACGGCCAGGAGCTGGGTAGTCTGAGTATCCACCATGTGAGTAAGGAAGCTGACCTACAAACTATCTGGGTCATGCTAAAAATAGCTGGAGTCCAAGTGAAAATGGAGTTGGACACTGGATCAGCTGTATCAGTCATAAATCGAGGGGATTACCACCGGCTATTCTCACACATACCCTTAAGAGATACCAAGTTCGTATTGCAGACATACACGGGGCATAAAGTATACCCCATGGGAAAAATAAGAGTCAAGGTGAGAGATAGGGGTAAAGAACACCCAAGAATGAACTTGTATGTACTACATGAGGGAGGACCACCACTTCTAGGACGGGAGTGGATCAAGAAAATAGACATGGAATGGCACTACCTACAAGCAATGACGAGTGAGGACTCGGTGCAGACAAGCAGCTCAGACCCTGAGCCGGAAGACGATAAGTCCAGCCCACGTATGAAAAACAAGGTTAACATGAACTCACTAAGGTTGGAAAAACGATGGCGTGCATAAAGACAGAGAATTCTGAGTCTGTTCAAGTCACAGACATATGCATTACGGAGGAACACCGAGCTCGAACTCAACGTTATTTCAAAGTACGACAACAATTCGAACAATTAAGTTACCGTCTCGTACAAGAGATGAAAACAATGAAAAAGTTCTATGACACCGAATGGGAGAGTCTGGAAAGACAACAGAACCTGCTGGCTCAAGCAGAGAGCGACCATAGAGCCATCGTGACCAATTGCCGATCACACCTCCCTTATGATGTTCAGGAGTTAGAATATTTGCATGATCTAGAGATACAGCATAAAGGCAACCCACGCTACACTGAGGATTTTGTTCTGCAATTGGAGACGGAGCTAGTGCAGGCAAGGTTAAGAGAAGCTGAATCGCAGTGTGCACTTAAAGAGATGCAGAAAAAAATCTTGGTCATGGAAAAGAGAAACGCTTCTTTACCTGATGTGAATAATGTGGCCATGTTGCAAGAGGAGCTTATCACTCAGTTAAATGAAAATAAAGGGAAAATGACTGAGATAGACTGCAAGAATAAAGAAGATTTGATGGCAGTGAGACTTCAAGAGGCAGATAGCATAGCAGTCTTGGCTGAACTCCAACAGGAAATTGCGAAAGAAGCAAATGAAGAGGAATCTTCAGGAAGCCGGGATTTTATTCCAGTTCTTCTCTACGACTCCTTACAAGCAGAGTGTGAGAAGTGGAAAGAACAGTATGAACAGGCCCAGGCTACAATTCTGGAGGGGATTAACTCGGCAACCTCCGAAAAGCTAGTTTCAGTAGAAGCATATGAACAACTAAAGGTTGAACATGAGCAAGAAGTCCAAAGGCTGCAGGAAATTCTTGATGAGCTCAAGGCCAAGACAGACTCATCGGTAGAAGTTCCATCCATAGATGAGAATTTAGCGGCGAAAGACATGGCAGAACATGAAAGACAAGATGTCCAAGAACTCATAAAAATTTGGAGGAAACCCAAGACAAATATGAGGCGGCAATGACCGAGGTTCAACGACTTGAAGAGCAGAGTCAACTGGGAATCCTTTCAGTGGAAGGGAAGGAAACTGTAAGAAACACAGAGACTGTAAGAATGGGCTCTGAACATGAGCTTGGGAGCATCAAGGCGCAACTTCTTCGAGCACTTGAAACCAAAGTACAAGAGGAAAGGAAGGTGAAAGCATTGGAGGGAAAGGTGGATGAAATGGTGAAGACTCTGATCCACAGAGTCCCCGCGGAAGAGTTAACGGTCAGCCAACTCCTTCACATGCTGAGAGACAAGACTCCACAATGGGAACACGAGCTTCAATCTGCAAAGGGAAGGAATTCGGAGCTCCCAAAAGTTACAGAAATAACTGAGGTGGCAACACAGATTTTGTGTTACAGTTTACTCTATGAAGAGTTCATTGAATCACGTCAATGTGAACAGAAGAATGCTGAAACAGCTGCTTCAGTAGAAGGATTAAATAGCCTGATACCGCAATCCCCGGTGGAAGGGAAGGTATTGAACTCACAAATGAGGTCAGTAGTGAAGGAATGGCAGACAACCCAGGAAGAGCGGGATGAATATGAATGCATGAAGAAGTCTTTTCAAGAAAGATGTCTAGGGAAGGAACCACCGTCAGCTAACGTCCAGACGGGTGAGGAGGAAGAAGAAGGCTCTCTCGCTGGCCTAACTCAGGATGAACCCGAATATTACCATGACCTGTTGAGTGACACTGAATATTACGAGGATGTGGTCTGCCCAGCTTGTGATGAAAACTCCCAAAGTGCTGAAATCCGGAGGAAGCACTTAAGGTCTAAGGAACATAGAGAGTTGGTGGCGCTACAGCTGGCAGCCGAGAAAGGAGCTCCGAGAGTTTCAAAAAGGCAGAAAAGAAAAAGAAGAAGCAGAAGATAATAACTGTCTAAAATATTAGCACTTCTACCATCTCAGGCGGAACACTACGAAAGGAGCTAAATTAGTTGAAAAACTGGAAAATGTCAAGACAGCCAGTTGGTTGTAAAAGTCCGCACTGCTGGTTCAACAGGACGAAAGTTCAAGCTGTTACGTCAAGAAAAAGGCTATGGAGGAGTCACGCTAGCCAGGTGAACCGGCTACACCAAAGAAATGTTGTTCGGAACGAGTCAAGATCAGAGACTGAATCTATTAACTGTTTCCGCAGAGACTGAACCTGTGAACTGTTCCCACCGAGATTAAATCTGTAAATTGTTTTATATGACATTGACTCCACCGAGATTATATCTGTAATTTGTTTATAGGAAGTTGAAGATATGTATGTTTAACGGAGACTCTGTAAGTAATAAGCTAAAAAGGGAGGATTGTAGTGTATGTACCCGTCTACCTTTAAGGGAACTATTGAATGTAACCGTTCACCTTTAAGAGAACTACTTTAGGTGTGGCACTATTTGTTTGGCTTCTGTATACTGTAATACTGATAGTGACCACACCAGTATATAAGTGTTGTGGCAGGATTGCTGGGGCAGATTCGCCCGGACCTTCGAATAGTAAAGACCTGTTTGTTTGTTACTTCTGAAGTCTGTGTATTTATTAACTGCACAACCCACAGACTTTACACTTTGTATTGCCAAGCTGAAAATAAATAGAAATCCTTTGGTAAGCTATGTAATTTCACACAATGAGTTAGGTTCAAAGTACTTTAATGGAACCTTGGAATGAATGAACCCACCAATTACATGCATATGTAAGTAAATCCAACACGGTATTCATCAGATGATTTTAGTGCCGACTAAATCAATCAAATCCTACAAATGTTTCCTTTTTTTGTTTAACAAAATCCCAATTCTTACTTGCACTTGTTCCATTTAAAGTGGAAACATAACTGGTTCGAAATTAGGGTGCTCCTCCCACGCAGGGGACTTACCCTGAGCACAAATGTTGAGGTCCGACGAGCCCTGGATATTGGGCTTCGGACCTCATTGCCATACTGATGGATATGTGGGCGGCAGCAATCAGGTAGGTGGTTTACAAGTAAGTAACTTACCCTTTTTCTGCAGGCGATCTGTAGGGTTGGCTGCCTCAGGGCAAACCAATGTTGTAGTGGGGACCTCAAGCAGGCATTGTGCCCCTTATTTGCATATGCAAAGAGCCTAACGCCTGCTTCAGGCATGGTTAAAGGATGCCTCTTGTTTGTACTTACCCAATATGGTGGGAGGTACACTTCTGGTCAGAAGTGTGTGCGCGCTACCTGCCCGCCATTTGGGAGACTTAGGAGGCCGTGTATCGCCTGAAAAACAGGTTCTACGCAATCCAATTTCTAAGCCAACATATCTTTCTACAATCAGTGCTAACCATGCACAAGTTTGATTTTTCTGTTTAAGTCAATCACATATCAACATATATTGTGGTACGTTGTATTTTCATATAATCCAAAATATTGACAGCATAATTGTGAACAACAGATGGGAATTCTGTTCACTAGCTTTCAATTCACAGTCTATTTCCCTGGAGAAGGAAAATTATGGTTAAAAAAAGTCACCTTAGATAAAGCTGGTATTTCATCCATTGGATGTGTGGAATCAAATATTAATGAATAACACTGGCAGCGACATTGGAGGGAATGTTTACTTCTCGATGCGCTGTGAGCGGGGCGGGGGGAGTGGGTGCGGTTCGGTAGCGTATGGGAAACCCGTAAGTCTGTGTTTCCCCGCATGCTGTGGAGATTTAACTCCAGAGCTTGTGTCAGTGACAGGATCCGTGCCTGATTGACAGGCTTGGCTTCCAGTCGAGCAGGGAGCACTCCGGAGGAGGCCATAGGGCCAGGTAGGTCTGAATTCGACCTCGGGAGGGAGGGGGCTCTGATCCCAAGGGGGGTCCAAACCCTGACCCCGGGAGGTCCGAACCCAAGGAGAGTTCGATCCCCCAACCCGAGGGGGGATCCGACCCCTGACCCCGGGGGTTCAATGCGGTGGGGGGGGTGCTGTTTGTATGGGGGGTGTGGTCTGATGGTGGGGGAGCTTGGGAGACCGTGAGGAAGCACTCCTGCTGCTCCTGGCTCACAAGGAATGCTGTGAAGGCACTTACCTCTTCCCCGAGGCTGTCCTCGCCTCGTTACAGCTGCTGGGTTTCCTGAGGCCTGGGAAACCCGGCCGGCCACAGTACAATCAGGAAAGCTGGTTAAATCCGAGGCTTCCAGCCTCAGTAACATATTTAAAATGCCAACCCACCTCTTGGGAGCGGGTTGGCTGCCCTCCCTTGACCTGCTTCAGTAAAACCCGGAAGTCAGCAGATTGGAGCTGGCTTCCCGACAAGCTTCGAATTTTTGCCCAGTTAACCACCCACCTGCACCTATTCCCACCCACTCACTCATGTTAAAATTCCCCCCATTGGCCCTGATATTAATCTGAAGGTGGCTTCCGTGTGTGGGGTGGGCGGGGGGGGGACAGGGTGTGGAATTGCTTGCAGGAAACTCGAAAATCAACTGAGTGGGTCGGAATCTGGAATCCTAACTCAATTGAACCAATTAATGTTGACTTTTGGTTTTTGTGTCCCCAAGCTGCACAGTGGGTGTAATGCGCACCAGCGTGACACAATTTCAGCTGTATTTAGAGGGGTGGTCCACAAATGGAATTTGGAGGTGTTCAGGATGGATGGTGAATATAGAACAAGGGCAGCACCCAGATTTAATGGCGCCTCACTGGAATTACTGCTGGGTGCAGTCAGGAGGAGGAGGGACATACTTTTCCCCAGCAATGCGAGGAAGAAACTTGCCGCTCTCACCGAGAAGGTGTGTTTAGAGGGAGCTGAGGAAGTGAGCAACAGGAACGTATTGCCCAGGTCATGGATGCAATATAGGAAGCGACTTGATGACCTAACCGGCTCAAGTAAAGTGAGTACATTTGCTGATTCAACTACATCCTGTGCTTTAAGCCTGCCCCTTTCACTCTGTCTTGCTAAGCATTCTCCAACACATCACTCCTCAGACCCACTCAACTTTCAGCAGCATCCAGCCTTCACCTTCTATGTACTTCGTCACCTCCCCATTTAGCTATCCACCATTGACCATTACCCCAATCATTATGCAATGTGATGCATGAGTCTGATAACCACCCTCACCGAATGCATCCATCGGGTGAATACCTCACTTTCACTCACCCACAGGTCTGTTACTTGGCCCCTTGTAGAAGAGAGCGCAAAATGCAAGGGAGAGGGAGAGGACTGGAGGTGGCCCGCCACAACGTCCAGCTCACTGATGCAGAGGAGGATGTCCTGCAAATAAGTGAGATATTTACATCCCTTTCAGTAGGAGATGAAGAGAATGGGAGTTTGCAGATAGCTGGTGACAGAATTACAAATATCTCTGACCCACATATTCATTTCACCAATGACTGAACTATGAGAAAACTCAGTATGGTGATTGTCAATATTGTGACTTTGCCATGACTAAATCATATCTCTTTCTTTTGCTTTCACGCATATAGCAGGACGATTCTTCAGAGGACCTCATTCCTTCTGAGGGTGCACTGTCACAGGACTTATAGCCATGCACTAGCGCACTTCAGTGGGTCCAGTTAAAGAGTTAGTTGGTTTTTCACCTCGAAGGTGCTGGTGGTGGGAGCAGAATGCAGGTTTTATATAAAAGCAAAATACTGCGGATGCTGGAAATCTGAAATAAAAACAGAAAATGCTAGAAATACTCAGCAGGTCAGGCAACATCTGTGGAGAGAGAAACAGAGTTAACATTTCAGGTCGTCTGACGAAGGGTCATCGACCTGAAACGTTGGGGTTGATTTTCAGTGTGCCGTGAGGCGGGCTTTTAGGCGTGCGGGGGGCTAAAATCCCGAATTCGGGGGTCGCGACACCATCCCGCCCAAAACTCGCCTCCATGTAAGTTTCAAAGGAGGCGGGTGCCTGCCCCACACTGGGACCCGCCGACCCGAGGCGGGAAGGGATTAGTGCCAATTAACTGCCTGTTAACAGGTAGTTAACAGGCAGTTTTTAGCCTAATCCCTATTTTGAAGGTTGTCATGTGGGATTCCCGACGGTTCCAAACCACGCCAGGTTAGAGGAGTCGGGCCGTCGGGTTGAAGGACTTGGAGGGGTCAAGATGTTAGTGTTCAGGTGAGTGATGGGTGCATAAGTGCAAAGATAAATGTGTTTGGTGTGTCTAAAGTGTGTGAAGAAGTTTAAATTACCTGTACTTACCTTTACAGCCTTCCTTCCTCTAGGCTTCAGGAGTTCATCATTCAGCCGGCACAGAAAGCAGAATGGCTGCGATCTGTCAAAAGTGACAGCCTGCAGCTTTCAGTGCTGGCGAGATTTCTAACTGAGTCTGTGTAGAAGGACTCAGGTTAGAAGTAAGACTGTCAGTGTTTGACAGCTTCAAGCAGCTGTGAAACGCTGATATTTCATCTGTCAAAACGTCTTGACAGATGAAATTTCAGTCTGTGACGTCACCTGTTGCCGGGTGGCCCTTAATTGACCTGCTGAGCCCGCTGGGCGGGCTCAACAAGGTCAATCAAGTGAAAATTGTGTGGATTGGCCGCATCTCGATGGAGGCGGGACTAAAACCCAAAAGTTGTAGTCCCGCCTCCTTCCCGACTTCTGAATGAAAATCCAGCCCCTTAACTCTGTTTCTCTCTCCACCTGACCTGACCTGATGAGTATTTCCAGCATTTTCTGTTTTTATCGCAGGTTTTATATGTTGTGTTTCACACTAGGCCTTCACGATATTAGGACATCCCTGGCAGCAATGTAAGCAGCTGGTCTGGCGAAGGGTGTCCCATCTTCATCCTCCTCCTCCTTCTTCACTTGCTCCTGCTCATCTATATCCTCCTCATCCAAGGATGAGTGATGAGCCCCTTCGTCCTCCCCCACCTACAAACCTCTCGCTGTGTATATGCTGATCCCACCACAGCACGTTGCCGCTGCCATGGATGGTGATGGTCTTCCTCCTGTGATGTACTGTCAAACACATCCAAGGCGCCTCCCATCCTGATCTTATCAATTTGAAATCCTCCAAGGTTGTAAAAAGCTGTATCCACACAAGCACTTTCTGTCAAACGTTTGCCGGAGGGAACTGAGACACCAGCTGCAATAAGTGAGCTTTTATTCAGACAGGACAATGACAAGTTTAAATACCCATCTGAACTGCTGCTCAAACTCGCCTGCATTTCCCTGGTTAGTTTTCCGAGCCCCGGGAAATCCGTCCTGCTCAAGTAAAATATGGAGCTAAGTTAAAAACAATTTAAAAATACCTCATTAATGTCTCCTGAGGACATTAAATGCACTAATACGTACCCAACGCATCCAATTAGGAAATTCCCAACTTTGGCGAGTAGGTTTCTCGCTGGTGTCCAAACGTGCCTCTGTTAAATATGGAAATGGGCCTGTTGGAGCTGGATTGCGCTCCTGCTCTAAAAATCAAACATGTTTTCCCCTCCACCTGCTCCCAACTTACCTGCTATTGGGGGTTAAAATTCTCCCCAATGGGGGGCGGGGGAAGGGTGAAATCACCTTCAAAATGACACAAATGTATAAAATATACATTACATTGACCTCAATACAGATGGGAGACATTATTATGAAGAAACAATCTGAAGCTGCAATGCCCCGTTCTTTATTTGCACTTCTAACAAATTTAGCGTCTCAATCATCCCAAATTCCGTGATTTCTGAGAACAGGACTTGAAAAAAGATGGAGATACAGCGGATTTCTATGGAAACACTTCTGAGGCCTTAAAATTGCCAATTGCAAACATTTCATGACATTTTGGGAAATTTTATGAACTTTCACGATAAGGCACTATGGAAATCACTGGAAGAGCTCACTTTATAATTCTTGGAAGAGCAACTCAGAAGCACTGGCAGGTTGGCTGCACATCTATAGTTACACATTAATTGTGCCTTTTCTAACAACATTTCTCCAGTGGCTTGATTGATTCTGTTCCAAGTAGTTAACAAAGATCTACCAAAAAAGAGTCATTAAGATTTTATACCCATCTATTAGGAAAATAACATTTAATTAATTAACAGAAATTGTTACCATGGAAACTATTGATGTGGGTAATCTGTATTTGTTACAAAGTAAAATGGGATGAGGGATGATTTTCTTAAAAGCGTTACTACGGGCTGAATTTTCAGGTCACCCGTCTGGCAGAAATGGGGCAGTTGTGACCTGAAGATAGAGTGTAAGCACTTGCCACCCCATTGAGCCATTGCCTTTTTGCTGGGGTCCTCCAAGTGGGCAGCCGCAGGCACCCAGCTGATTGAAATAATGTGACGTCACTAACACCCCGATGTCATTTTATGGTATATGGGGTGGTCTGGTCGAAGAGGATCCCAAAGGTAAGTTTCTACTTGTTTTTATACGGTCAGGAGCAGCAGGAGTGTTCCTCCAGGCTCCACAAACTCAGCCTGGGCTACTGCCGCTTCGGATTCCTCACCTCCGCAGACTGGGGCCCTTCCCTAGGAACTTACCTTCTTCCAGCCCAGAGGCCAGCTGGGCTTCCTGGTACTATGGCAGCCTGGAGCCAGTGGGCTGCCCTGGGACACTTGGATTCCAGCCACAATCCGCTGATCTGATACAAATGAGGCCCAGTCCTAAAAATGTATTCTGCCAGCCAACGGATAATCAACGCCTACTCCTTACATAGGAATGTACAGGACTGGAAAAGACCAATGCAGTCCACCTAGCTGGTCCCAATACCTAGAAAATTCATATCCTACATTTCCTCTCATACCCCTCTATCCAATTTTTTTTAACCAGATACTTATCCAACTCTCTCATGAATTTGCTAATACAACTAGACCCCACTACCTCCCTTGGAAGCCCATTCCATACATTCAAAACCCTCTGCGCAAAGCAGTTCAATTATGCTGTTATTTCGCCCTCCCTCTTTTAATTTTGAGAATATGCCCTCTTGTAGAATCTGTGACTGTATTAAACATATTAATGCTTACCTAGTCTGTACCTACATGATTCTGAATACTTCAATAAGATCATCCCTGAACCTTCTTGTTTTGGTGATACAACATCAACTGGGCAGAGTAGTGTCCCCATTACATTCACATTTCGTTAACACCATTACAATGCAAAATTAGCTCAGAGGTAGAGGGTCCACTAACCAACTATGGCTATGCTAATTCACCTTTTAAGCAACATCGACAATGTTTATAAATTGTTACATTTTTCTCTTTTTCGTTTATATCTGCAATTTTCCTTCCTTTAATTTCACTTTTACTTTAGCTTTTTTTATTTTATGCTCATGTTTTTCTTTTTGTTTCTATTATCACGTTAACTTTATTTTTCTTCAACCTTTATTCCTTTCTACCTTTTTTGTGCTTTCTTTGATTTCTCTCCTCCTCTTCTCTTTTTAGTCTCCGTTATGATCCTGGGACACTGCTGTGCTAGCAGGTGGAATTCTGAAGCAACGATTCCCATTTCAAAAGATCAACAGTGGCAAATCTCATTAAGCAATGCAATGTCATTGCATATTTCCACATCTTATTAAACATGTCCTCCTTCACCATCTGGCCCCTTTAAGTGAAGTTTGCATATTAATATTTTTCTTAAAGGAAGAAGTTTAAGATCTTTTGTTGAAAATATTAAATTATAGCAACCTGTTATATCATTTCAGAAACAGTGTTAAATTACCAATGTTACTCAAGTGTCTGAGGCTGCAACAGTACAGTACAAATGGCATATAATAAATAGTATTGGATTTTAATGGTTTTTCTATGACTTTAATGTGTGAATTCCATTCTGAATTGATGTCATTTCAATTACATTTTAGCAGCTGTCAGACGAGGATATACTGAAGATAGTAATCTTCAGTTTCTTTAAGCTTCGTCTAAACAAATGACAGCATGTAGAATGAACCATGCGGGAGTCACTGCAGATTCTATTAATAACACTTCATAATAACTGAAGCAGCCCTATGGTGAGCTAAATGACTTTCCAATTCAATTTTCTCCTCAGTAAAGCTGCTGAATCATGGAATTTTAATTTCACCTCAACAACTGCTTCTCATACTTTGAAAACTTTAGAAATACGCTCATAAATGTTTCAGCAGAACACTTTAGAAATAAAATCTCATTTATGCTCTGCACTCATTTGAAACAATTGATTAGTTTCATTGTTAGAGGATGCCAGAAAGCATAGATGACAAGAGAAAATAGAGTCTACCACCAGAGGTGTGCAAGAATATAAATGCTGTCCATACAAATGCTACTGAATCAGTGCTTTTAAAAGATATTCAAGAATAGGGGGCTTTAATGGTATCATCTTCAAGCGGTTGTGAGAAAATCCCTCTGTATCTAATTTAAAAACCTAACTTATAAGAGAAAATTGTTTTTTAAAACTCATCATATTGTGGCTGCGATTCTGATCAGGGAGACCATTTTTGCAGCATTTCTAAACCAGAATATTTAATCACGTCAGTTCTTCACTTAGCCAACTCTCTTATGAATTTGCTGATATAATCAGCAGCAGGGGCTATTGGGAACTGAGACTAAGTAAAAAGAAATCATGTTTCAGTGCCTAGTGCTGGAAACACCATGAGGAATATAGCACTGATTGGAAGGCCAAGCACTTTGTGATGTACTTTTTTAAATGATTCATTTGCAAATAATGAAGTTAAATAAAATAGTTTTTGGAATATGGCATTTTCCCCACAAATACTCATAATTGTACTGAAAAATCATGTGGACAGAAGGACAACAGCAAAATGCAGCATCAACATGGTATTGGGCTTCCATTCCTCTCTGCACAGTTCCCAATAGCTGGGTTGTGTTTCTAGAATTGGGCTGACTTGCTTTGGCACTGTTTCTGTTTTTATTACCTTGTGTTCACAAGCACACCACCCCTGCCAAGCACATGGGATGAGAGGTTTCCCAACACAATAGTGTGAATTGTTTATTGATCACCAAGACAGACTAATAAATTACTTATTCTTTCCATTCTATGGGGAAGTAATATAAAAGCTCAGCTCATTAGCATGTTGACCACCTTTCAGCTTGGTGCATTTTTTCTAAACTTGTGTGGATGCACTTTGCTTTAAAAACCCAACATCTAAAAGTAACTCCTTTTTTACAAATATTTTCTGTGGAAAAATGGCCCAAAAAATCCCAAAATGCAACAGACCCATTGGCCGCGATTTTATCGGCACTGAGAGGATGGGTTTGGAGGCGGGTCAAAGGTTAATCTGAGGAAGGATGTTCTTGCCATGGAGGGAGTGCAGCGAAGATTCACCAGGCTGATACCTGGGATGGCAGGAATGACGTATGAGGAGAGATTGGCCCAGAAATTCCAGAACGGGGCTTGCAGCGCGTGCAAGCCCCGTATTTACACTTACCCCGCGCTACTGCCGATCAGCTCCAGGGACGCCTGGAATTGGTGTTTCCAGAAGAAGAATCCCGGGCAGCGTATGACGTCACGCCACCCAGGAGTGCAGCCAGCGCGAAGTCAGGAGCGTGCAGTACAAGTGAGACACGCCCCTTGAGGTCTCAGTTTCACTGGACACGCCCCCAATGTTTCTGTCAAGCTGCTAACCATTTTTACATGCAAAGCAGCAGTTTAAATAGGTTTTTGGAAGTTTTTTGAAGATTTTGGTAACTTTCATAAACTTTTTAAAATGTTTACATTATTTTGAGTAATCTGAAGTAGTTTTAAAGAGAATTAAAGCAATTTAAAGACTTTTAAAAGCCCTAAAAGAATTTTTTAAATTCCATTTATTTATTTAGCAATGTCGTCGTCATACGTGTCTTCACACTGTTCCCTTTGGGGAACTGTATGAAGTGGTGGAAGGATTTATGGCCATGATTAACGCTCATTCCGTGACCGTAACCATCTTTGAACCAGCCATTAGGGTGGTTAGTCCTATGGCGGGAGGGTTTTACGGGCTCCCACAAGCTATACAAGGAGGGGGGGCCACCCACACCCACGGACGCAAATATCCCACTGGGTGTCAACCCAGAATTTAGAGCCGGAGCTCCGACTCCACTTGCCGGGACTGTCTGGAGCAGGGTTCGAAACCCTACCCTGATCTGGCCCAGCGGCGGGGATCCTACCGCTATGACAAAGGCCCGTTCCAATTAGCAACGTGAAGTGGCAGCATAGGGCTCCAGTCACGGGGAGGGAAAAGGCGCAGGAAACGTATGGGTGTCACCTTTTGTGCGGAGTGGGCCTTTTGCGTAGCAGTAAGCATCCCCGCCGCTGGGCCAGAAGGAGTAGGGTTTTGAACCCCACTCCAGACAGTCCCGGCAAGTGGAGTCGGAGCTCCAACTTTAAATTCTGGGTGGACAACCAGCGGGATGCTTGCGTCCGTGGGTGTTGGTGGCCCCCCCCCCCCTCAGATGGGTTGTGGGAGCCCGTAAAACCCGCCCGCCATAGGACTAACCACCCTAATGGCTGGTTCAAAGATGGTTACGGTCACGGAATGAGCGTTAATCATGGCCATAAATCCTTCCACCACTTCATACAGTTCCCCAAAGGGAACAGTGTGAGGATACGTACGATGATGACCTCTTGCGCAATGCACCTCCTTGGACCCTCAGTCGCAGATGCGAGGGGGCAAGTCGTGCAATTGTTAAATTTTTTATTTTATTGACATGTAAAATGTTGGCCCAGTAATTCCCTTCCAAATGCGCTAGTACGGTCGGGGTACTTACGCATCTGGCCGGATGAAATGCCGGTTTTCAGCATGCACAGTGCATGTGGGGAAAACCGGCATTTCCTGTCCTCTGAACGAAGGGGTTCAGAGGCAGAACGCGTGCGACTGCACAGGCAGCGCGTGCGCAGTATAATTCGCCGCTTTCATTAATGCTTTCAGTGAGGTCCAGTCATTACAACTTACACATGAAAAAAGCATGGGTACAGTTGCTCCAGAGGCTGCGGAGGACGATATTTCTTATCGTGGAGCTTCTGAAAGTATGTATGTCTGTATATATTCCTTTGCGTGTTATGTATATATTCCTTTACTTATGTGTATGAATGTATTATTTAATTATGACTTTCAGAGAAAGTAACTTATTGGAAAATCATAATTAAAAATATACATTCATACACATTAGTAAAGGAATATAAAACATACATACATATACGTAAAGGAATATATGTGGACATACATACACAACTCATTCTCACATTCCATTCACACAGCCACAATTGCTCCTTCTACCTACCGTTCTGAAAACCCGTTTAAAAAAAAAAAATTAAAGTTTAAAACTTAGTTAAAATTTCTTAAAATAACTTCCCTCCCTTTCCCAAACCTAAATATTGCATTTCATAAGCTCCTCCATAAAATATATCTCCTTCCCCAGCCAATGAACAACTTTACACTTGCTTTTTTTAAGTGCAAGTTCTAGGGACTTACCCTCACTGAATCCATCAGTGAAATCTACAAAGTTCACTGCGCAAGCGCTGCCTGTGCAGTCGCACGCGCTGTGAATAGACCTCGGGTCTGGAAATGCCGGCGTTCCCCGCATGCGCTGTTCCTGCTGAACGCCGGCATTTCCAACGGCCAGATGCGTGAGTAACCCGACCGTACTCACGCTTCTGGCCTGGAATTTCTGGCCCATTGTGTCTATTGGGCTTATATTCGCTAGAGTTTAGAAGAATGAGAGGGGATCTCATTGAAACTTATAAAATTCTAACAGGACTAGACAGACTAGATGCAGGAAGGATGTTTCCGATGGCAGGGGAGTCCAGAACCAGGGGTCACAGGCTAAGGATAAGGGGTAAGCCATTTAGGACAGAGATGAGGAGGAATTTCTTCACCCAGAGAGTGGTGAACCTGTGGAATTCTCTACCACAGAAGGCAGTTGAGACCAACTTATTAAATATATTCAAGAAGGAGTTAGATATATTTCTTAAGGCTAAAGGGATCAAGGGATATGGGGAGAAAGCAGGGACAGGGTACTGAATTTGGATGATCAGCCATGATCTCGTTAAATGGCGGAACAGGCTCGAGGGGCTGAATGGCCTACTCCTGCTCCTATCTTCTATGTTTCTATGTTAAAATTGTTTTGATTGACTGTGGATTCTGATCCCGCCATCAACCCGCCCAAAAACAATTTTCCAAAGTGTCAGGTCCCCGATTTGCGCATGGACCCGACACCTAGTGGCAGGAAGAGGACTAAAGCCAATTACCTGCCTGTGAACAGGTAGTTGATAGTAGTTGACAGGCTATTTTTTTTATTTTGCCGCTTCTGCCTCAGGTTTCCCGACGTCCGGACACCACACCAGCTAAGTGTGGCGTGTTATGAGTCTGCTATAATGTATCTGGATTGATGACAGCTGCAGAAGTGGTGTGAAGGATCCAATGGTGCACTGGTGAGTCTCAGAGGTAAGAAAATGTTGAGAAATTCATTTTTAATGCATTTACACATTTCTTTAGGTAACAAGTTTTCTAGGTAACATGTCCAGTACCACCTCATTGGGAGAACCTCTATCACCAGTGTCAGATCGCTTCTGTCACCTCACCTGCAGCTGCCATCTATTCCAGCCTATGGAGGGAGTCATTGGAGAGCCTGGGTGTAAGAGCTTACCTTTGTACAGTGAATGTCAGTGTTTTCAGCACCTCAATGCTGTCAAACACTGAGAAATCAGCTGTCAAAAAAAATTGGGCGTGGTCCCTTTAAGAAAACTGACAGATGACACATCATCAAATGACGTCATCTGACCGGCTTCCTCTTAATAGGCTGGCAAGCCTGCAGGACGGGCTTAACAAGGTCAATCAACGTAAAATCACGTATGTGGGCCGGATGCAATTGGGGGCAGGACTGGATGCCGGAAACCACCTGACCCGCACCCAACCCGCCTCCAATGAAAAATCGCGGCCTTTGAGTCAAGCACACTGAACAAATGCATGGCCAATCTAAATATTTGGGATGCATTTAAAGATTGCAAATATTAGAGCAGATTCTTTGGGGGGAATTTTTACCTAAAAAAAATGGGTGGGTTGGGTGCGTGGGGGTAGTTAAATTGTTACAAATTGGAATCCCGACCTGAACCCACCTCCAACCCGCCCACTTCCAGTTTTAATGGAGGCAGGATAGAGGGTGGGGGGGCGGCGGAGGAGGGCGCGGGCCAACCCGCTGCCAGGAGGCTGGACATCAATTTAAATATTTTAATGAGGCTGGAAGCTGCTTCTTTAGCCACCATTTTGTTTTCAACTTTAGCTGGTCGGATTTTACACACTTCACATCAGATATAACATTGAAAAATGTACTAAAATGGTGATGCTTTACCGTAATAAAATATTAGCATCGAGGTTGGTGAGCACTGGTCTTGGCATTCAGCACTCTCATGGAACTGTACATAATTTAAGGACCATGGCATTTTGAAAATGAGCATAGGATATGCTTGCAGGCCACAATTGTTCTAATAAATAGGTAGCCAGTGGGAGATCTTTTACTTTTTAAAAAGGGCATGTTTATATTACATTTTTCATCCAAGTCCCCTTCCTTCAATATAGTTTTCTGGAGCAATGGCCTATAAATTCGGTGACGCCCCGCCAGCACGTTTGCGCCGGAAATTTAGCGCCCGCCGCCGAGCCAGTTGTGCCCGCCCCAAATTCACTTTCAGCGCCCCAAAGCGGAAGCGGGCGCTGGTACAGGGTGTGCCCGCCCCGCTTGGGGCGCTGAAAGTGAATTTCAGCGCTGCCGGTCCCGCTGCGCCACCCGATGCGGAGCGGCAGGCTGCTGTACTGCAGGCCTCCCCCTTCTCTTAAGGGGGAGGTGCCTGCAACGGCCGGAGCCCCGTTGAAAGTGCCGGCAAAAGAGCCCGGCACAACAGCGAAGTGCCGGGCTCCACGGAAACCAGCCGGCAATGCCGCGGGGGGGGGGGGTGGAGGAGGCCGGGGAAGGAGGTGCGGGCAGGCGGCCGCCGAAAAAGCGGCCGGCCGCACCTCTGCTTTAAATAGCGCCTCTAAGGCTGCAGCACGGCCAGGTTTTCAAAACGTTGTTAGCGGCCGCCAGGGAAGAGGCGGCCGCTACTGAAGATGGGGATCGGCGTGGTTTCGGGCGGTACCGGGGCGCTGCGCACACCGATGACGTCATCGGTGCCGGCGCAGCGCTACCGGCTTACGCCGATTTAAAGGCCCACCTAATTTCAGCGGCGACGCACCTTCCGGTGCAACCCACTCTTGCGCCCCTAAATGGGCGCAAACCCAAGGGAATTTCTAGGCCAATATGTTTTAGAACCAACAAGAGGGCAGGCTGTACTAGATTAAATAATGAGTAATGAGCCAGACTTGGTTAATAATCTAACAGTAAGGAAACATTTATCTAACAGTGATATGATCAAATTAAATTTTAGGTTATGAAAAGGAGAAACTTAACACAATTACTAAAATTCTAGATTTTGGTAAGGCTAAGTTTAACGGGATGAGACAGAGACTGATGACAGCAAACCGGACTCAATATCGAGTTCAACAATTTCAGATCATAACCTCGGCCCCTATTACTTTTTTACTTATATTTTTTTCCACCCCTTTGTTTTGGGTCCTCCTTTCCCCCCCCCCCCCCCCGCCCCTTTCCTTTTTTTCTCTCTCCCACCTGGCAGCTGTCTCTTATCCTGCCAGTACACTTCACACCTAATCTCAGCTGTCTTTTGTCTCCACTGGCCTATTACCATCTCGTCTGGTTTTGAATACCTTTTAATGTCTCTTTTACTTCTTTTGTTCGATCGCAGCCCTGCCTTCGATCTATTTTATTTCCTTTCCAGTTTTGAAAAAGGGTTTCGACCTGAAACGTCAACTCAAATTTCTCTCCACGGATGTTGCCTGACCTGCTGAGTTTTTCCAGCATTTTCTGTTGTTGTTTTGAATAACTACTTTGTGTCAGTCTTCACAGTCGAGGAAGAGGATAATATACCTGACATTCCAGGGAAACTAATAATGAATCAAGGACTGGAACTCACTAAAGTTAACATAAGCAAGAAGACAGTATTAGAAAAAAAACTTGACACTAAAGACTGATAAATCCCCAGGACCTGATGGCTTCCACCCCAGGGTTTTAAAGGAAGTAGGTGAGGAAATTGTAGATGCTTTAACATAATCTACCAAAGTTCTCTCAATTCAGGAATTGTCCTTTTAGATTGGAAAATTGCAAATGTAACTCCATTATTTAAGAAAGGAGAGAGAAACCAGGAAATTTAAGACCCGATAGTTTATCATCTGTTGTGAGGAAGTTATTGGAATCTATAATTAAGGACAGAGTGACTAAGCACTTAGAGAAATTTGAGCTGATTAGAGAGAGCCAACACGGATAGGACATGTCTAACAAACCTAATTGAATTTTTTGAGGCAGTAACTAAAGTAATAGACAGGGGAATGTCTATGGATATAGTTTATATGGACTTCCAGAAGGCATTTGATAAGGTTCCACATGTTAGCTGCAGCTAAAATTAATTTAATGTTAGCTAAAATTAAAGCTCATGGAATTGAAAGCAAATTATTGACCTGGTTAGAAGATTGGTTAGGCGGTAGAAGACAGAGAGTAGGGATAACAGGTATGTATTTGAATTGGAAGGAAGTAACTAGTGATGTCCCACAAGATGCTGTGGCCTCAACTATTCATTATATTTATTAATGATTTAGATAACGCAATAGAGAGCCATATATTCAAGTTTGCCGATGACACAAAGATTGGTGGTATAGTAAGTAGTGTAGATGGGAGCATAAAATTTCAAAGAGACATTGATAGATTAAGTGAGTGGGCAAAACTGTGGCAGATGGATTTCAATACAGGTAAGTGTGAGGTCATCCATTGTGGACAAAAAAAGGGATAGATCCGAGCATTTTTTAAATGGTGTAAAGCTAAGAACAGTGGAGGTCCAAAGAGATTTAGGGGTCCATGTACACAGATCACTAAAATGTAGTAGTCAGGTACAAAAAATAATCAAAAAGGCTAATGGAATGTTAGCCTTTATAACTAGAGGGCTAGAATATAAAGGGGAGAAAGTTTTGCTACAGCTATACAAAGCCCTGGTTAGGCCACCTCTGGAGTACTGTGTACAGTTCTAGGCACCACGCCTCAGAAAGGATATATTGGCCTTGGAAGGAGTGCAGTGCAGATTCACCAGAATGTTACCAGAGCTCCAAGGGTTAGATTATGAGGAGAGATGATATAAAGTAGGTTTTTTATTCTTTGGCATATAGAAGGTTAAGGGGTGATTTGATTGAGGTTTTTAGGATTTTGAAAGGAATTGATAGGATAGATAGAGAGAAACATCTTCCACTGCTGGGGAGTCTAGGAGAAGGAAACATAACCTTAAAAACAGACCCAGGCCATTCAGGAGAGAAGTTAGGAAACATGTCTTCACGCAAAGGGTGGTAGAAGTGTGGAACTCTCTCCCACATAACACAGTAGACGTTAGCTCAATAAATCATTTCAAATCTGAGATCAATAGAATTTTGCTAGACAAGGGTATAAAAGGATATGGAGCCAAGGCAGGTGGATGGAGTTAAGATACAGATCAGCCATGATCTCATTGAATGACGGAACAGGCTCAAGGGGCTGAATGGCCTAATCATTATAATTTTATGTTCCTGTCTGCACTACTTACTATATCACCAATCTTTGTGTCATTGGCAAACTTGGATATATGGCTGTCTATTGTGTTATCTAAGTACATAATTTGTTATTATCAATACATTTTATATTACAAGTCATCTATGAATATTGTGAAGAAAGGGCCAGAACAGATCCCTGGGGAAGTCCACCAGTACTTGTTCTCCAGAAAATGTTCTTTCCATTTATCATAACTGTCTTCCTACTGTCAACCCAGTTTCAGTTCAGTTATCTAATTTGGCATTATTTCCTCGAGCTTTAGCTTTCCTAAAAAGTCTCATAAGTGGAAATTTATCAAAAGCTTTTTGAATATCCAAGTAATTTTCTGCATTGGATAGTCTTCATCCATTAATTTTGTTAACTCACTAAAGATTTCCAGCAGATTAGTGGGGTGTAATCTACGTTGTTTCTAAATCCATGTTGGTAGATCTTTTTAGGCTCTATGATTTTTGGATGAACATCCTACATTGCAACAGTAACTACACTTCCAAAGTATTTCATTGGCTGTAAAGGTCTTTGGGATGTCCTGAGGTCATGAAAGGTGCTATATAAATGCAATCTTTCCTTTTCTTTAAAATTGATTGGATCTCATATAATACTTTCAGCAAATTTCCTCACTACAGATTCATGCATCCTTCCTTTAAAAAACAAGATTTGTTATGCTCCAGTTACCATGTACATCTGCTGTTTATGTTTATTTAACTCCTAAAATATTAACTGGAGCCTCACTTATTTCCAGTCTCATTTCCCTGAGGAACTTATGGTACATCCCATCTCTTCTTCTTACATTTGTCCACCCCAGTCCAACTCCGGCATCTCCACACCATGGCTTCTTCTTAGGCAATCCCTCGGAACCGAGGATGAATTGCTTCCACATTAAAACATGAGTTCTCAGGTGACTGATGAGTCCAATGCGGGACCTACAGACTCTGTCACAGGTGGGGCAGATGGTGGTTGAAGGGGCGGGTGGGTGGGGTGCTTGGGTTGATGTGCACTCCTTGCGCTGCTTGTGCTTGGCTTCCTTTTGCTCCCGGCGAAGAGACACGAGGTGTTCAGCGCCTTCCCGGATGCTTCTCCTCCACTTTGTGCAGTCTTGGGCCAGGGATTCCCAGGTGTCAGTGGGGATATTGCACTTTTTCAAGGAGGCTTTGAGGGTGTCCGTGAAGCGTTTCCTCTGCCCACCTGGGGCTATCTTGCCGTGCCGGAGCTCCAAGTAGAGCGCTTGTTTTGGGAGTCTCGTATCAGGCATGCGGACGATGTGACCCATCATCGGAGCTGATCGAGCATGGTCAAAGCTTCGATGCTGGGGATGTTGTGTAAGAATTCGCAATAATTTACAGTTCTGAAGATTCATTTTTTTGATTAAAGTATCCCTGGGAGATGTGCTTTTAAATTTCCAGGGATAAAAATGGCGGACACCACATGGCCGAGACAAAAGAGGCTTGGAATGCAGCTTTCTGTGTCTGGAAGTAAGGTTCAATGAATACAAAGGACAATACTTTGTTTACAAAGCAATTGAATGCTATTAGCATTTGTTTGTATATCGAGTGAATACATCTAAACTGCAGAAGAGACTTTTGTATCTTGAATGGGAAACGTTAACATTTGAATGGATTTTAAATCACCCACCACTGGACAATAGAGCAGTTGTATCTCCCTTTTTTTTCAGCCCAGGGAGCTCCGAAAATCACATTAACTCAGTCTAACCACTTTGAGTTAGCCTATCACAGCTTTCTCTTGTGTATTGGACCCTTTTGGGTGGGGAATTTTGCACACAGCCCTTGCAAGGCAGAACGGGAGGGGCTCACCAGGTATAAAGATAGGGCTGAGAAGCCAGCTCTCTCTCTTGACTTCCTGGGACCATAGGTGAGTCTCTCTCTCTCTCTCTCTCTCTCTCTCTTTACTTCGCTGGACCACAGGTGAGCCGAGTGTTCTGACTCCTCAGCATAGCAACCTAGTTAAGGAGTTTGGGGGATGGTGATTTAAGGGAATTGCTAAGATTGTTTAAGTAACATTGTAGCCATTGTATCCCTCGTTTTCGCCGTCTGCAACCCCTGTTATATAGTTTTACTGTAATTACTGTGTTCGTGTGGGAAGTTTGATATTTTGATTATAGTTTCTTTTAGTTAATAAAACTTGATTTTTTTCTCTCATCCAAACTACGTGTCTGTTTTAATATCAATAATTATAAGCCCTGCAGTCAGAACTGGAAGGTGGGGTAGCGATTCGAAACCGCTGTTTTAAAATTGGTTTTATTTTAAAATTGGTCTGAATGCAGGCAAAGGCTGCAAGACCAGGAAAATTACTTTAAACCAGTTTAAAGAAGCCCCAAATCCTTACAATGGCGACCGCGGCAGGACTGCAGGCCGTTTTTGATATGATAAGTGGCCTGGATCTAGAGAAAGCATCAGTTATTGTCTTTCTTGCTTTCAGTCTGTGGGCAGCCCTGCGGAAGGTAGTGGCAGTGTGTAAGCTGACCTATCGGGGTATAGGTGGCTGGGCTAGGAAGGGTGAGATGGGAGAGCAGGAGGAGTTTAAAGAGGCCAAGAATCGGGAGCCCCAGCTTGAAAAATGCCAGGCGGAGGTAGAACGCCTCAGAGAGGTGTATGAGGCCAGAGCTAGTGGTATGAGGGTGCGGGAAGAGAATGCACGCCTCACACTAGAGGTCACGAAATGCCAGGCATTTATAGAGCACCTTGTGCAGGAACTCACAGAGTCGAGGGACAGAGAGATGAGGCTACAAGAGAAGAATGCACACCTCACCCAAGAAGCTAGCGAGAGAGAGAGCCATGCGAGAAGCGAGATAGAATTCCTAAAGTACCAAATCACTGAGGCCAGGGAAAATGAGATGAGACTGCGGGATGAGAATGCCAGGTTTGGTGAAGCAGATCATGGCCCCTGTAGGGCAGAGATAGAAAGTCTTAACGTGGCTTTAAAGGTAGCAAGGGGAATGATTTGCGTGATCAGCCCGAAGGCAGGTCAGCTGGATTTTACTGGCAGCCCAAATCAAACCGCCCCAGAGGCAACACCCAGGGAAAGGCTGGCTAGGGAATTAGAGATCCGAAGACAGCAGCCCACAGCTCCGGGTTTTGGGGAGCTCGGGCAGCAAGGAGGGGTGGACAATGGGGTGGTAGAACGCCAGCAGGTCCCGCTAGGCAGGCGGGGACCAGGACCAGTGTACCCCCTCCAACAACGGAGGTACGGTCCGCCCGTGAGGAGTGAGCCTGAGAATAGGAATCCTCAGCCCACAGCATGTTCGAGTTCACAGGCAAGCACTGTGGCTTGTGTGGGGGGAGGAGCCATTCATATTCAGGGTAAGCTGTTTAAGCCAGGGAACAGGAAAGGAGAGTTCTGGGATCCCTGTAGAGCAGATCCAGTAGCAGAAATCCGAGACAAGGGAGGCACACAGGGGATAGTTTTGGCCCCAAACGAAAGGCAGGTCCAAAATTCCCCAGTTAAAGCCACCTGGGTGAGCGAACATGAATTTGCTGTCCATGCAAGTTCAAGTTCACAGCCTACAAAAACAGGAACTGTGACTTGTTTCCAGGGAAGAGCAGACAAACCCAGAGAGAGATTTGCACCGGCAGGCTGCCAGGTACATTATACAGTGCGGGCTATTTGGACATGGGGGAGAAGGTTCCCAGCCAGCTGGGGCTGTGACCCAAGCTCAGGGTCCGCCAGCCAAAGTTTCCCCCATAGAGACACCCCTCAGAAGGTCTCAGCGGGTGCCCCAGCCTAAGAAAGCATGGTCACCCACTTTACAGTGGAGTAGGGCGGACTCCCGAGCCGGGGAGAAGCCAGAGAACAGAGGCCCCCACTCAACAGCCATAAGCTGTGAGGGACCAGAGACAGGAGGCAGTCTAGCTTCGCTGCAGCCAGCAGCAATCTGCGACAGTGCCAGAGATTAGACTGGCCGTCCGGAGACGGGCGGCATTTGTATTATAGCTATGTGTGTGAATAATTTTTTCAGGTGGATTTTAAGTTTTGTTGATTTAACTAGTTTCAAGTTAAAGTGCAAAGAGTTTAACTTTACATGTGTGCCGAATGTTTGTATTTTGGTCCGAGGTCGAGGGGCCCGACCATGTCTCCACCTAAGGCAGCAGGTCAGTGAGACCTGGCTGCATGTCCTTTTAAGTTTTTGCAGGAGATTGGAAAATGAAGCAGCCATGTTCGCCCAGCCCGAGCTGGACATCGAATGAAGATACGGAATGTTGGGGATCACCTCGCCACTGGACGAATCCAGGAGATCCCGCAGCGGTCTTCGGGAAAAAACAGACAGAGTCCGGAGGAACTTGCCTACTCCTCCTACGGGGAGGAGATGGCTCCAGCTGGGTGGGGCACGGCCCCCAACCCAGCACTATCCTGACCGAAGTTCACTTGCGGGAGACCTCGCTGTCGAGGAGTCACGATGGGGAAGCGCGGGCGCCTTGTGATAGGGATGCGTTCCCCGGGGGTGGGTGGTGATGGCCCGGGAAGATTGTACAGAGCAGGGGGAGACCCAAGAGTCGCATGGGTGCGGTCGGGGGAGGGAGGAACTCACCCGGGGGCCCACGGGCAAAGAGGATAAGTGTGACTGGGAAGGATGAGTGGGTGGCCGGATCAGTGTGGGGCCAGGGAGAGCCGCCACACAGGCACCCATCATTTTCTGCAGCCAGTCGAGGGAAGACGGGAGGGGGAGGGACTGGGAGTCATGAGATCCCATACTCCCTGGTCTCGGTCTGTGCCAAGGTAATTTAAACGTGAGGGCTACCCCGCCTCCACAAAGGGACAAGGGAACGGTTCGAGGCTGGCGGAGCAGGCTGGTCGGTAAATCCATTCTGCCTGTTTTAAAGTTTAAGACGATCAAAGGGGGGTGGAAGGTACTTTTACTGCCCGAGTGGGAGGAGCAATGCCCACTCAAATTTCGCGACCCATCATCAGCACGTGATGATCGGGGTTCATTTAAGCATGTTGTTTAATGATTTTTTGTATTTTGTGTTACAGCCCCAAGTTGAGCAGAGGCGTAGGACCCTCTCCGTGCTTGGGATCATTTTGATTACACTGTGTAACTAAGATTGCAACATTTTGTAATAACTTATGATTGTAAAAAAAAAGGTGATTGTAAATTTGGTTTACACTGTATAATTTTACAAGCGTGTAGGGGTATGAGACCCCTTATTGAAAACTGAAGTATCTGTAAGATGCCTACCGTACCATGGTTTTTTTCTTGAATTTAAGGGGAATAGACGGGACGGGGATCAGTGGCAGATAGCTATTAGGTAAATACAGGGGATGGTTGTTTGTGGGGGGTCAGAAATCATTGCTCATTTCTTCAAGAGGATACTACAAGCAAGCTGGAAGTATCCAAGGGCGGACTGTAAGAATTCACAATAATTTACAGTTCTGAAGATTCATTTTTTTGATTAAAGTATCCCTGGGAGATGTGCTTTTAAATTTCCAGGGATAAAAATGGCGGACACCACATGGCCGAGACAAAAGAGGCTTGGAATGCAGCTTTCTGTGTCTGGAAGTAAGTTTCAATGAAGACAAAGGACAATGCTTTGTTTACAAAGCAATTGAATGCTATTAGCATTTGTTTGTATATCGAGTGGATACATCTAAACTGCAGAAGAGAATTTTGTATCTTGAATGGGAAACGCTAACATTTGAATGGATTTTAAATCACCCACCACTGGACAATAGAGCAGTTGTATCTCCCTTTTGTTTCAGCCCAGGGAGCTCCGAAAATCACATTAACTCAGTCTAACCACTTTGAGTTAGCCTATCACAGCTTTCTCTTGTGTATTGGACCCTTTTGGGTGGGGAATTTTGCACACAGCCCTTGCAAGGCAGAACGGGAGGGGCTCACCAGGTATAAAGATAGGGCTGAGAAGCCAGCTCTCTCTCTTGACTTCCTGGGACCATAGGTGAGTCTCTCTCTTTCTCTCTCTCTCTCTCTTTACTTCGCTGGACCACAGGTGAGCCGAGTGTTCTGACTCCTCAGCATAGCAACCTAGTTAAGGAGTTTGGGGGATGGTGATTTAAGGGAATTGCTAAGATTGTTTAAATAACATTGTAGCCATTGTATCCCTCGTTTTCGCCGTCTGCAACCCCTGTTATATAGTTTTACTGTAATTACTGTGTTCGTGTGGGATAGTTTGATATTTTGATTATAGTTTCTTTTAGTTAATAAAACTTGATTTTTTTCTCCCATCCAAACTACGTGTCTGTTTTAATATCAATAATTATAAGCCCTGCAGTCAGAACTGGAAGGTGGGGTAGCGATTCGAAACCGCTGTTTTAAAATTGGTTTTATTTTAAAATTGGTCTGAGTGCAGGCAAAGGCTGCAAGACCAGGAAAATTACTTTAAACCAGTTTAAAGAAGCCCCAAATCCTTACAGTTGGCCTGAGCGAGAACACTGATGTTGGTGCGCCTATCCTGCCAGTGGATTTGCAGGATCTTGCGGAGGCAGCGTTGGTGGTACCTCTCCAGTGCTTTGAGGTGCCTGCTGTACATGGTCCATGTCTCTGAGGCATGCAACAGGGCGGGTATCACTGCAGCTCTGTAGACCATGAGCTTAGTGCTGGGTTTGAGGTCCTGGTCTTCAAACACTCTCTTCCTCAGGTGACCGAAGGCTGCACTGGCACACTGGAGGCGGTGTTGGACTTCATCATTGACGTCTACCCTTGTTGACAGTAGGCTCCCGAGGTATGGAAAGTGGTCCACGTTGTCCAAGCCCTTGTCGTGGATTTTGATAATCGGGGGGCAGTACTGTGTGGCGGGGGCAGGTTGGTAGAGGACCTTTGTCTTACGGATGTTTAGTGTAAGGCCCGTGCTCTCGTAAGCTTCGGTGAAGGTGTTGACGATGGTTTGGAGTTCAACCTTCGAGTATGTGCAGACGCAAGCGTCAGCTGCATACTGTAATTCGACGACAGAGGATGGGACAACCTTGGATCTGGACTGGAGGCGACGGAGGTTGAACAGTTTCCCGTTTGTTCTGTAAATTTGCTCCATTCCAGTGGGGAGCTTACTGAGAGTGAGATGGAGCATTGCAGCAAGGAAGATCGAGAAGAGCGTTGGTGCAATGACACAGCCTTGCTTGACCCCGGTCCGTACGTGAATTGGGTCTGTGGTAGAACCGTTGGTCAGGATCACGGCTTGCATGTCGTCATGAAGCAGGCGGAGGATGGTGACAAACTTTTGAGGGCAGCTGAATTTGTGGAGGACACTCCGTAATCCCTCACATCCCATCTAGCACAGCTGCTATACATTCAATTCTTTAAGTTTCTTTATATCACATGCTTTACTGACCCCTGCTTGTGTCATAGATTCCTGAACCAGAATTACTGGGTTCGGAACACATCCACATTCTTCATTTCTTGAGACCAATGTGTGAATAATTCATTCAACACATCTTACATTTCCTGATCCATTATGCTATTCCACTCTATTTTTCCTTAAAGGATCTGTGTTGTCCTATCACACCATTTACTGTTAATATCATTGAAAAATCTTCCTTTGGATCATTCTGAATCATCTACAATCTGCCTTTTCATTGCCCTCTTACCTCTTACGATATTCATTTTCATTATTTTCAACTAATTTTTATGAAGACTGCTAGCCCGCACTACTTTTTCTTTCTTTGTACATGGCCTTTAGGTTAATCTTGATCTCCTTATTTAGACACTGCGGCCAAGGTCTTGCTATGTAGATTGGTACCAGTAAAATATCAAAAGAAGTGACAGTAACAAGTGTCAGTGTTTCCTTCAACTTCATCCTCTTCTGCTAAGATCATTTGAAGTTCCACAGGCTTTGACATTCACCTTTTCACAAAATGCCATTTAAAAGTAACAATATGTGAATCACTATAATCCAATCAAACAGAAAAAATGTTCTTGGACCAAATTGAGGATTAGACTTTAATCTCGCATTAAAATTCTGTAGTTGACTCCTCAGGAACTATGTTGACTTTAGAAAGGTTGCAAATGTTTGACAAACCGATTCATGAACATAATATACAAGTGCATTA
Source organism: Somniosus microcephalus (assembly GCF_052327205.1). Taxonomy (NCBI): domain Eukaryota; kingdom Metazoa; phylum Chordata; class Chondrichthyes; order Squaliformes; family Somniosidae; genus Somniosus; species Somniosus microcephalus. The sequence continues at coordinate 179,877,013 of NC_140988.1, forward strand.
ATAGACAACAGTTTATTTTAAGTTACATATACTTTCATATTGTCCCATTATGTAAATTCTTATTGTGGTCAGATAGACGGTGCTTCTACACACCTTCTGATCTTACCCCATAATCCAAACATTCTGGATAGCAATTTCATAAGGGAGTGGTGCTTTGTGATTTCCTCAGACCCATCCTCTTGTCTGCTGCTCTTGCAACATGCAGACTAGTACAACTTTTATTGTTAATGGCAAAAAGATACAATCTCCATGCAATGGTTAAGCCCCAATCCCTTTCCAGAAAACATGTAAATAAAACTTTATGGGACATATGTCAGTTGGAGCGAGACGTATTTAGCATCCACCTAAGACTGGAAAAATACTAAGTAGTATGAACATTTTCTTGGAATCCTATAGAACTAGAAGGCCTAGAAATTCAGAGGGCTGCGCCACCAGTTAACGCCTAAAGAGGGCACTCAGTGGCTTTAGCGCCACTGGCCGCACCTCCCGCGATATTTAGCGGGGCGCTAATGTCGGCGTTAGCCTGTAGCGCTGCGCCGCCACCGATGATGTCATCGGTGTGCGCAGCGCCCCGCTACCGCCCCGATCGCGATATTTGGTCGCGCCCGCCTCTGTAACGCCGATCGCAAATCGCGCCCGGTTCACGGGGCCTACCTGTGGCGGTAGTGGCGCAAATTAAGGTGAAGGTGCGGGGCGGCCATTTTTTTGGTGGCCGCCTGCTAGCACCTCTGTCCCCGGCCTCCTGATCCCCCCGGGCATTGCCGGCTGTGTCCCAAGAGCCCGGCACTTCTCCTCGGTGCCGGGCTCTTTTGCCGGCACTCGCGATCAGTCATCGCGCTGGTGCAGGCCCCTCCCCCTTAAGAAGGGGAGGAAGGCCTGCAGTACCGCAGCGCGCCGTGCCGTAGCGTGTGGTGCTGCGGCATGTTGCGCTGTGATATTCAGTTTCAGCGCCCCAAGAGGGATGCGGGGCGCCTCGAGCAGCGCCCCGCGTCCCTCTTGGGGCGCTCAAACTGAATTTCCGGCAGGCGCAACTGCTCCATTCACAGCAGTAATTCCGGCGCCCAGGCGAGCTTGGCGCCCCATTTGGGGCTCCACCAAATTTCTAGGCCGAAGTGTTTCACAAACACTGCCCAAAGAGGAAGGAGCAGTACCAGGTGCCACAAATATAGTGACCCAATTCAATGATACATCTAGAAAAGGTACGGTAGGTAAGCCCAGCTAAGCAATCCTCCTCCCCATTTCCATCACCACCAAAATGCTCTAATCCTGAAGCATGTTGAATGACTATACTAGCAGCTATGTTAATTGATATATAAAGCAAAACACTGCAGATGCTGGAAACGCTCAGCAGGTCAGGCAGCATCTGTGGAGAAAGAAAGGTAAGGTTAATCAGGTCGGTTCTGATGAAAGGTCATCGACCGGAAACATTAACCCTACCTTCCTCTCTCCACAGATGTTGCCTGACCTACTGTTGCCAGCACTTTTTGTTTAAATTTTATGTTAATTGATACTTTATATCAATGTATCCTTCTGCAAACGCTGGGTAAACAAATTATACTCACTGGGGTAGATCTTGACTTTGTGCGTCTTTGAAATTAATGGAAATAAAAATCGGGAGGGATGTAAAACTGGCTGCTGACTCACTATATCCCGTTTTACGCTATTGCACAAAGTAAGGATATACCCCACTATATCTGAAAGTATACGTGTGAAATTCTGAACATAATTAAGAATGGGCAGACTCAAGTGTCTCTTATCATTATAGTACCTTGAGCTACCATGACTTCAATCTGTCTCCTACAGCCTGAACCTTCTCTGGGGAAAGGACCTAAGTTCACTCTGAGTCTGCTGTTAGCTAATCACATTAATGATCAATAAGCCACTGATAAAAAGAAACAATAACTGCTCTTTGTTCGACATCTTCAGAGATTCCCTGAAGAAAACAAATCTAGAACATTTTCTTCACCTGAAGTAATACTTTGGCTGGATTGTTGTGGTGATGTCTCTATCAGCCTCAATTCCTTTAAATAAAATGTTTTCTGTATTAGCATGGCCACACAAACTGGTGTCTGCTTTATATCGTTTTTCAAATGTACAGACTGTGCAGCACACAGTATTGACCATTCCGAGAGCTACAGCTTTTGTATTGTTTACAAAGAAACATTAATAAATTGGACTTGGGAAAGAAAATGTCAAAACCATCAAATTAATAGGGTTGTGGGCTTCATCGTTTTCTGTCTGATTCCAAAATGGTTGTCTTGTCTTACTGGAAACTAAAATGATGTGACAACAGACAGCTACGTGCAGCATGTCACACATATCACCAGTTGTTCTTGGCATGTAGCTGGCTGAGGACAAATCTGGTTAATGTGCTCTGTGTGAGACTGTAGTAAGTTGCGCATTCAAAACACAAGCAGCAGCCATTCCTGACGGTCTCGGATTATTAGACAGAACCAGAATTTAATCTCTTGCTTTTCTGGTGGAGAAGAAATGACAGACTGTCAGACATCCCTATGGGACATATGATTCCAAACACGAATAGTGTTATTTTATGCATTTTTTTAATTAAGTAGAAAAACATAGGAATATCAAAATAGATTCGGAGAGAAAACCCGTGTTCTGGGAGTAGTGGAACCTTCCTGATTTAATATTGAGCACCATTAAGGTTCTTTTAGAACAGTTCTATTATGATGTAATTCAGATCAGAAGAACAATGTCATAATCTAGTTATCTTCTTTTAGCCAAATACATATTGTACAAGGTTTTAAAATTTGGTTTGAATTCTACACTTTCTAACCTGCTGAAGAATATATCAAAGAATATATCACAGATTTTCTTATGGTGTGACTGACACTTATTCTGTAAGCACAGCAGTTTCATAAGTGTAAAATTAAAATGATTCCAATGTGTGAAATAACGTAAGTTGGCAACAGCATATAATGTTTGAACTTAAAACATGCTTAAGGGAATTGACTGAATGGGTGAATTAGCAGTGTCTTTTTCATTCTAAGACCGGAGTTCAAATCCTACTCTGACTAATGGGATGAAAGTTTCCTTTCTCGAACAGCTGTCAGGGTCAAACATGAATTGGGGTGGGGCACTTTGAAATAGTTCCGAGTGAACATTCGACCACAGTATCAAGCTGCAAATAATTTAGCTCTAATTAGGACTGAATTGGCAATCTCACTGGGAGAGCAGTATAGCTGCCGAGTCTGGTAAATAAGAATGTCACACTCGTATAGTAAGGAGTGCTCTTCTTCGGAATCCCTACAAGCTCTGATCGGGTTTCGGAGGTGCATTTGTGAATGGGGCTTCCAAATCTGAAGCGGACTCGGGACCAATTCACTCCAAATCCATTGATGGAGAATGAATACAGTGTTCTCTTTTGGGTCTGATCAATAAACAAATAAACTGTAACTTAACAAAAATACATTAAATGAAATTTAACAAATTAAATTAAAATTTGGTTGCCGGGGGTGATGATGCACTCCAGTCCCTGCGGTGCCCACCGGTTGCGGAAGGCCTTGAGCGTGCCGGCGGAAAATGTTTCTACCGGTTCTGAACCGGGAACTTTTCGCGTGTTAGGCGAACGTGATAACCACTACACTGCGGAAACACTGTGCATGAATACAGTGTAGCTCTGCATCAAGCATGTCCTATATGAGGCCTGTGAGGGCTTGACACTAACAAAAAAAGCAACAGTATCCTGTCTTCAACACTGACATTCATCAACTTTTGACAAGTACAAAATAAAGATCTCACATGAGTTGCATATCCACAAATATAAACAGAATAACTAAGATTGTCAGGTCTGTGAATGGACTAGACAGGCGATAGTTGAGGCATCACTCCTTTGTTCTCCCTTTTCTTCTGCCGAATATAACAAATATAATGGGATTCCCATGGAGAAACCCAAAGTGCCAAGATAAACCACTCAAACTGAAAATAGCAGTGCCAACACTCATGGTACAAACAGTCTGGAAGAAAATGGACCCAAGATAAATACCTAACAAGAAAAAATATTGATAACATTCTTCTTTTGCAATCCCAAAAAATGATTTAAAAAAGTGGCTGCACTCCTTTAAATGCTGCCATTCTGCCAGCATCCAGCAACCTAAAACGCCCGTTTTATTAAAGCAGTGTGGGGGAAAAATTTGGTATCGACCATTTTGGGGCGCTAACATTACCTGGGCACTAACTTTAGCGCCCGGCACTAATTAGCGCCGGCGACCGCGAAATTGAATTTTAGCGCCCCAAGAGGGCAGTGGAGCACTAAATCAAGCGCTTTACTTCCATCTTAGGGCGCTAACATCGGCAAACAGAGCGGAGACTTCAGCAGTGCTGCACACTGGGCCGTGCATCGCTGCCGCGTTCAAAGGCTCCTTCTCTCCCTTAAAGGGAAGGACCATCGCTGCAGGCTCTGCAAATTAAAAAGTACCTACCTGGACCACCAAGGCAGCCGTGATCCCGCGCATTCAGCCCAGTACTCAAGCAGAGCACTGATCAATCGTGGACAGGAACCCACGAAAAAACTAGAACAGGAAAGGTAAGTTTTTTCCACTTACCTCGGCCACCTCGCCTTTAATCATCACCCCCGAAGCGACCAGCTGCCCGATGCACGCCTCCTGCAGCTGTCGGTTTTTTTGACCGGCACTGCTGCAGGGGGCAGAAGTCAATTTCGAGTCCGGGGCGCTACCGGGGCGATGCGCATGGCGATGATGTCACAGTCTCCGGGTGAAGGAGATCAGGACGCAACACTGTAGCACTGCCGCAAAACTCCCACCGAATATGGCGGGAGTCGATGTCAGCACCGCGCCCAGTCGCAAAGCCATTTATGCCCCATTAGCACTCCCCGGAGGCACTAATGGGAGGTGCAAAGGCACCCAATTTCACCCCCTATAAGCGCACATCATATTCCTGGCATGAACACTTGGAATTTGTACGAGCACTCACTTAAATGCATGGAAATCCAATTATATTTACATGAAACGCTCAACTGTTTTCAGCAAAAGTTTGCTGGCCTGAAGTCCCACCTGGCTATAAGTTGTCAGGATATGCTAAATGGGTGGAGATCTGGTGTGTGCAACCTTCACCCATAATTCTGATACCACCGATGGTGTAAAGAAACAGAAAATTTGCGCCATTATCTCGTAAATGACGCTAAGTTTCAGATGCTCCTTTACGGTTTCTAAAAGTCATTAGAACTCACTAATACCTGTTATGGTACGGTCTGTGAAAGGGGTGATAGGGTTTGTGAAAGGGGTGATAGGGTCTGTGAAAGGGGTGGTAGGGTTTGTGAAAGGGGTGGTAGGGTCTGTGAAAGGGGTGGTAGGGTCTGTGAAAGGGGTGGTAGGGCTTGTGAAAGGAGTGGTAGGGTCTGTGAAAGGGGTGGTAGGGTTTGTGAAAGGGGTGGTAGGGTCTGTGAAAGGGGTGATAGGGTTTGTGAAAGGGGTGGTAGGGTTTGTGAAAGGGGTGGTAGGGTTTGTGAAAGGGGTGGTAGGGTTTGTGAAAGGGGTGGTAGGGTTTGTGAAAGGGGTGGTAGGGTTTGTGAAAGGGGTGGTAGGGTTTGTGAAAGGGGTGGTAGGGTTTGTGAAAGGAGTGATAGGGTTTGTGAAAGGGGTGGTAGGGTTTGTGAAAGGGGTGGTAGGGTTTGTGAAAGGGGTGATAGGGTTTGTGAAAGGGGTGGTAGGGTTTGTGAAAGGGGTGGTGGGGTTTGTGAAAGGGGTGATAGGGTTTGTGAAAGGGGTGGTAGGGTTTGTGAAAGGAGTGATAGGGTTTGTGAAAGGGGTGGTAGGGTTTGTGAAAGGGGTGGTAGGGTTTGTGAAAGGGGTGGTAGGGTTTGTGAAAGGGGTGGTAGGGTTTGTGAAAGTGGTGGTAGGGTTTGTGAAAGGGGTGGTAGGGTTTGTGAAAGGGGTGGTAGGGTCTGTGAAAGGAATGGTAGGGTTTGTGAAAGGGGTGGTAGGGTTTGTGAAAGGGGTGATAGGGTTTGTGAAAGGGGTGGTAGGGTTTGTGAAAGGGGTGGTAGGGTTTGTGAAAGGGGTGATAGGGTTTGTGAAAGGAGTGATAGGGTTTGTGAAAGGGGTGGTAGGGTTTGTGAAAAGGGGTGGTAAGGTTTGTGAAAAGGGTGCTAGGGTTTGTGAAAGGGGTGGTAGGGTCTGTGAAAGGGGTGATAGGGTTTGTGAAAGGGGTGATAGGGTCTGTGAAAGGAGTGATAGGGTTTGTGAAAGGGGTGATAGGGTCTGTGAAAGGAGTGGTAGGGTTTGTGAAAGGGGTGGTAGGGTTTCTGAAAGGGGTGGTAGGGTCTGTGAAAGGGGTGGTAGGGTTTGTGAAAGGGGTGGTAGGGTTTGTGAAAGGGGTGGTAGGGTTTGTGAAAGGGGTGATAGGGTTTGTGAAAGGGGTGGTAGGGTTTGTGAAAGGGGTGGTAGGGTCTGTGAAAGGGGTGGTAGGGTTTGTGAAAGGGGTGGTAGGGTTTGTGAAAGGGGTGATAGGGTTTGTGAAAGGGGTGGTAGGGTCTGTGAAAGGGGTGGTAGGGTTTGTGAAAGGGGTGGTAGGGTTGGTGAAAGGGGTGATAGGGTTTGTGAAAGTGGTGGTAGGGTTTGTGAAAGGGGTGGTAGGGTTTGTGAAAGGGGTGGTAGGGTCTGTGAAAGGGGTGATTGGGTTTGTGAAAGGGGTGGTAGGGTTTGTGAAAGGGGTGGTAGGGTTTGTGAAAGGGGTGGTAGGGTTTGTGAAAGGGGTGGTAGAGTTTGTGAAAGGGGTGATAGGGTTTGTGAAAGGGGTGGTAGGGTTTGTGAAAGGGGTGATAGGGTTTGTGAAAGGGGTGGTAGGGTTTGTGAAAGGGGTGGTAGGGTTTGTGAAAGGGGTGATAGGGTTTGTGAAAGGAGTGATAGGGTTTGTGAAAGGGGTGGTAGGGTTTGTGAAAAGGGGTGGTAAGGTTTGTGAAAAGGGTTGTAGGGTTTGTGAAAGGGGTGGTAGGGTCTGTGAAAGGGGTGATAGAGTTTGTGAAAGGGGTGGTAGGGTCTGTGAAAGGGGTGATAGGGTTTGTGAAAGGGGTGGTAGGGTTTGTGAAAGGGGTGGTAGGGTCTGTGAAAGGGGTGATAGGGTTTGTGAAAGGGGTGATAGGGTCTGTGAAAGGAGTGGTAGGGTTTGTGAAAGGGGTGGTAGGGTTTCTGAAAGGGGTGGTAGGGTCTGTGAAAGGGGTGGTAGGGTTTGTGAAAGGGGTGGTAGGGTTTGTGAAAGGGGTGGTAGGGTTTGTGAAAGGGGTGATAGGGTTTGTGAAAAGGGTGATAGGGTTTGTGAAAGGGGTGGTAGGGTTTCTGAAAGGGGTGGTAGGGTCTGTGAAAGGGGTGGTAGGGTCTGTGAAAGGGGTGATAGGGTTTGTGAAAGGGGTGGTAGGGTTTCTGAAAGGGGTGGTAGGGTCTGTGAAAGGGGTGGTAGGGTTTGTGAAAGGGGTGGTAGGGTTTCTGAAAGGGGTGGTAGGGTTTGTGAAAGGGGTGATAGGGTTTGTGAAAAGGGTGATAGGGTTTGTGAAAGGGGTGATAGGGTTTGTGAAAGGGGTGATAGGGTTTGTGAAAGGGGTGGTAGGGTTTGTGAAAGGGGTGATAGGGTTTGTGAAAAGGGTGATAGGGTTTGTGAAAGGGGTGGTAGGGTTTGTGAAAGGGGTGATAGGGTCTGTGAAAGGGGTGGTAGGGTTTGTGAAAGGGGTGGGCGGGTCTGTGAAAGGGGTGGGCGGGTCTGTGAAAGGGGTGATAGTGTTTGTGAAAGGGGTGGTAGGGTTTGTGAAAGGGGTGGTAGGGTCTGTGAAAGGGGTGGTAGGGTTTGTGAAAGGGGTGGGCGGGTCTGTGAAAGGGGTGATAGGGTTTGTGAAAGGGGTGGTAGGGTTTGTGAAAGGGGTGGTAGGGTCTGTGAAAGGGGTGATAGGGTTTGTGAAAAGGGTGATAGGGTTTGTGAAAAGGGTGGTAGGGTTTGTGAAAGGGGTGGTAGGGTTTGTGAAAGGGGTGGTAGGGTTTGTGAAAGGGGTGGTAGGGTTTGTGAAAGGAGTGATAGGGTTTGTGAAAGGGGTGGTAGGGTTTGTGAAAGGGGTGGTAGGGTTTGTGAAAGGGGTGATAGGGTTTGTGAAAGGGGTGGTAGGGTTTGTGAAAGGGGTGGTAGGGTTTGTGAAAGGGGTGGTAGGGTTTGTGAAAGGGGTGGTAGGGCTTGTGAAAGGAGTGATAGGGTTTGTGAAAGGGGTGGTAGGGTTTGTGAAAAGGGGTGGTAGGGTTTGTGAAAGGGGTGGTAGGGTTTGTGAAAGGGGTGGTAGGGTTTGTGAAAGGGGTGGTAGGGTTTGTGAAAGGGGTGGTAGGGTTTGTGAAAGGGGTGATAGGGTTTGTGAAAGGGGTGGTAGGGTTTGTGAAAGGGGTGATAGGGTCTGTGAAAGGGGTGGTAGGGTTTGTGAAAGGGGTGGTAGGGTTTGTGAAAGGGGTGGTAGGGTTTGTGAAAGGGGTGATAGGGTTTGTGAAAAGGGTGGTAGGGTTTGTGAAAGGGGTGGTAGGGTTTGTGAAAGGGGTGGTAGGGTTTGTGAAAGGGGTGATAGGGTTTGTGAAAGGGGTGGTAGGGTCTGTGAAAGGGGTGGTAGGGTTTCTGAAAGGGGTGGTAGGGTTTGTGAAAGGGGTGAAAGGGTCTGTGAAAGGGGTGGTAGGGTCTGTGAAAGGGGTGGTAGGGTTTGTGAAAGGGGTGGTAGGGTCTGTGAAAGGGGTGATAGGGTTTGTGAAAGGGGTGGTAGGGTTTGTGAAACGGGTGGTAGGGTTTGTGAAAGGGTTGGTAGGGTTTGTGAAAGGGGTGGTAGGGTTTGTGAAAGGGGTGGTAGGGTCTGTGAAAGGGGTGGTAGGGTTTGTGAAACGGGTGGTAGGGTTTGTGAAAGAAGTGATAGGGTTTGTGAAAGGGGTGGCAGGGTTTGTGAAAGGGGTGATAGGGTCTGTGAAAGGGGTGGTAGGGTTTGTGAAAGGGGTGGTAGGGTCTGTGAAAGGGGTGGTAGGGTTTGTGAAAGGGGTGGTAGGGTCTGTGAAAGGGGTGGTAGGGTTTTTGAAAGGAGTGATAGGGTTTGTGAAAGGGGTGATAGGGTTTGTGAAAAGGGTGATAGGGTTTGTGAAAAGGGTGGTAGGGTTTGTGAAAGGGGTGGTAGGGTTTGTGAAAGAACTTCTTGAAAAACTCAAGGACCTGCGACCAGGAAAAGCCTGCGGGATAGACGGCATACTAAACGAGATGATTAAACACACAGACAACAAAATGAAACTGGCTATCCTAAAACTCTTCAACTTGGTTCTGAGTGTCGGTTATTTCCCTGATATCTGGAACAAAGGACTCATAACGCCCATATACAAAAGTGGGGACAAAATCGACCCAAACAACTATCGAGGCATCTGTGTAAACAGTAACCTGGGGAAGGTATTCTGTCGCATCATAAACAAAAGACTTATAAACTTCCTTGAGGAGCACAATGTCTTGAGTAAAAGCCAAATTGGATTCCTGCCAAACTATAGAACATCCGATCATATCTTCACCCTAGAGACCCTAATTGACAAACACGTTCACCATAACAAAAGCAAAATCTACGCATGCTTTGTAGATTTCCAGAAGGCTTTCGACTCCATCTGGCATGACGGTTTATTCCTGAAACTTATCGAAAGTGGGGTAGGAGGGAAAACATATGATGTAATTAAATCAATGTATACAAACAACAAATGTGCAGTTAAAATTGGAGACAAACAAACAAAATACTTCCCACAGGGGCGGGGGGTGACGCAGGGCTCGCCAATCTCACCGACACTCTTTAATATTTACATAAATGGATTGGCAAAACTACTTGAACAATCTACAGCACCCGGCCTCACCCTATATGAATCCAAGGTTAAATTCTTCCTCTATGCAGACGACCTGGTTCTGCTGTCACCTACTAAAGAGGGGCTACAGCAAAACCTGGACCTGCTGGAGTCGTACTGCCAGACTTGGGCCCTGACAATAAATCCCCCAAAAAACCAAAGTCCTTGTGTTCCAGCAAAGATCCAAACATCAGGGACCCAAAATAAATTTCACAGTAGGAACAACCAAAATTGAACAAACCACTAACTACACATACTTGGGCTTAAAAATCAGTTCTACGGGAAACTTCAAACTGGCTGTGAATGAACTGAAAGAGAAAGCAAGAAGGGCTTTCTATGCCATCAAAAAATCAATCCAAATAGAAATCCCAATTAGCATTTGGCTCAAAATTTTCAAATCAGTAATTGAACCAATTGCACTCTATGGCAGTGAGGTATGGGGAGCGCTAACTCAACAAGATTTTGCAAAATGGGACAAACACCCAATTGAGATCCTACATGCAGAATTCTGTAAAAGTATCCTCCGGACTCAATTCAATTTTTTTTCAATTCAAATGCTTTATTGGCATGAAAGTTTACAGAGAACCATATTGCCAAAGCTTACATTGCAAAAAGGTACAGTTTTCTAACATTCTGTAGGTGTCAATCGATTTGACATTTGTTGGGTACATACAAGATTACTTTTAAACAATATTAATTTTAAACAGTCTTTGTACTTCATTTGGTACGTTCAATATTAATTTTAAACAGTCTTAATTTTAAACAGTCCTCAGGTCGTGACATGTTGTTACATACTTGGCCCCAAGGTATGGTCTGTCTCCTTCTCCTAGGACTAATCTCAATTTTGACAGATCATCCAATTCCTTGAAATCTGGGGTTGTTTGGCTTAGCTTGTTGAATAATATGTTTCTTGATGTGTTGAATTTTTCGCAGTTTAGGAGGAAATGCATTTCTGTTTCAACCTCGCCGGCCAGACATTGATCGCATATTCTATTCTCTCTAGGCTGCCAGGATTTCTTGTATCTGCCTTTTTCAATTTCCAGTTGGTGGTCGCTTAGTCTGTATCTGGTGAGGGTCTGTCTCTGTTTTGTGTCTCTGATGGTCGTGAGGTAGTCTGCCAGTTTATATTCTCTTTTTAGGGCCCGGTAACATTCTAATCTGCTTTGGCTTTCGGTTATTTTGTTCCAATGTTCCAGGTAGGTTTCTTTGCATTTTTTAATGATTTGGTTCACTCGGATTGGTGTTTGGACGGCTGTGTTGGTCTGGGGCTGGTCACACTCTCTCTCTCACACACTCTCCTCACACACTCTCTCCTCACACACTCTCTCTCACACACTCTCTCTCTCTCACTCTCTCTCTCTCACACTCTCTCTCTCACACTCTCTCTCACACTCTCTCTCTCTCACACTCTCTCTCTCACACACTCTCTCTCTCTCACACACTCTCTCTCTCTCTCACACACTCTCTCTCTCTCACACACTCTCTCTCTCTCACACACTCTCTCTCACACACTCTCTCTCTCTCACACTCTCTCTCTCACACTCTCTCTCACACTCTCTCTCTCACACACTCTCTCTCTCTCACACACTCTCTCTCTCTCACACACTCTCTCTCTCACACACTCTCTCACACACTCTCTCTCTCACACTCTCTCTCTCACACACTCTCTCTCCTCACACACTCTCTCCTCACACACTCTCTCTCACACACTCTCTCTCCTCACACACTCTCTCTCTCTCACACTCTCTCTCACACTCTCTCTCTCTCACACTCTCTCTCTCTCACACTCTCTCTCTCACACGCTCTCTCTCTCTCACACACTCTCTCTCTCCTCACACTCTCTCTCTCTCCTCACACTCTCTCTCTCTCACGCACTCTCTCTCTCTCACACACTCTCTCTCTCTCACACAATTCACAATTCACAATTCTCAAAGGAAAACAGTAAACAATGCATGCAGGGCGGAACTAGGCCAATATCCATTAATGATCACTATCCAAAAAAGAGCCACCAAATTTTGGAATCACCTACAAATGAGCAATCCCCAATGCTATCACTACGATGCCCTGAAATGCCAAGAGCTGACCATAAAGAAGAATACCCTCAGTCAACTAGTCCTGGGACTCAGTGAAGTAACTACTAACAATACTAACAATAACCAGCCCCAGGACAGTGACAGGGTAACACAAAGAATTCGACCCAACACAATCGTCGCTAAGCAAAAGGAAAAATATCTGACATATTGGGCAGAAACAACAAAAACCCAAAGCAAACTCAATTGCTACTTGGCCCTAAACAGACAATACAACATAGCTGATTACCTGACCATGGTAAAGGATAACAAACTGAGAAGAACCTTGACAAGGTACAGACTTAGCGAACATAGCCTAGCGATCGAAAAAGGCAGACACAGGCAGACCAGGCTGCCAAGAGAGGACAGGATATGCTCTCACTGCAGTCAGGGAGTGGTGGAGACAGAGATGCACTTCCTCACAGCTTGTGGAAAATATCAGGGCATCAGGGAGAATTTCTACCAAAAATTCTCACAAATATGCCCTGATTTCAGAAATCTGAATGACAACCAAAAACTCCCATTCCTACTGGGAGAGGAGAGAAGCTGTATAACACTGGCGGCACACTATGTTACAGCTTGCCATGAACAGAGGGACAACCAGTAAACTAAGAAAAGAATATATATAAACAATGCGAATGTATATTTATACACTCAGGGATATACCTGTTTATACACTGTATGAATAGAACTGCGTTTATGTGCTAAACCATAAATGTATTTTGATGCTTTGGCAACATAAGATGTAACTTATCATGCCAATAAAGCGATTTGAATTGTGAATTGTGAATTGTGATAGGGTTTGTGAAAGGGGTGGTAGGGTTTGTGAAAGGGGTGGTAGGGTTTGTGAAAGGGGTGGTAGGGTTTGTGAAAGGAGTGATAGGGTTTGTGAAAGGGGTGGTAGGGTTTGTGAAAAGGGGTGGTAGGGTTTGTGAAAGGGGTGGTAGGGTTTGTGAAAGGGGTGGTAGGGTTTGTGAAAGGGGTGGTAGGGTTTGTGAAAGGGGTGGTAGGGTTTGTGAAAGGGGCGGTAGGGTTTGTGAAAGGGGTGGTAGGGTTTGTGAAAGGGGTGGTAGGGTTTGTGAAAGGGGTGGTAGGGTTTGTGAAAGGGGTGATAGGGTCTGTGAAAGGGGTGGTAGGGTTTGTGAAAGGGGTGGTAGGGTTTGTGAAAGGGGTGGTAGGGTTTGTGAAAGGGGTGGTAGGGTTTGTGAAAGGGGTGATAGGGTTTGTGAAAGGGGTGGTAGGGTTTGTGAAAGGGGTGATAGGGTTTGTGAAAGGGGTGATAGGGTCTGTGAAAGGGGTGGTAGGGTTTGTGAAAGGGGTGGTAGGGTTTGTGAAAGGGGTGGTAGGGTTTGTGAAAGGGGTGGTAGGGTTTGTGAAAGGGGTGGTAGGGTTTGTGAAAGGGGTGGTAGGGTCTGTGAAAGGGGTGGTAGGGTTTGTGAAAGGGGTGGTAGGGTTTGTGAAAGGTAGGGTTTGTGAAAGGGGTGGTAGGGTTTGTGAAAGGGGTGGTAGGGTTTGTGAAAGGGGTGGTAGGGTTTGTGAAAGGGGTGGTAGGGTTTGTGAAAGGGGTGATAGGGTCTGTGAAAGGGGTGGTAGGGTTTGTGAAAGGGGTGGTAGGGTTTGTGAAAGGGGTGGTAGGGTTTGTGAAAGGGGTGGTAGGGTTTGTGAAAGGGGTGGTAGGGTTTGTGAAAGGGGTGGTAGGGTTTGTGAAAGGGGTGGTAGGGTTTGTGAAAGGGGTGGTAGGGTTTGTGAAAGGGTTGCTAATTCTCATCACCATTCAGGTAGCCCATGGGTGTGATTGGTAATTACGCTGCTCAGCAAAATGATAATTGACTGCAGGAAAATTAAGAATGGACCAATTGTTTAACAGCTGAGCCATATGGACCAGAGGATCCTCGGTCTAGTTCATGATCTGTGCTAAGTTAGCGGATCTCAGCTAAGTTCAGCAGCTGTGGGATATTATAATTAGCTTCAGTCACCCCTGGGCTAGAAGGTGAAAATCAGCTAGGATTCCTGTTCCCGATCACTTTCCAGTGACCACGGCCATGATTTTGCCAGTGGAGGCGGGATCGAGGCGGGAGAGGTGGGTGGCAGGTCCCAGTCCCACTCTCGGCTCCAGCTCGCTCCCTCCAAATGATTTTACGTAGATGGGGCTTGTTAAGCCTGCCCTGCGCATTTCCTGGCCAATTAAAAGGAAGTGGGTCTGATGACATCATTTGATGACGCGTCATCAGCCGGTTTCCTAAAAGGGGCCATGTCCACATTCATTTTGACAGTTGTGCTGTCAGTGTTCTACAGCATTGAGGTGCTGCAAACACTGACAAGCACTGCACAAAGGTGCACGGCTGCACCCAGGCTCACACATGACTCCCTCCATATGCTTATGGAGGGAGTCACAGCACGCAGGGAGGTTCGCTTCCCTTCCCATGGGTGGAAGGGACCTCCCCAGGAGACCAACGCAGCCCGGTTGCACATTGCACAGGAGGACACAAGCAGGGATGTCGTCAGGAGAACCAGGCTGCAGCGACGCAAACCTTTCAATGATCTCAGTAGACCATGAAACGTTACTGCCAAGTCACACTCAACTTCATCCTGCCACTCATCACATCCCCATCACTCTGCCTTCCCTACCCTACTCCTGCACATCCTTACTCACACCAACTTACCTTACACCTCCACCCATCCCTCTCTATCTACGTTATCATTTCCCCATCTCACTAGCCACCCTCATCCTACTGCAAGCATACCAACTAACAACACACAAGGGTAGGCACTTGAGAGGTATGCCCAATGTCCATGTGAAGTTTCTGTTGATCTGTTGTCAAACATTGAAATCTATATTTTCAACACTTTACCTTATTGGACAGATCTGTGCTCACCTTTGGAAGAGTCTTAGGGCCAGAAATTCAGTTAGGCCCCGCCAGCTCGCTTGCGCCCAGAAGTTACCGCTGGGCGCGGAGCCACTCACGCCCGTCGGATATTCAGTTTCAGCGCCCCAAGTCGAAGACGGCTGCTGTTCAAGGGTGTGGCCGCCCCCGCTTGGGGCGCTGAAACTGAATTTCGGCGCGCTAGTTGCGGTACTGCAGGCCTTCCTCCTTCTCTTAAGGGGGAGGTGCCTGCAACAGCGAGATCGCCGCTCACTAGTGCTGGCAAATGAGCCCGGCACCACGGAGAAGTGCCGGGCTCCCGGAAAACAGCCGGCAATGCCGCGGCGGGGGGGGGTGGAGGAGGCTGGGGAAGGAGGTGCGGGCAGGCGGCCGCCGAAAAAGCGGCCGGCCGCACCTCCACCTTAACTCGCCCCACTAAGGCTGCAGTACGGCCCCGGTCTCTGAACGTTGTTTGCGGCCGCTACGGAAGAGGCGGCCGCTACTCAATATGGCGGTCGGGCTGATATCGGGGCGGTAGCGGGGCACTGCGCACGCCGATGACGTCATCGGCGGCGGCGCAGCGCTACTGGCTAACGCCGCCATTACCGCAGCGCTGAATATCGGCGCAACCTCATCAAGTGGCGCAAAAGCCCTCTTTGGGCGAAAACTGGGCACAACGCCTACTGAATTTCTAGCCCTTAGTGTGTTCCAGTAAATGTTGAGACATAACACCCGCCAATTGTGATGAATTTGAAAGGAACGGCTTGGACATTGTAGGGATGCTTTACGGTGCTGGTGTGGGATGGTGTCAACCTGGCGCATCATGTGGCAGCCAGTTGTACAGCGTCGTGAAGTAAATCTGGCCATGGTGATGCCATCGCTGGCCTTCCGGGCAGCAATGTTGACGGGTGCTGATGCCCTGTGTCCTGTGTAGCATCAGGTGATTGCGGAGAAGGTTGTTGGTGATGTTGGTATGCCTGGTGATGTTGGTATTGGGGCTGATCGTGGAGGGATTCAGAGGACCAAGGTGAGATTTTTTCAAGGGCACCAATGTTACTGGAATAGATGGCAGGTGAAGTTGAGATGGCAGGTGAAGTTGAGATGACAGAAGTGATCTGTCAATGGTGAGAGAGCTTGCTCCAAGGAGGTGACAGTGGACAGAGAGTTTCCTCCAAACACTTCCAAACTGCATACAGCTCTAAAGTTTCTTCCAAGTCCTGAAGGCACAAGCTTCTGACACTGGAATGTGACTAGCTGTGAAATGGTAGCTTTAATACCACTTTTGCAGCTGTCACCTATTCACAGCAATGGGGAGACACAGAGAACCCGGCCTACTTACCTGATGTGATCCCTGAGCGAAGGAAACCTTGTAAAAAAAAATGGTAAACTAGAAATAGGCTGGCAAAATTGTAGTTAACAAGCATTTAACTATCATGATTGCCTCCCCTGCCGCTTGATGTCTGTTCTGAAATCGCAGACCCAACACTTTGGAAACTTACATGGAGGCGGATTTGGAGCAGGCTCCCAACCCGCTGTCAATCATTTCGATTTTGACAGCGGACCCCCCTCCAAACCCGCACTCTGAGCACCGGCAAAATTCAGCCCCATGTTTGAAAATATACATGTGCCTGTTGGGGAGAATAAAATCTTGGGCATGGCTCTGAGGCCTGCTGCAGTCAAATAGCCTGCTGACAGTCACTGTCTAGACTCGTACATGATAAATGGGCACTTGAGTGGGGTACTGCAGGATTCCTGGCACCAGTGGTACTTTACCTCAACAAGAGTAAATGGACTAAAGAGGTAGAGGAGGGAAGAAAAGTTTAAAACAACTGGCAAAGAAAAGGAATGATCCATGCCAGTGCATTTGAATCTTCAAAATTTGGCTGAGCAAAACAATGACCCATGGATCTTTTACAATCTTTTAATCTCATAAAACAAAATGCAGCCAACACTGTTTCCAGCTTGAAGGTACCATAGCCAGCTCGCGATGCTCTTCAAGGCCAGCAAAAATACGTCCTGCTAAACTTGGCACAGGCTGAATGGCCTCCTTCTGTGCTGTACTATTCTATAATTCTGTACTGTTCTATAAACAATTGCTGCAGGTGTCACACACAAAGGATTCTGGAATTGACCACTGCACCAATGGCACTCTGCACTCCTGTTCCCCACCAGCAAAATGATTAATGAGCCCAATCGTAAAAACAAGAAGCGAAGAGCTTGTAATCTCTGTTAAATGTGATGAAATAAAATTGTTACTAAGATTCAGTTAACATCCTCCAACCAGTGAGAGGCGCAAAATCAAACGATGCAGCATGTGAACTCCGCACAAAGAGAGTACTTTCAATATCATCTATCTATCTATCTATATATATATAAAACGGTTGGTCTGTCTGTCTTTCTTATATATCTTCTATCTATATATATAAAAGGATCGATCTGTCTGTCTGTCCTTCCATCTGTCTGTCTGTCCGGCTATACACTCTAAAGTTATAGAGCGTACCTACACGTGCATTACATCCAAAGAAAGCTTACGATTCCAGAACGGTCATAAGCGTATTTACTTTTCGGTCGGACAAAAATTGTTCGCACATTATACAAAAAACCTTCAAAATTCCACTCATTATCCACTCATTAGCATTGACTGACGTCAAGGTCGACCAATCCTGTGCCGTCATGATTGACCAATCCTACAGTTCAGTCACCTGATGGTTGACCAATCGGTGTGTGTGTGGGCAGGACTAATCGTTTTCATCTCAGGGATCTGGCAGCCATTGCCTCAAGCTAAAAACCCCATTGCCTCAACCTAAAAATATGCTCATCGAGGTTAGTATCTTTTTTTTTTCAAAAAGATTTACCAAAAATGTTTTATAAGTACTTTAACTTTCATCTTTGAAGGTACTAAAAGCTAGAAATGTTTAGGTTAAAAAACAGTGCAAAACGGGCCTAGGCTTCTCCAACTGCCGACAGCTCAAATCCAGTGCCAGGCTTCCGGCCCACACATCCACCAGGTCCAAAAAAGCCCTGGAAACTGCCGACAACCCAAATCCAGTCCCAGGCTCCCGGCCCACACATCGACCAGGCCCGAGAGGGGGGACAGACAGGGGCAAGGAGACCGCGCACCCCAAAATTGCCCTCGCACCGTGGGGCTCCCCTGCTAGTCTTATCTTATATATCTATATATATAAAGCGGTTCTTCTGTCTGTCCCGATGTCTGTCTGTCTGTCTGTCCGTGTTCTATACGTTTGAAAGTTATAGAGTGTACCGACGCGCGCGTCGCCTCAAAAGAAAGCTTGCCATTCCGGACCGGTCATAGGCGTATTTACGTTTTGGCCGGACAAAAATCGCGCCCGCAGTATCTAAAAAACGTTCAGCGTTCCGCTCATTAGCATCTCATTAGCGACCGTGTGACGTCGAGGTCGCCCAATCGTACGGCGGGTTCCTGGCGTGTGCCATCCTACAGTTGAGTGTCGAGTGACTCGACGATTGACCAATCCTATGCTTCGGTGACCTGACCGGTCAACCAATCGGTGCGTGTGTGGGCGGGCCTTATCCCTCTGAACCGAGGTGAGTGGCCGCCATCTTGCTTCCATTCTTTTTCCTGCTTTCTGCGTCTTTCTTTTCAAATATACATTTCCAGCAAAATAAAATTGAATTTATTAAATTGTTTTAAAAAAAACTTCATTCATTTGTAAATATTTTTTCTAAACTGAACATTCTTTTTCCTACCTTTTCCCGTTTTATTGTTAGGCCTGAAAGCCTGGGACTTTCTTGCCCAGCCAGGCCCGAGCTAGGGCTTCTGCTAAGCTCCTCACCCCGCCCCGCCCCCCCCGTCACGTTACCCGGGGCAACGGCGTCAGCCACGAGGGTCAGGGTGCACGCGCAGCAGGAGCAGGTGAGACGCGGCGTCGGATCTCGGCCTTGGTGAGCGGGAAGGGCTACCCCGGCAACCAGAGCCGCAATCGGCGGAATTCAAGCCGGCTCGGCCGGGGGGGGGGCGGGGCTCGGAGAGCGGGGCGAGGCGGCTGGTGCTCGAAGAGCGGGGCTCTCGGCCGGGGGGGGCGGCAGGGCTCGGAGAGCGTGGCTCTCGGCCGGGGGGGGCGGGGCTCGGAGAGCGTGGCTCTCGGCAGTGCGGGGCGGCAGGTTTACCCCGGCAACCAGAGCCGCAATCGGCGGAATTCAAGCCGGCTCGGCCGCGGGGGGGGGGGCGGGGCTCGGCGGCTGGTGCTTGGAGAGCGGGGCTCGGGGCTCGGAGAGCGGGGCGAGGCGGCTGGTGCGGGGGAAGAGGCCCGGCGCACGCCTGACAGGTAAGGAGGATCTTCGTTCACGTTGGGCGGGTTCCTCGGGTGCTGATCCCTGGCGGTGTGGGGCCGGAGCCCGGCTCTTACCTTGCCCCAGAGAGCGGGCGGATGGCGGGGCCTGGAGTAACAAATCGGCCGCAGCGGCAGCTGAGCTCCGGTGAGCGGCGGCGGGCCGCAGCGGCAGCTGAGCTCGGGTAAGTCGGGCCGGACCAAAGGCGAGGGGGGGAGGGAAGAGAGGGTGGGGGGGAGGGAAGAGAGGGTGGGGGGGAGGGAAGAGAGAGAGAGGGGGTGGGGGGAGGGGCGAGAGAGAGAGAGGGTGGGGGGGAGGGGAGAGAGAGAGGGTGGGGGGAAGGGGAGAGAGAGAGGGTGGGGGGGAGGGGAGAGAGAGGGTGGGGGGAGGGTGTGATGAAATATATTCCATTCATCACTGCCTGTGACTGTGGTCGGTTTCAGTGTCATTTCCCTTCCCCCAGTCCTCATTGTATTATGTATTGGAATGTGCTGGAATGTGCTGTGTGTAGGGCTCCGCCCATACCTGGCCCCTTTTGTAAGCTGGCTCAGTGTGGCCTCAGCCTCCAGAAGGAAGACATCTCTCTCTTTAACGTGTTACTTTCTAAGTTAATAAAAGCCTTATTTTGTTTCGCTAACATCGAGTCTCGGAACTTATTGAGGCACATCAATTTTATTAACTTATTTTTCAACACTATGGACCAACTCCTGAAACCCGAACATTTGGATTTGGATCAACATGCTTCGGACGCATCAGCACGCTTCGGACACTGGTTTGAGTGTATGGAATTCTTCCTGGACAATTCCGCAGCCGTCAAAGACGCTACGGACGCTGCGAGGACGAGACTCGGAATTCTGCGGAATTGGGTAAGCCACCGGGTTTACCCCCTCATCCAAGACGCCGATACGTACCTGGCCGCCTGCGACATCTTAAAGGCGCATTACCAGCAGCCTACGAATGAGGTGTATGCTAGGCATCTACTCGCTACTCGCGCACAGCGACCTGGGGAATCGGTGGAGGAGTTCCTAAGCATCCTGAAAATGCTTGGCAAAGACTGTAAGTGCCGAGATGTAAAAGCCGCAGTGTACACCGACGAGCTTGTTCGCGATGCCTTTATCACAGGCCTCAGCTCCACTTACATCCGGCAAAGACTGCTGGAAAAAACGGGGTTGGACCTGAAACAGGCTGCGGACACCACGCGGTCCCTGGATGTGGCCCAGAGAAACTCGGACGCCTACTCTTCAGCCCGCGCCGTCCACGCCGCCACGTGCGCACCGAGGGCGCCACCATCTTGGAAGGCATCTTCCCCGCCCGGCAGCCCGACACCGGCGGGGCCCAGCTCTCCCCCCAGAAGCCCTACGACAGCCGCGACGCGTCAGGGACCCAACTGCTACTTCTGCGGGCAGCCAAAGCACACCAGAAACCTGTGCCCGGCGAAAGGCACCACCTGCTTTAAGTGCGGTAAGAAGGGGCACTTCGGGAAGGTGTGCAGAGGGAACCCCGCCGGAAAACCAACCGCCGGAAAACCCGCAACCGCCGCGTGTGCGCCATGGGAGCGGCCATCTTGGACGCCATCTTGCCCGACCTCGTGGGGTCCGCCATCTTATGAGCAGACAGCGTGGACGCCATCTTGTATCGATCAGGGCCCTACAGTGGCATCGGTCACAGTGGACCAGACCAGGCCGCACCCGCTATCCAAATCAATGGTGGACATCGAGGTAAACGGGTGCCGGGTTAAATGCTTAATTGACAGTGGAAGCACGGAGAGTTTTATCCACCCTGAACTGGCACAGCAACTCTCCCTAAAGGTGGTCCCTACTCAGGGTACCATCTCTATGGCTGATAAAACCCAGACATCGACCATTCTGGGTTACTGCACGGTACAATTGGGCGTTAACGGAACGGTATACGATAATTTTAAAGTGTTAATCATGAAGAACCTATGTGCGAGCGTGATCTTGGGCCTGGATTTCCAGTGCAACCACCAAAGCATCACGCTCAAGTACGGTGGGTCCCAGCCGCCCCTCACAGTGTGCGGTCTGGCTACCCTGAAGGTAAAGCCACCTTCGCTATTCGCGAACCTTACCCCTAACTGCCGGCCAATAGCGACCAAAAGCAGGAGGTACAGCTGGGAGGACAGGCAGTTTATCGTGACCGAGGTAGACAGGCTCCTGAAAGAGCGCATTATTGAACGCAGCAACAGCCCGTGGCGCGCCCAAGTGGTAGTGGTAAGGGGTAGCGAGAAGAAACGGATGGTGATCAGCTATAGTCAAACGATCAACAGGTACACCCAACTAGACGCCTACCCGCTACCCCGCATATCAGAAATGGTGAACCAAATCGCCCAATACCGGGTGTTCTCCACCATCGACCTCAAGTCAGCGTACCACCAGCTCCCTATCAGACCAGAGGACCGCCCGTACACCGCCTTCGAGGCGAACGGACGCCTCTACCAATTCCTCAGAGTCCCCTTTGGGGTGACGAATGGGGTCTCGGTCTTTCAGAGGGAGATGGACCGCATGGTCGATGACCACCACTTGCAGGCAACCTTCCCCTACCTCGACAACGTCACCATCTGCGGCCAGAATCAGCAGGATCACGACTCGAACCTCGAGAGGTTCCTGGAAACCGCACAAAAACTCAACCTCACCTACAACGAGGACAAGTGCGTTTTCAACACCACGCGCCTCTGCATACTAGGCAGCGTGCTGGAGAATGGGGAAATCGGACCAGACCCCGACCGATTGCGCCCCCTACGGGAGCTGCCCCTGCCCAACACTCCCAAAGCCCTGAAAAGGTGCCTGGGGTTATTTTCTTATTATTCCCAATGGGTCCCCAACTACTCCGACAAAGCCCGCCCCCTCTTGAAAGCATCCTCTTTTCCGCTCTCTGCTGAGGCCCACGCCGCCTTCAAAAGCATTAAGCAGGATATTGAGCGGGCCACGCTACAGGCAGTGGACGAGAACACTCCATTTCAAGTGGAAAGTGATGCGTCTGACTTTGCCTTGGCGGCCACCTTCAACCAGGCGGGGCGGCCCGTAGCTTTCTTCTCGAGGACCCTCCAAGGGCCCGAGATCAGACACTCCTCCGTGGAAAAGGAGGCCCAAGCCATCGTGGAGGCAGTGCGCCACTGGCGCCACTACCTAGCCGGCAAACGCTTCACCCTACTTACCGACCAGCGGTCGGTAGCATTTATGTTCAACAATAAACAGAGGGGGAAGATTAAAAATGATAAGATTCTTAGGTGGCGGATCGAGCTCTCCACCTTCGAGTACGACATCATTTACCGGCCAGGGGCCCTTAACGAATCCCCTGACGCCCTCTCACGAGGGATGTGTGCCAGCACCACCGGGGATCGGCTACAGACCCTCCACAACGACCTCTGCCACCCAGGGGTCACGCGGCTGTTCCACTTCATAAAGTCCCGTAACTTACCCTACTCGATTGAGGAAGTTCGGTCTCTGACCAGGAACTGCCGCACTTGCGCTGAGTGCAAGCCTCGGTTCTACCGCCCAGATAGAGCCCACTTAATCAAAGCTACACGGCCCTTTGAGCGGCTCAGCTTAGATTTCAAGGGCCCCCTCCCGTCCGTCGACCGCAATGTTTACTTCCTGAACATTGTGGATGAATACTCCCAGTTCCCATTCGCCTTCCCCTGCCCAGACATGACCAGCGCCACGGTCATTAAATGCCTCAACAGCCTGTTCTGCCTGTTCGGTATGCCGAGCTACACCCATACGGATAGGGGGGCGTCCTTCATGAGTGAAGAGCTACGCCAGTACATGCTGTCCAAGGGGATCGCCACGAGCCATACCACCAGCTACAACCCCCGGGGTAACGGCCAAGTGGAGCGAGAAAACGGGACAGTATGGAAAGCAGTCACTCTAGCTCTAAGGACCAAGGGCCTCCCTATCTCCCGCTGGCAGGAAGTCCTCTCGGATGTGCTCCATTCGATACGGTCGCTATTGTGTACGGCCACTAATGCCACGCCTCATGACCGAATGTTTGTCTTTCCCCGGAAATCCACTTCAGGCGTATCCATGCCGTCATGGCTCTCCACCCCAGGTCCGGTACTCGTGCGAAGGCATGTGAGGGGCCACAAGACGGACCCTCTCGTGGAGCCAGTACACCTACTCCATGCCAACCCCCAATATGCATATGTCCGGCACGCCGACGGAAGGGAGGACACCGTGTCCATAAAAGACGTCGCCCCAGCCGGCATCGACAACAACCACGGCAATAGCAGCAACAACGATCACAGCAACTCTTACCCACCCACTACTCTTTCATCACCCCCGGAAGAACATCGACCAACGGCACCCCCACCAACTACCCCTTCAACAACCCTGGCGGCACCCCCGGCAGAGACCCAGGAGACTACCGGGGACACCCAGCCGACACCCGCGGCACCACAACAGCCACGTCGGTCGCAGAGGACTATCAAACCCCTGAACAGACTAAATCTGTAGAAGGGGTGAATGTGATGAAATATTCCATTCATCACTGCCTGTGACTGTGGTCGGTTTCAGTGTCATTTCCCTTCCCCCAGTCCTCATTGTATTGTTTATTGGAATGTGCTGGAATGTGCTGTGTGTGTAGGGCTCCGCCCATACCTGGCCCCTTTTGTAAGCTAGCTCAGTCTGGCCTCAGTCTCCAGAAGGAAGATACCTCTCTCTCTTACGTGTTACTTTCTAAGTTAATAAAAGCCTTGTTTTGTTTCGCTAACATCGAGTCTCGGAATTATTGAGGCACATCAAGCTTTGTGCCTAGGAGGATGCTTTCATGTTCTGTGACAGAGGGATGGTTTGATGGGGAAGTGCTGAGCAATGAGGATCTGGGATTTAATTCACTGGAAACGGAGTCTGATGAGGCATACACGGACAGCCTGTCCGGAACGGGGATTTGCTGCCTGCCTCCTCCCTCTCTCCTCATCCTTGTCGTTTTCCTTGTCCTCTTCCTTCTCCTCCTCTCCCTCCTCCTCCTCCTGAGGTGGTCCTACAATCACTGGCGGCAAGGACTGCGCCCTCATAATGGCCAAACTTGTGAAGCACATAGCAGATCACCATGAAATAGGACATTCGCTCCGGCGAGAACTGGAGGGCTCCTCCCGAGCGGTTAAGGCAGTGGAACCATTGTTTGAGCACCCCGATGGTCTGCTCGATGATGTTCCTGGTGGTAGCATGGCTGTCATTATATGAGTGCTGGACAGGAGTGTTGGGGTTGCGGAGGGGAGTCATGAGCTAGAACGGATAGCCCTTGTCTCCAAGCAGCCACCCTCGGGTTTGACGTGGTGGCTGGAAGATTGCCGGCACACTGGACTGGCGCAGGATGAAGGCATCATGACTGCTGCCAGGATACCGGGTATTCACCATCATGATGCGCTTGGCGTGGTCGCACAACAACTGCATATTAAGTGAGTGGTAGCCTTTGCGGTTAAGGGACATCTCAGGATTTGTATGCGGTGCCCGCAAAGCCACATGTGTGCAATCTATGGCATCCTGCACCATGGGGAAGCCCGCTATCCTGCCAAAGCCACATGCGTGCCCGTCCTGCTTCTCTCTGCTCAGAGCGAAGACAACGTAGTCCCTTCTCCTGGAGTAGAGAGCCTCAGTGACCTCCCAGATGCAACAATGGATGGCGAACTGGAAGCTGTTAGCCTTATCTCCTGCTGCAGACCCGAAGGATCCACTGGTGAAGAAATTGAGGACTACGATAATTTTGAGCGCCACTGGCAGAGCCATGCTCGCCGTGCTCTCAGGCTGCAGATCTGGTTGCAGGAGGTGGCAGAGTTCTGTGACCACCTCTTTAGTAAAGCGGAACCTCCTAATACACTGCTCCTTGCTTAAGTGGAAAAAAGAGAAGTGCTCTCTGAAGACCCTAATTGGGTAAGGCCTCCTGTTGAGAGCCCTCATGGCCCTCCTCTTCCTCCCTCTGCATGCATCTTCTCCTCTTCTTCGCTGCCTTCGCTCCCTCTCCTGAACATACTCGCACGAGGGGGACTGCCAGTAGAGCCCCCATGACTGTGAGCAACTGGTGTGAGCAGATGACTTTAAATGAGAATCAAGGCTTTCTCTACTTGCAGCAACACTTCCTGTCACCTCAGGAACGTGAAACAAGTTTAGAAAGTTGTAAGAGTTGCAGAAAGTTACACAGAGCCTGTCAAACTAAGAAACCATGTCAGCTATAAGTTGTTGATGATGATCCCTTTAAATATCTTGGCTAGAGGCTCCTTCCTGCTGCTGAATCCTTAGTCAGCTGGTCGTGATTAAGAGAGGGCGGTAAGTGGAGCAGCGATGGCGTAATGGCAGATTGTATGTCAAGTGAGCGTTGCACACTCATTGACGTCACGCTCTGCCTCATTTCCATTTCGGCAGTGAGCGCAGGGAATGGCAGCGTTGCGGACCTGTCCAAAATGGTGGCAGCCATGGGACCCGCTAAAAGCGTGCTGAAGTGAGGCGGCCACCATTTTTTCTGCAAAATGGGCCTTAATGCTAAACCACCGAATTTCTAGACATGATTCTTTTCTTAAGATATGAATACAAAGATTAATGAAATTGTTTTCTAGGTATACATTTCTAGGTCTCACTGTTTTGGTCCTGCTGTGTGGCATATCCTTTCTTATAAATCCCGACTTAACTCAACAACTAACCATTTTGTCTGGCATTAAAACTGGCATTTGTGTAGCTGCCAACCCCGACACAGTATAAAGGTATTTGCACAAGAACAGGGCAGCCAGTTGTAATTTATTTAAATTTTGTATTAATTTCTAAGAATGACAACAAGCCAAAACAACTCCCCAGAGTGAAATAATCCACTGGCATCATTTTGGCTCACACGTCAGAAAGAGCTATAGAGAATATTACAGCACAGTAACAGGTCTACCAGCCCAAAAAGGTCTGTACCATTGTTTTTCTCCACATGAGCCCCCTAGTTTAATCATACTGCCCATAAGCATTAATATTCCATTTCCTAAATTCCCTTTTAAGGGTATTTATTGACACTGCTTGAACAGTTTGTAACAGAGAATTCCATATTCTAATCACCCACCGTGTAAATACATTAATCTAAAAATCTTGGCAGCACGGTTGCGCTGCCACAAGTGCAGCAGGTGGACATGCCTGCCCATCAGGTCTTGCCTTAACCCAGTATGTCAGCTGTGGTTCAGTGGGACTTGAGCACATCAAGCTAGGCTGATACTCCAGTGCAGTGCTGAGGGAGTTTTGCACTGTCAGAGGTGCTGTCTTTTGGATGAGACATTAAACCGAGGCCCATCTACTCTCTCAGGTGGACGTAATAGATCCATCCCATGGCACTATTTCGAAGAAGAGCAGGGGAGTTATCCCCGCTGTCCTGGCCAATATTTATCCCTCAATCAACATCACTAAAACAGATTATCTGGTTATTATCACATTGCTGTTTGTAGGTGCTTGTTGTGCGTAAATTGGCTGCCACGTTTCCCACATTACAACAGTGACTACACTCCAAAAAAGTACTTAATTGGCTGTAAAGCACTTTGAGACTTTACCTGTGGCCGTGAAAGGTGCTATATAAATGCAAGTCTTTCTTTCTTTCCAAATCCAAAGAACAGGGTCATTTAAAAATTAGTGGTGGGCACCTGCATCAACAGCTTACTGCTCTGTTGTGGGGGAGAAGGAGGGGAGATGGGTGGGCAGGCGGTCTGACCAAAAACCAAAGGACACAAATTTACTTTTGTGCTGCTCTATCGCTTGTGTGCTTGATGTCCAAACAGCAATCAATCATTTTTGATCAATTGCTGTTTCATTATAGCATTCCAAGACCCCCATGTGGCCCTGTATGACAAAAACTCTGCTTCATTCAGGTTTATTTGGGCAATCACAGAGAATCCCAACCCTGTCCTTATTCTACATTTGCACATAGCATTTTTCAATCCTACCTGATTTTTCCTTTCTTTGGCCCCAAAACATCATAAATTCCTGTTGGTAAGGGTACGAATGGAGAGTGCTGGTATTTGCCTTGTCCAATTTCTGGTGGTTTGGTAGTGGATGATGGATGCTTTCTTATAGTTTAGGTGTGAGAGTAGGCTTGAATCCTTTATATACCTGATAGTCCAGTGGTGAATGCACATTAGTGTCCTTTAACAGCCTAGATAAAGCAAGATGTTGGAGGTAGGAATAAGTCCAATCAACAGTGTTCTAGATTGGAAGAAAACTGTTGTTTTTTTCTGTCAATCTAATGAAGATCATAAATCAACCTAATTATTGGAACTGGGCTTCGGCTTTGCAAAATCCAAAGTCAACCACAGCAAAACCCCCAACAATCTGAGTGCTCATGCCTTTCAGATGCTATTAAATGGAAATGCAAATATAAATACATATTTGGAACTGATCTCAATGAGATATCTTCTCTGCTTTCCTCCCTCTTCCTCTTCACTGAGCGACTTCTCATCCTCGGTGATTTCAACCTCCGCCTCAACTCATCTTGATCTCTCTCCTCTGAGTTCACTGCTCTCCTTTCCTCTCTTAATCTCTTCCTTCATGTCAACTCCCCCATCATTATTCACGGCCACCCCTCGATCTTATCATCTCCATGGCCTCACTATCTCCTCCGTAACCATCACCAATAAGGCAATCTCTGACCATTTAATTATACCATCCATATTCCCCTTTCCCCTCCTATACCATTCCGTATCCGCCCCTGGAAAAAACTCCCTCAAGTCCCTTACCACTGCACTTTCTAATTCCCAACTACCTAGCCTTTGGCCTACAATTCTTCAAGACATCTCTGCAGCTACTGACCACCTTTGATGCCCTTGTCCCCACTAAAATCATAACACACTCTCACCCTAGTCATTCCCACTGGTATACCCCTCATCTCCACACCTTTAAGTCCAAGGGATGCAGACATGAACGAATTTGGCAGACAACTAGCCCAATCATCCATCACCAGATTTGGCGAGATCATGTAAAGCACGACCGGGTCCTGCTCTCCAGTTCACTAAAACCACCCACTATTCTAAGATCATCCAGGACGGCAAAAATAACATCAGGCTTCTCTTCACCACTAACTGTCTTCTCAAACCATCTTCTCCTGCCTCCTCCTCCTCCCTCACCTCCAACAATAAATGTGAGGAGCTCATGGACTTCTTTGTTAAAAAGATCAACAACATTCATTCAACTCTTCTGCTTTCAATCCCCTCCCTCCCTCTAGCCCACTGGACCTTACTTCTTCTCTGTTTTCCCCCTGCCCTAACTCTAAATTTGCATATTTCTCTAATTCCTCTCCTCTTCCCCTTTGCCCTTTCAAAGCTCATCTTGTCAAGAAGACCGACCTCCTGCTCTCTCAACCCTATTCCTACTAAATTGCTGACAACCCAACTTTCCTTCCTGGCTCCCATGTTAGCAGATATTGTTAACGGTTCTTTCTCCTCCGGTATTGTCCCCCTTTCCTTCAAATCTGCCGTCATCATCTTTCTCCTCAAAAAACCAACCCTCGACCCCTCGTCCTTGCAAACTATCGCCCCATCTCCAACCTCACTTTGCTCTCCAAAGTTCTTGAACATGCTGTCACCTCTCAAATCTGTGGCCATCTTTCCCAGAACTCCTTGTTTGAATCCCCCCAATCAGGCTTCCGCCCTTGCCACAGTACCAAATTTGCTCTTAACAAGGTCACAAATGACATCCTAATTGACTGCGACCAAGGTATTCTATCCATTCTCATCCTTCTGGACCTGTCCGCTGCCTTTGACACGGTTGACCACAAAATTCTACTCCAATGCTTCTCCACCGTCGTCCAGCTGGATGGGATTGCACTCGCTTGGTTTCGTTCCTATCATTCCAGCCATAACCGTAGAATCTTCCCAATCCTGCACCGTCACCTCTAGTGTCCCCGAAGTATCTATCCTTGGCTCCCCCTCCTATTTCTCATCTGCATGCTGCCCCTCGGTGACATCATCCGGCAAAACAACGTGAGTTTTCACATGATACCCAGCTCTACCTCTCCTCCACCTCTCTCGAACCCTCCACAGTCTTTATACTATCAGACTGCTTGTCTGACATTCAGCACTGGATGAGTAGAAATTTCCTCCAATTAAATATCGGGAAGACTGAAGCCATTGTCTTCGGTTCATGACACAAACTCCATTCCCTTTCCACTGATTTGATCTCTCTCCCTGGCAACTGTCTAAGGCTGACAAAGTCTGTTTGCGACCTTGGTGTCATATTTGATCACGAATTTGGCAGATGGAATACAATACTGGAAAGTGTGAGGTTATGCACTTTGGCAGGAAAAATCGTAGAGCAAGTTATTATCTTAATGGCAAGAAACTTGAAAGTACTGAAGTACAAAGGGATCTGGGGGTCCTGGTGCACGAAACTCAAAAGGTTAGTATGCAGGTGCAGCAAGTGATTAAGAAGGCCAATGGAATGTTGGCTTTCATTGCTAGGGGGATAGAATATAAAAATAGGGAGGTATTGCTTCAGTTGTACAAGGTATTGGTGAGACCGCACCTGGAATACTGCATACAGTTTTGGTGTCCATACTTAAGAAAGGACATACTTGCTCTCGAGTCAGTACAAAGAAGGTTCACTCGATTAATCCCGGGGATGAGGGGATGGACATATGAGGAGAGGTTGAGTAGATTGGGACTCTACTCATTGGAGTTCAGAAGAATGAGAGGCGATCTTATTGAAACATATAAGATTATGAAGGGGTTGGATCGGGTGGATGCAGGGAGGATGTTCCAGATGATGGGTGAAACTAGAACTAGGGGGCATAGTCTTAGAATAAGGGGCTGCTCTTTCAAAACTGAGATGAGGAGGAACTACTTCACTCAGAGGGTGGTAGGTCCATGGAATATGCTGCCCCAAAAAGCTGTCGAAGCTACATCATTACATAAATTTAAAACAGAAATAGACAGTTTCCTAGTAGAAAAGGGAATTAAGGGTTACGGGGAGCGGGCAGGAATTTGGACATGAGTCTAGGTTCGGATAGGTCATGGCCCTGTGGGTAGCGGAGCGGGCCCAGGGGCCGTGTAGCCTGATCCTGCTCCTGTTTTCGTGTGTCTAATGCTGTTAGATTCAGGAGATAGTCCTGTCATAGTGGATTGGCGGTTAGGATCAGATCAGCCATGATCTTATTGAATGGCGGAGCAGGCTCGAGGGGCAAATTGGCCTACTCCTGCTCCTATTTCTTATGTTCTTATGTTCTTATGAATCGGGCTTCATACCTCATATCCGTTCTATAACTAAGACCACCCAGTTCTACTTCGTAATATTGCTCGTCTCCACCTTACCTCAACTTATCTGCTGCCGAAAACCTCGTCCATGCCTTTATCACCTCTAGACTTGACTACTCCAATGCACCCTTGGCTGGCCTCCCTAGTTTTACACACCGTAAACTTGAGGTCATCTGAAACTCTGCCCCCTGTGGGCTAACTCACACTAAGTCACGCTCACCCATCTCCCCTGTGCTTGCGGACCTACATTGGCTCCCAATTAAGCCGTGCCTCGATTTTAAAACTCTTATCCTTGTTTTGAAATCCCTCCATGGCCTCGCCCCTCCTTATCTCTGTAATCTCCTCCAGCCCTATAATCCCCTTAGACCTCTGCGCTCCACCTATTCTGGCCATTTGAACATCCCCGATTTTAAACGTTCTGCCATTGGCGGTTGTGCCTTCAGCTGCCTGGGTCCTAAGCTCTGGAATTCCCTCCCTAAATCTCTTCACCTCGCCACTTCTCTTTCCTCCTTTAAGACGCTCCTTAAAACCTAGCTCTTCAACCAAACTTTTGGTCATCTGCCCTAACATCTCCTTATATGGCTCGGTGTCAATTTTTGGGATTTCTTTTGGTAACACTCCTGTGAAGTGCCTTGGGATGTTTTATTACATTAAAGGCGCTATATAAATATAATTTCTTGTTGCTGCTGTTGATCACCTATTTATTATACCTATTATAACAGATTACAAAACCATTTTTAACCTACAAGGACAGCATAAAAAATGATGCAGCATGAATCATATTTATAACAAGCGTGCTAAGCTTGAATAAAGGAGACTATGAAGGTATGAGAGCGGAATTGAGTAGAGTGGATTGGGAAAATAAATTAAAGGGTAAGACGATACATGATCAGTGGTGTACATTTAAGGAGTTATTTTACAACTTCCAAAAAAAATATATTCCACTGAGAAGAAAAGGGTGTAAAAGAAAAGTCAGCCATCCGTGGCTAAGTAAAGAAATTAAGGATAGTATTCGACTAAAAACAAGGGCATATAAGGTAGCCAAATCTAGTGGGAGGATAGAGGATTGGGAAAACTTTAAAAGACAGCAAAAAATAACAAAAAGATTGATTAAGAAAGGGAAGATAGATTATGAAAGTAAATTAGCAAAAAATATAAAAACAGATAGTAAGAGTTTTTATAGTTATATAAAAAGAAAAAGGGTGGCTAAAGTAAATGTTGGTCCCTTAGAGGATGAGACCGGGAAATTAATGGTGGGAAATATGGAGATGGCAAAAACACTGAATGAATATTTTACATCAGTCTTTACAGTAGAGGACACTAAGAATATCCCAACACTGGACAAACAGGGGGCTATAGGGGGGGAGGAGCTAAACACGATCAAAATCACTAAGGAAGTGGTACTCGGTAAAATAATGGGACTCAAGGCGGATAAATCACCTGGACCTGATGGTTTACATCCTAGGGTCTTGAGGGAAGTGGCGGTAGAGATTGTGGATGCATTGGTAATAATTTTCCAAAACTCCCTGGACTCAGCAAAGGACCCGGCAGACTGGAAAACTGCTAATGTAACACCCTTATTTAAAAAGGGCAGTAGACAGAAGGCTGGAAACTATAGACCGGTTAGCCTAACATCTGTGGTCGGTAAAATTTTGGAGTCCATTATTAAGGAGACAGTAACAGGACATTTGGATAATCATAATTTAATAGGACAAAGTCAGCATGGTTTTATGAAGGGGAAGTCATGTTTGACAAATTTGCTGGAGTTCTTTGAGGAAGTAACATATAGGGTGGATAAAGGGGAACCAGTGGACGTAGTGTATTTAGACTTCCAAAAGGCATTTGACAAGGTGCCACACAAAAGATTATTGCTTAAGATAAAAAATCACGGGACTGGGGGTAATATTCTGGCAAGAATAGAGGATTGGCTATCTAACAGAAGGCAGAGAGTTGGGATAAATGGTTCATTCTCAGACTGGCAATCAGTAACTAGTGGTGTTCCGCAGGGGTCAGTGCTGGGTCCCCAACTCTTTACAATCTATATTAACGATTTGGAGGAGGGGACCGAGTGTAACATATCAAAGTTTGCAGATGATACTAAGATGGGAGGGAAAGTAGTGAGTGAGGAGGACATAAAAAACCTGCAAGGGGACATAGACAGGCTAAGTAAGTGGGCAGAGATTTGGCAGATGGAATACAATACTGGAAAGTGTGAGGTTATGCATTTTGGCAGGAAAAATCGTAGAGCAAGTTATTATCTTAATGGCAAGAAACTGGAAAGTACTGAAGTACAAAGGGATCTGGGGGTCCTGGTGCACGAAACTCAAAAGGTTAGTATGCAGGTGCAGCAAGTGATTAAGAAGGCCAATGGAATGTTGGCTTTCATTGCTAGGGGGATAGAATATAAAAATAGGGAGGTATTGCTTCAGTTGTACAAGGTATTGGTGAGACCGCACCTGGAATACTGCATACAGTTTTGGTGTCCATACTTAAGAAAAGACATACTTGCTCTCGAGTCAGTACAAAGAAGGTTCACTCAGTTAATCCCGGGGATGAGGGGATGGACATATGAAGAGAGGTTGAGTAGCTTGGGACTCTACTCATTGGAGTTCAGAAGAATGAGAGGCGATCTTATTGAAACATATAAGATTGTGAAGGGGTTGGATCGGGTGGATGCGGGGAGGATGTTCCCGATGATGGGTGAAACTAGAACTAGGGGGCATAGTCTTAGAATAAGGGGCTGCTCTTTCAAAACTGAGATGAGGAGGAACTACTTCACTCAGAGGGTGGTAGGTTCATGGAATATGCTGCCCCAAAAAGCTGTAGAAGCTACATCATTACATAAATTTAAAACAGAAATAGACAGTTTCCTAGAAGTAAAGGGAATTAAGGGTTACGGGGAGCGGGCAGGAATTTGGACATGAGTCTAGGTTCGGATCGGACATGGCCCTGTGGGTAGCGAGCAGGCCCAGGGGCCGTGTAGCCTGATCCTGCTCCTATTTCGTGTGTCTAATTCTGTTAGATTCAGGAGATGGTTCTGTGATAGTAGATTGGCGGTTAGGATCAGATCAGCCATGATCTTATTGAATGGCGGAGCAGGCTCGAGGGGCCGATTGGCCTACTCCTGCTCCTATTTCTTATGTTCTTATGTTTATATTCAAAGACACAAAATGCATTCCATTTTAAATGGCACATGTAATTAATAATTATTCTGTTCCTCAACACATGCTGTCATACTCTGCAGCTCCAAAGGGATCCACAGGCATTTTCATTCACTACAGTGACCTGCAGAATCATCCAGTCACCTGTGGATTCCATTTCCTTGGAATTACATACAAAGGGCTCAATTTTTATAATGGATGCGGGTTGAGGGCGGGCCCGCTGCTCGGCAGCTTTCGGACCCGCACCCGGCTGCCGCCTCTCAGCACTTCCGATTTTGGCTTCATTGGCCTCGTTACAGCCGATGTGCGGGTCCCTCCAGGCAATTGCTTGGAGGATGTCAGTTTCTCGTATCTGATGACGTGTTGTTTGTTTGAAAGTTTAAAGGGGCCATGTCCAATTTGCATGTAAATGTCATTGGGATGGCTTGGTGCTTTATTATCTTGAAAGTGGGGCTGACAGTGTCTGTTCTGAGCAAAATTTAATGAATGATATTGCTGGTCATATTATTCCAGAAAGAGAGTCATGATTTTTTGATATATGACTTTATTATCTGACTATGAAATGAAAAAGATGTCAGGTGTGTTCCAATCATTTGCGTTGTAATATTAATGCTTTTTTCTCTTAAAGGTGCTGGGAGCTGCAGGAATGGCAGCCCCAAAAACTAAGACTGCACCCAGGTTCAATGAGGGCTCTCTCCATGCTCTTGTTGAGGGAGTTAGAGGACGACAGGAGCTCCTCTTCCCTGGAAGTAGAAGGAGGAGGCCTCTGCAACAAACCAAGGCAGCTTGGCTGCAAGTTGCTGAGGAGGTGAGTTCGAAGTCTGTGTGCAGACGCACATGGGTTCTGTGTCGAAAAAGGTTTAATGATTTGCTGAGATCACCTAAAGTGTAGCCTCTATATTCTGGGAAATGAAGTTCAAGAGTGAGGGCTCAGGGAGAATTCCATGTAGAATGATGGTGGTGACACTGAGCGCAAACCACCGTTTATTGCATGGATGAATGCCAGGGTTTGAGACTGTTGGACTTATAGGGCTGGATTTTCATTGAGGAGTCGGGTAGCAGGCGGGACTACAACTTTTGGGGTTGTAGTCCCACCTCCATCGAGTTTTAGCCAACCCACGTGATTTAGACTTGATTGACCTTGTTGAGCCTGCCCAGTGGGCACAGCAGGCCAATTAAGGGCCACCCAGCAACAGGTGACGTCACAGATTGAAATTTCATCTGTCAAGACCTTTTGACAGATGAAATATCAGTGATTGACAGCTGTTTGAAGCTGTCAAACACTGACAATCTGTACTCCAGGTTAATTCCTTCCTCTCAGGATGATTTAGAGATCTCCCTGAAACAGAAGGCAGAGGCTGCAGATTTTGACAGCTGGCGGCTATTCTGCTTTCTGTGCCGGTGAGATGAGGGACTCCTGAGACCTGAAGGAAGGAGGGCTGTAAATGTAAGTAAAGGTTAGTAGGACTTCTTTAAACAATTTACACAGACCAAACACACTTACCTCTGCACTCATGCACCCATCACTCACCTGAACACCGGACATCTCGGCTCCTCCAAGCCCTGTTAACAGGCAGTTAGTTGGCACTAATCCCCTTCCCGCCTCGGGGAGGCGGGTCCCAGTGCGGGGCGGGTACCCGCCTCCTTTGAAACTGGCATGGAGGCGGGATGGGGTCGGGACCCCCGATTTCGGGGTTTTAAACCCCCACACGCCTCCAATCCCGACTCCATGGCCCAATGAAAATCTAGCCCAAATTCTTCTCCATGTGCCAGCCACCTTGGTTGAAGCGTAAGCTTACGCGAATCTGGCATGGATGAGTGCATCCCTTGCCTGACGGCCATCAATGTGGTCACCTGCTGCTGGATTTGTCACATCCAGCCCCGCAAGGCATCACTCCCCATCGTCCTCCTCCTCGTCCTCTTCCTCGTCTTCTTCCTCGTCCCCTTCCTCGTCTTCTTCATCTTCCTCCAAGGAGGCTGTGTGCTGAGCCACTTGTTCATCCGGCAGCAGTAAGCCGCGCTGCTCTTCCTCCGAATCCGACGACCAGGATGAGAGGATGTAAATGGTTCCCATCCCATTGTTATCGATTTCAGTTGAGGCAAGAAGCTTGCAAGCGCACACTCAAAGTGGCCTGAAATTATTCCAATCAGTTCAAACAGCAGATGGGTGTCAGTTTGACCAGTCACAAGGTCAGTAGATTCGTTAAATTTTATCCCAAACCTCCAACAACAAAGTTGTTGCATTTGAATGCCAGCCATGTTACAGGAGTGCTTTTAAAGTTCTGCACCAATAATGACTACAGATCATGTCCTCCACCAACTCGTCTCCTTGCAGCTGGACTCTTTCTGACAAGATGGGAAACAGGAGCCAGAGGCACGAAAATGGGAAACCACTATCAAAATAGGATTATCAAGACAGTTAACAGGCTCTTAACTGTCTTAACTACCTGTCCCACCGGTTGGAGCCGGGTCAGTTTGGGAGCAACTGAACAGGCCCTCACAAAAATCGTGTGGGGGCGGGATGGAGGTGGGTTGGGTGTCTGAGCCATTTTTTCCGATTTTCGCAGCTGTCCCGCCTCCAAACCCGCCTCCTCGGGGCTATTAAAATCGAGCCCAAAATGTTCCAATAGCAATGTCCCTCCCAAATATCTTCACCAGCTAAACAGATTCCTTATAGGCTGATACCACAGATTAGTGTGTGACAAATGAGTATGACAATACTTCCTGAAGTTCATGGACTACAGTAAAGTTGTTACTGCTTTAGTTCTCATGTCTGGTAAAGGAAGTCACCCTGAAGTACAGCACTGTGGGGTATCGATTAGCTGTTAGTGAACTGACCTCTAGCACACTCAGTCATGGTCACAGAGTTGACAGGAAATAGGATTTGCTCTTACCTCTCAGCACAGATAGAAACTGACACTGTTTAATATAGACTGACTGAAGTAACATGGAATTTGAAAATCACCAATAAACTTGAAGCCAGATAATAGAAAGGATAACGGTTGACATTAAAGCTGATGCAATTTGCTTTGCCAGAGATCCTAAACCCGTTTCAAGATGTTCACTCCTTCTCTTGTGTTGTACTGCAAAACTGATTATTCTGACAATATTCTTTGCTCCTAATTATAGCTATTTTTATAAATTCATATTTATTAACTGGGGATATTTACTTCCTTTCTTTGTGGTAGTATGATCGTATATTAAATGCTTTATTGGATGTTATCTGTTCTTCTTTTCCCTTTGTGAAAGTTTGCATGCACTAGGTTCCATATTCATCCTTTTCATTTCGATCAGAGGGAGTGTCTTACAGGAAACATCACCTCAGGATCACAACCCAAGCATGAGTAAGATATGGAAACATATCAATCCACAGAAATAGATTTACTGTTTCAACTTAATCATACAGTAAATTCACTAATTACTATCTGGCTTGTCAGGAAGTTTGGCACAAATTGGCACGCTTACTCAGAGTGATCACAAGACGACTAGTTTGGGAAATGGAAAAATGTGACAGCCGAGACCTAAAAAAAATGCCCTTCCCTCCTCATCCACCCCCTTTAAATCCCTTCCACCTCACTGAAGTACTGCCCAGTTTTCTGCAGTTGCAGCAGCGTGCTCCCTCTTGCTTGCCCTATGTACTTGATGAGCCCCAATTCTCTTGATGAGCTCTATCTGGGAGTGCTTGCTGCTGACACAGGACATCTGAAATGGCTATGTGTTCCATTCCCAGCATAAATATCCCTCACATTGATGAGCATAAAAATTCCAGAAAGTAAAAAAAAACTTTATAAACTGTCAGTTATTGCAATAATATCAGAAAAATGTCAAATGACCTCTGTGACAATACATAATGTGCTTTGATGTTGAATAGATAAGCTTTTATTAATTTTTTTCTGCTTGTTGGTAGTGATTTATGGCTAACAAGAAAAGTTAAACATCGTATTAGATCAAAGAAAGAGGCTTATAATGTTGCCAAAAAGAGCAGTAAGCCCGAGGATTGGGGGGATTTAGAATTCAGCAAAGGAGGACCAAGAAATTGATAAAGAAAGGGAAAATAGAATGAGAGTGAACTAACGAGTGACATAAAAAACGACACTAAAAGCTTCTATAGGTATGTAAAAAGGAAAAGATTAGTGAAAGTAAATGTGGGTCCCTTACAGGCTGAGACAGGAGAAATTATAATGGGAAATAAGGAAATGGCAGAGAAATTAAACAAATACTTAGGGCTGGATTTTCCCTGCGGAGGTGGGATGGCGGCGGGAGAGCTGGTTTGTGGGTTCTGGTCCCGCTCCCATCTACAGCCACTCTCTGAAAAAGATTTTCCGTAGATTGGGCTTGTTAAGTCCACCCTGCAGGTTTCCTGGCCAATTAACAGGAAGCGGGTCTGATGACGTCATTTGATTTTGCGTCATCAGCCAGTTTCCTTAAAGGGACCACGGTCACATTGAGTTTGACAGTTGTTCTGTCAGTGTTCTGCAGCATTGAGGTGCTGCAAACACTGACAAGCAATGCACAAAGGTGCACGCTTGCACCCAGGCTCTCCAAGGACTCCCTCCATATGCTTATGGAGGGAGTCACAGCATGCAGGGAGATTCTTTTCCCTTCCCACGGGCAGCAGAGACCTCCCCAGGAGATCAACGCAGTCTGGGTGCACATTGCACAGGAAAACACAAGCGGAGATGTCGTCAGGAGGACCAGGCTGCAGTGGTGCCAACCTTTAAATGATCTCAGTAGATCACGAAACGTTACTGCAAAGCCACAGTCAAACTCACCCTGCTGTGGCACTCATCACATCCCATTACTCTGCCTTCATACCCTACTCCTGCACATCTTTACTCACACCAACTTACCTTGTCCCTCTCTATCTACATTATCACTTCTCCATCTCACTCGCCACCCCTCACACTGTAAGAAATCATGGATTGAAAGAAATAATAGTCTATTACGGGTTCCCTAGATCAGCAGTTTGCCTAAGTTGATGACACAGAAAGATTCCAGTCACGTCAGAAAAATAGCTGTACAGAGAGTTGAATTACAAGGTCAGAACACAAAAAACAGGCCTTCGAGTGGGCATAACTAGGCCTGATACGGGATGTAGCAAGGAGCTGTAGGATAAACAAGCTGTCTACAAAGAGGGCAACAAGACCTTTAGAACAGAGATAAGGAGGAAAATGACCTCATGAGGTTGGGAGGGGTCTGTCATAGGCAGCCTCTCCCTTGTAATTGGACAAAAGGATGGTGAACAAATGATTGACACCAGGTATCCACCAGCCGACCGTAATAACTATAAATATAGACCACTGGGAGAGGAAATCAGACAGGGGCGAAGGCTTCTTCGAGGTGGAAATCAATGCTGGCTTAGGCCTAACACCTCCAACAGCTCGGGGGACGAATCAACAGAAGTGACTGCTGTTACTGACTGCAGAGACCCGCTGACCCGAGACCTCCACGCTGTCTCATCGATCATCTAACCAACCATCTGTCCGGTCGTGGCATTCCGATTCGGGAGTCATAGATTGCTCTCTACTGTCTCAGGTTGTGTGTCTATTATACTCAGCTTAAACCATCTGTAATATCTGATTATGCTTTAAAACTGTAGCTCTTTAATAAAAATCCTTGCAACTCCTAAGATCCTTTGGGTAATCTGTGTGAGACCTGTGATCCTAAACTTACAACACTCACCCTCATCCTACTGCAAGCATACCAACTAATAACACACAAGGGTAGGCACTTGAGAGGTTTAGCCAATGTTCATGTGAAGTTTCTGGTAATGTGTTGTCATACATTGAAATCTATATTTTCAACACTTTACCTTATTGGACAGATGTGTGCGCACCTTGAGAAGTGTCTTAGTGAGTTCCAGTGAATGTTGAGGCATAACTCCCCGCACCCCCCCTGCAATTGTGATGAGTGTGAAAGGAATGGCTTGGACATTATAGGGATGCTTTATGGTGTGGTGTGGGATGG
This sequence comes from Somniosus microcephalus, assembly GCF_052327205.1. NCBI lineage: Eukaryota > Metazoa > Chordata > Chondrichthyes > Squaliformes > Somniosidae > Somniosus > Somniosus microcephalus. The sequence continues at coordinate 179,916,451 of NC_140988.1, forward strand.
TGTCAACCTGGCACATCAAGTGGCAGTCAGGGTGTACAGCATCAATAGAAGTAAAAACAAAAAATGCTGGAAATACGCAACAGGTCAGGCAGCATCTGTAGAGAGAGAGAGAAGCAGAGTTAACATTTCAGGTTGATGACCTTTCGTAAGAACTGGAAAAAATTGGAGGTGTTAAAGGTGTTTAAACCAGTGTAGGGGCAGGGAAAGGGGGGAGGAGAGGAAAGAACAAAAGGGAATGTTTGTGATAGTCATAGAGTCATAGAGTAATACAGCACGGATAGAGGCCCTTCGGCCCATCGTGTCCGCGCCGGCCATCAAGCCCTGCCTAATCTAATCCCATATTCCAGCATTTGGCCCGTAGCCTTGTATGCTATGGCATTTCAAGTGCACATCCAAATGCTTCTTAAATGTTGTGAGGGTTTCTGCCTCCACAACCCTTTCAGGCAGTGAGTTCCAGACTCCAACCACCCTCTGGGTGAAAAAGTTCTTTCTCAAATCCCCTCTAAACCTCCCGCCCTTTACCTTGAATCTATGCCCCCTAGTTATTGACCCCTCTACTAAGGGAAAAAGCTCCTCAGCATCCATCCTATCTATGCCCCTCATAATTTTGTACACCTCAATCATGTCCCCCCTCAGCCTCCTCTGCTCCAAGGAAAACAAACCCAATCTGCCCAGTCTCTCTTCATAGCTGAAGCGCTCCAGCCCTGGTAACATCCTGGTGAACCTCCTCTGCACCCTCTCTAACGCGATCACATCCTTCCTGTAGTGTGGCGACCAGAACTGCACACAGTATTCCAGCTGTGGCCTAACCAGTGTTTTATACAGCTCCATCATAACCTCCTTGCTCTTATATTCAATGCCTCGGCTAATGAAGGCAAGTATCCCATATGCCTTTTTTACCACCTTATCCACCTGTTCCGCCGCCTTCAGGGATCTGTGTACTTGCACGCCCAGATCCCTCTGACCCTCCGTCTTGCCGAGGGTCTTTCCATTCATTGTGTATTCCTTTGCCTTGTTAGTCCCCCCAAAGTGCATCACCTCGCACTTTTCCGGGTTAAATTCCATTTGCCACTGTTCCGCCCATCTGACCAACCCATCTATATCGTCCTGCAGACTGAGGCTACCCTCCTCGCTATTTACCACCCTACCAATTTTTGTATCATCCGCGAACTTACTGATCATACCCTTTACATTCATATCCAAGTCATTAATGTAGACCACAAACAGCAAGGGACCCAGCACCGATCCCTGTGGTACCCCACTGGCCACAGGCTTCCAGTCACAAAAACAACCTTCGACCATCACCCTCTGCCTTCTGTCACTAAGCCAGTTTTGTATCCAATGTGCCAAGGCACCCTGGATTCCATGGGCTCTTACCTTCTTGACCAGTCTCCTGTGCGGGACTTTATCGAAGGCCTTACTGAAATCCATGTATACCACATCCACTGCGTTACCCTCATCCACACACCTAGTCACCCCCTCAAAAAATTCAATCAAATTAGTCAGACATGATCTTCCCTTGACAAAGCCATGTTGACTATCCCTGATTAATCCTTGCCTCTCCAAGTGGAGACAAATTTTGTCCCTCAGGATTTTTTCCAATAATTTTCCTACCACTGATGTTAGGCTCACTGGCCTGTAGTTCCCCGGTTTTTCCCTACTACCCTTCTTGAATAATGGTACTACATTAGCGGTTCTCCAGTCCTCTGGCACATCCCCTGTGGCCAGAGAGGTCCTGAATATATGTGTTAGAGCCCCCGCAATCTCCTCCTTTGCCTCACACAGCAGCCTGGGATACATTTCATCCGGGCCTGGGGATTTATCCATTTTTAGGCCAGCTAAAACCGCCAATACCTCCTCCCTCTCAATGTTAATATGTTCGAGCATATCACAGTCCCCCCGCCCTATTTCTATGTCTACATCGTCCTTCTCCATAGTGAAAACAGATGCAAAAAATTCATTTAGAACCCCTCCTACATCTTCCGGCTCCACACACAGATTGCCACTTTTGTCCCTAATGGGCCCTATTTTTTCCCTAGTTATCCTCTTACCCTTAATATACTTATAAAACATCTTCGGATTTTCCTTTATTTTGCTTGCCAGTGTTATTTCATGGCCCCTCCTTGATCTCCTAATTTCTTTTTTAAGTATCCCCCTGCACTTTTTGTACTCCTCTAGGGCTTCCTCCGTCTTTAGCCTTTTGTATCTACCAAAAGCCCTCCTTTTTTTCCTAATCCATTCTCGTATATCCCCTGACATCCAAGGTTCCCTGTGGTTTTTGGAACCACCCTTGACCTTTACGGGAACATGTTGCCATTGTATGATCTCAATCTCCCTTCTGAAAGCCTCCCATTGCTCCGATGCGGATTTTCCTACAAGTAGCTGATCCCAGTCCATTTTGGCCAGATCCTGCCTTATCCTATTAAAATCGGCCTTCCCCCAATTTAGAACCTTTATTTCCGGCCCATCCCTGTCCTTTTCCATGACCACCTTAAATCTTACCATATTATGGTCACTATCACCAAAGTGCTCACCTACTAGCACTTTTTCCACTTGGCCGGCCACATTCCCTAGAATTAGGTCCAGTACCGCCCCCTCTCTTGTAGGACTTTCTACATGCTGGCTCAAAAAGCTCTCCTGGATGCACTTTAAGAATTCTACACCCTCTGAGCCTTTCACACTCTGACTATCCCAGTTAATATTGGGGAAGTTGAAATCCCCCATTATTATTACCCTATTATTTGCACATTTCTCTGAGATTTGCCTACATATCTGTTCCTCTATCTCCCCCTGACTGTTTGGAGGCCTATAGTACACTCCCAGCAAAGTGCTTGCCCCCTTTTTGTTTTTAAGCTCCACCCATATGGCCTCATTAGAGGATCCTGCTAATATATCATCCCTCCTTACTGCAGTAGTTGACTCCTTAATTAATATTGTGACACCCCCTCCTCTTATACCTCCCCCTCTGTCTCGCCTGAAGATTCTGTACCCCGGAATATTGAGCTGCCAGTCTTGCCCCTCCCTCAACCATGTCTCCGTGATAGCAACAATATCATACTCCCATGTGATATGAGGGAAGGCAGGAGAGATTAAGAGACAAAAGGGATGATGGTGCAAGGCAAAAGGAGATGGTAATGGGACAAGTTAAGACACAAAAGATGAGTCTAGATGACGTGTAACTGGCAATGGCAGAATCATCAACAGTTGCCATGTGAAAAAAATTTGGGCAGAGGTTATGGTCTGATATTGTTGTACTCGATGTTGAGTCCAGAAGGCTGTAAAGTGCCTAATTGAAAGATGAGGTGCTGTTCCTCGAGCTTACATTGAGCTTCATTGGAACAATGTAAGAGGCCGAGGACGGAGAGGTCAGAGTGGGAGTGGAGCGGTGAATTAAAGTGACAGGCGACCGGAAGCTCGGGGTCACCCTTACGGACTGAACGGAGGTGTTCTGCAAAGGAATGGTTTGGACATTATAGGGATGCTTTATGGCAGTTTGCGGAACACCTCCATTATCAAATGCCTTTTGGAAGTCCATGTACACCACATCAAATGCATTGCCCTCATCAACCCGCTCTGTTACCTCATCAAAAAACTCAATCAAGTTAGTTAAACATGATTTGTCTTTAACAAATCTGAGCTGGCTTTCCTTAATTAATCCACATTTGTCCAATGTGGTTAAAGCTGTATTTTATTACTTATTTATGGTGCCTTCAATGCTCTGTATTGCTGCTGACAAGAATTGAAACCACATCTTCTGCCAATTGTAAAAACTACAATGTGCTATATGCACAAGGATTATGTTTTTGCACAGAAAAATGAAAACAGAACATGAGCTACGACTACTTTGTCATTTATACAAGGCAATAACACATGATCTTGAAAGTACTTGTGTGTCTGTAGGGATTATCAATCAAGTTGAGAACAGGATATCCCTGTTTTTGGTGAAGTTATGTTTTGAGCTCTATAGACCTCTGTACTATTGGTTTGATGCAGATTATTAGTCAATTCATGTCAAAATTGGGCTGTTCTCAATTACTAGGTGAGTCACAATAACAACTCTTAAACAAGGCTTGCTGTTTTTAATAAGATGTCCCACACGTTACTAAAGACAATCCCCTAGTGAGTTCCTTTTCTCAGTTATGGTACTGGGGGAGGGGGCATTTTGAGTGGCGTATGAAGTTATCCCACAGGATGGAGGAAGAAATAAAACTCAAGGGAAGGCTCATTCCTGGCTCCTCTATCACACAATTAATATCATACCACAATTTATGAGTTTAGAACGGTCAATTCCTGCCATGAAATGGCCACAATAGCTTTTAACTTTGCCTTTTGAACATTATATTGTAACATTTAAAATAAAAATAGAAAATGCTGGAAATGGAACTCCCTCGATGGTCCAGCAGGTAAAAATAAAGTAATTTGTAATACGAAGTCATACAGATATGCAGGTTTCAGGCTTGATCCTTGGTCTGTGCTGATCTCAGTCTGTGCAACAGTTGAAACACCCCATTTGGCCTCAGTATCTCTGGACATTTGTGGCTTTGTAATGAGTTATTGCCTTGAGAAGAGGAGGGGTGTGGGAAGAAACTGGGTGGGAAAATTGAAGGAGAAATAAATATTATGAAGTAGAAATTTTAAAAAAGGGTGAAATCTGGAAATGTTACCATCTGAAGGAGAAAGATGGTGAAAGATCTCAACAGTGCCACACACTGTTACTAATGTAAAATCAACATTCCCATCCAAAGCCTTTACTCATCTTTTTTCCTTCAGATGGTGACCAACATGCTGTAAATTTTCAGTACTTTCTGTTCTTATTTCAGGTTTCACACTTGTTCTTTTTATTTTTACGTAGTAATATTATAATTATTTTCCTTGAATTTTCCCTCTCATTCCTTCTCCTTTTTCTCCTCACATCATCTGAAGACATTAATGCATTACAAAGATAAGTGCAGCTGAGAGAAGCCATTTGATCTATCCAGCTGATCCTTTTACTATAATCTACGGTGTTTGCAGCACAAAACCCAAATGCCTTTTAAATGGTTGCAGAATTTTTGCCTCCACTATCAAACCTAGAAGATATTGTGTGGAGAAGTGCTTCCTGATATCATCTCTGAACTCACCTTTACCAGGCTTCTTCTAATGCGCCTTTGTCATGTAGTTATGGTTTAACTTGAAATAGTGATTCACTTATGAAGATACCTCAAGATTCCCGCTCATTCACTTTTTATCCACAGTACTGTACAATGTCAGTGTGATAGACTTGATGCGTTAACATGAACCTGGAGAGTTAGAGAATTATACCTTCATGGGGTCACTACAGCTGAGCCCATTCTTTAGCTGGCTGACATTGTCATGTGAAATTTCCAGCAAGGGACTCTGAATCGTGACCAGGGGCAAAAATCCTGATTCATGTTTCCTCTACAAAGCCAGGGACTCTGTGCCTTATTATATTACCCCTGCTTCTATCCTGCTAATGCACAGACCAAGGCCTAATCCTGGGATTTCTCTTGTCTGTAAGGCTTAGCAAAACACAATAGGTGTAAAATTAAACTTTGACGGGGGTACAAAATGGACGGTAGCAGATTGTTCTCCCGTTATGCACCCCACCTGATGTTCCTTTTCTTCATTTCTCTCTCTTTTTGCATTGCATTATTTAAATTCTGCTCACAGTATATTACTTATATTTCATACACATAACCATCCCATTATCAATACCATAACACTGAGCTGAGAAAAACCGCACACCAATGTGATGTGTCATACTGCTCTTCAGAACAATTCACTGCAGAATCCAAACTTGAGTTGCTTCTATTGAGAGATTAATTTTCATGTTGATTAAATGTAACTGCATGTTTGTAATCTGGTGGAAATTTCTGCACTAGTTGCATTTCATTTGAAAAAAGCACAACAGTATGTGATAACAACAGTGATCTCAAATGATTCACTGCATAGGAACAGGAGAACGTATGAAACTTCAATGTATGACCCATTACAGCTGAGATGCAGTAAACAGATGGGCAACCTAATGACTTGTTAATTAAAAGAAACAAGCCACCAGTGCCTGTCTCTATTCATTAGAGCAGTGCAAAAATTAAGCTGAATCTGAATCAAAGGCAGAACACGACGCGTATGTGCACTCTTTCCATGCTTTGTGAATCAAGAATAACTTTCTTTAATTATATCATAAATTTAGAGGGCTGTAGCCGATAATGTCATATGAGCCTGTCCACTCATTGCTCTGTGTTACCAAATCACATAAAAGCTGAGCTGTGTGGTAATAAAGAGCTACAGAGCAATGCCATGTGCCTCACAGAGCGGGGCAGACACCCAACTACTTTCCATGGTGCTGGAAACAGATGTAGCGTTACAGGCTATCAGGGAATTACACAGGCCAAAGTATTTGCACCCTTCTTTAGTTGCACATTAATTCCATCTACTGTGTATTTATTGCAAGTGATTAATTTTTAATTATTATCAGTGCATGGTTGACAATGAATAGATAGGGGAGCATTTTTCACAATATAAAACTAGCAGTCAGTAGTGTTGGACATAGGGGAATAGATGACATCAACTCTTCAATCAATCAAGTAATGACCTGTAGGTTCTACAGCTAGTTACTTATCTCTTCACATTAACGGTTTAGCTTAACTATAATAACAATGGAGGCACAGGTAATAGAAGAAGGGTCGTTTGTTTTTATGGTTATATTGTGTACAAAATGTTACATAATATTTCATTTTAAAGGTAGATTGCTGACAACATAAAGGACTCAATTTTAATAGCACTGAGGAGGCGGGTTTAACATAGAAACATAGAAACATAGAAGATAGGAGCAGGAGTAGGCCATTCGGCCCTTCGAGCCTGCTCCGCCATTCAACGAGATCATGGCTGATCATCCAAACCCTAGCACCCGGTCCCTACACCGACAGCCATCCCACACAAGCCCTATCCCCATAACCCCACGTATTTAATCACCCCCTAACACTAAGGGCCAATTTTTGTCATGGCCAATCAACCTAACCCGCACATCTTTGGACTGTGGGAGGAAACCGGAGCACCCGGAGAAAACCCACGCAAACACGGGGAGAATGTGCAAACTCCACACAGACAGTCACCCGAGGCCGGATTTGAACCCGGGTCCCTGGCGCTGTGAGGCAACAGTGCTTGGAGGCAGGTCAGCTGCTAAAATTGGAAAAAACGGCTTCAAACAATCAACCTGCCTCCATTCCGCTTCCACACGATTTTCGTGACTGTGTTCAGCTGCTCCCAAACTGACCCGACTCCAACCGGTGGGACAGGTAGTTAAGGCAGTTAAGAGCCTGTTAACTGCCTTGATAATCCTATTTTGATAGTGGTTTCCCATTTTCGTGCCTCTGGCTCCTGTTTCCGGTCTTGTCAGAAAGAGTCCAGCTGCAAGGAGACGCGTTGGTAGAGGACATGATCTGTAGTCATTATTGGTGCAGAACTTTAAAAGTGCTCCTGTAACATGGTTGGCATTCAAATGCAACAACTTTGTTGTTGGAGGTTTGGGATAAGATTTTGCAAACCTACTGACCTTGTGCCTGGTCAAGCTGACACACATCTGCTGTGTGAACTGATTGGAATAATTTCAGGCCACTTTGAGTGTGCGCTTGCAAGCTTCTTGCCTCAACTGAAATCTATAACATTGGGATAGGAACCATTTACCATCCTCTTATCCTGGTCGTCAGATTCGGAGGAAGAGCAGCGCGGCTTAGTGTTGGTGGATGAACAAGTGGCTCAGCACACAGCCTTCTTGGAGGAAGATGAAGAGGAAGAGAATGAGGAGGAGGATGGGGAGTGACACCTTGCGGGTCCGGATGTGGCCAATCCAGCAGCGGGCGAGCACATTGATGGCCGTCAGGCAAGGGATGCACTCATCCATGCCAGATTCGCGTAAGCTAATGCTTCAACCACAGGTGGCTCGCACATGGAAATGAACATAAGTCCGACATTCTCAAACCCCAGGTATCATCTGTCCAATAAACGGTGGTTTGCGCTCAGTGTCACCAACATCATTCTACATGGAAATCGCCCTGAGCCCTCACTCCTGAACTTCCATTTCCCAGAACATAGAGGCCACACTTTAGGTGATCTCAGCAGATCATTAAGCCTTTTTCAACACTAAAACCCATGTGCGCCTGCACACAGACCTTGAGTTCACCTCCTCAGCAACTTGCAGCCAAGCTGCCTTGGTTTGCTGAGGAGGCCTCCTCCTTCCATTTCCAGGTAAGAGGAGCTCCACACATCCTCTAACTCCCTCAACAAGAGCATGGAGAGAGCCCTCATTGAACCTGGGTGCAGCCTTAGTTTTTGGGGCTGCCATTCCTGCAGCTCCCGGCACCTTTAAGAGACAAAAGCATTAATATTACTAAGCAAATGATTGGAACACATCTGGCATCTTTTTCATTTCATAGTCAGATAATAAAGTCATATATCAAAAAATCATGAATCACTTTCTGGAATAATATGACCAGCAATATCATTCTTAAATTTTGCTCAGAACAGATGCTGTCAACTCCCCTTTCTATATAATAAAGCACCAAGCCATCCTAATGACATTTTTTGCAAATGGGCATGGCCCCTTTAAATTTTCAAACAACGCGTCATCAGACACGAGAAACTGACATCCTCCAAGCAATTGCCTGGAGGGACCCGCACATCGGCCGTAACGAGGCCAATGAAGCAAAAATCGGAAGTGCTGGGAGGCAGAAAGCTGCCGAGCAGCAGGCCCGCCCTCAGCCCACATCCATTATTTAAATTGAGCCCATAATGTTTGATGATTCTTTAGATACCAAATTAATAGAATTACAGTATATACATTGTTAAATACAAAGGTTTTTTATAACAATGGACTAATTCACTGAAGCTGTTAATACAACAACAACTTGTATTTATATAGCACCTTTAACGTAGTAAAACGTCCCTAGGTGCTTCACAGGAGTATTATAAGACAAAAAATTTGACACCGAGCCACATAAGAAGAAATTAGGGCAGGTGACCAAAGGCTTGGTCAAAGAGGTAGGTTTTAAGGAGCGTCTTAATGGAGGAAAGAGAGGTAGAGAGGCGGAGAGGTTTACGCAGGGAATTCCAGAGCTTAGGGCCTAGGCAACAGAAGGCACGGTCACCATTGGTTGAGCGATTATAATCAGAGATGCTCAAGAGGGCAGAATTAGAGGAGCGCAGGTACATCTGGAAACTGACGCTGTGTTATCGGATGATGTCGCCAAGTGGCAACATGTAGATGAGAAATAGGAGGGGGCCAAGGATAGATCCTTGGGGGACGCCAGAGGTAACGATGCGGGAGCAGGAAGAGAAGCCATTGCTCTGGCTATGATTAGATGGATAAGAATGGAACCAGGCGAGTGCAGTCCCACCCAGCTGGAAGACGGTCGCGAGGCGTTGGAGGAGGATGGAGTGATCAACCGTGTCAAAGGCTGTAGACAAGTCAAGAAGGACAAGGAGGGATAGTTTACCTTTGTCACAGCCACAAAGGATGTCATTTGTGACTTTGATGAGAGCCATTTCGATACTGTGGCAAGGGCGGAAACCTGATTGGAGGGACTCAAACATGGAATTGCGGGAAAGATGGACACGGATTTGGGAGGCGACAACACGTTCAAGGACTTTGGAGAGGAAGGGGCGGTTGGAGGTGGGGCGGTAGTTTGCAAGGATGGAGGGGTCAAGGGTTGTTTTTTTGGGGGAGAGGGGTGATGACGGCAGATTTGAGGGAGAGGGGGAGAGTACCTGAGGAGAGAGAACCGTTAACAATGTCAGCTAACATGGGAGCCAGAAAAGGAAGTTGGGTGGTCAGCAGTTTTGTGGGAATAAGGTCGAGGGAGCAGGAAGTGGGTCTCATGTACAAGATGAGCGCGGAGAGGTCATGAGGGGAGATCGGAGAGAAACTGGAGAAAGATGTGAGTTCAGTGCTAGGGCAGGGGGGAACCTTAGAGGAAGTTTGGCCTGGTGGGCATGGGGAAGGAAGGGAAGTGGCAGAGGCAGCTGAACGGATGGTCTCAATCTTGGAGACAAAGAAGTCCATGAGCTCCTCACACTTGTTGTCGGGGGTGAGGGTGGAGGAGACAGGGGAGAGGGGTTTGAGAAGACGGTTAGCAATGAAGAATAGAAGCCGGGATTTATCTTTGCATTCCGGAATGATTCTGGAATAGTGAGAAATTTTGGCAGACGAGAGCAGGACCCGATAATATTTTATGTGGTCCAGCCAGTTCTGGCAGTTAATGGCTAAATCAGTTGTCCAAAATATCCGTTCAAGTCTGCGTCCCTCGGAATTGAGGGAACGAAGATGTGGGCTGTACTAGGGGGAACGGTCAGGGTGAGAGAGAGTAATTGTTTTAATAGGGACTAGGGCATCAAAGGTGGTGGTGAGGCTATAGTTGAGCAGATCGGTATGTGCAGAAATGTCATGGTGAATGGAGGGCCAAAGGCTGGATAGTTGGGATTTCATAAGTGCAGTTGTAAGAGAGCTTTTTCCAGGGGCGGACACAGAAGGAATTAGGGTTGGGGGGCGGGGGGTGGAAGGGGGATGTGGGTGGAGAACAATATGAGGAAGTGGTCAGAGATGGCCTTATCTGCGATTCACACAATGAGAGTAGCAAGACCACGAGAGATGGCATGGTCAAGGGATTGGCCGTGAATATGGGTTGGGGAGTTTACATGGAGGGAGAGATTAAGGGAGAATAGGAGGCTAGTAAACTCAGAGGAGAGAGAACATGATGAATTGAGATGGAGCTTGAAATCACCGAGGATGAGACGTTGTTCAGTGCAGAGGCTGAGGGAAGAAAGCAGTGAAGATATCTCGGTAATAACATTTTTATCATTCTTGGGTGGGCGGTAAAGAATGAGAATTTTAAATGTGAGGTGAGAGGGGTGGAACAAGGTGAGATGCTCAAAGGAGGAGAAAGTGCTGGAGGAGTAGGGGGACAGACCAAGGTGTGATTTGGTGATGAGAGCCACATGGCCACCACAGCGGTCTGAGCAGGGCAAGTGGTGGAAGTTATAGCCAGGCAGGGAGATTTCATTTAAGGGTAAAGTGTCATCACCCCTCAACCAAGTTCGCGTCAGGGCCACGATGTTGATGCAATCATCCATGATAAGCTCAGGAGGCAGCAACGAGTGCCTCGATGGGCCCTTCATAGGATGCCAAGAGAGGCACAGAGGGAAGCTGTAGGCTTATCTAAGAGGGAGTCAAAATACAAAACTACAAATTCATAAATATTTATTAATGGTGTGCAGATAAGAGAAGTAAAAGTAGGGGAATATCTAAGCAATAGTGACCATAATATAATATGCTTTAAGATAATAATTGAGAAGGACATATGCATAACAAAGACTAGGGTAATAAATTGGAGAAAAGCTGATTTTGAAGGGCTGAGAATAGAACTTGGAAAAATAAAATGGACAACAGTATTGCCAAACAATGATATAGAACAACAATGGGAAACATTTAAAATAATGTTCAACAGAGTCCAGGAAAATATATATTCTGCTAATAAACAAGAACAAGCTAAACACTAATGAGACACCGTGGATGAGTAAAGGCATAAGGGAAAAAGTGAGGGTAAGGAAAAAGGCATACATTAAAGACATGGACAGCAGGGGAGAGCATGATAAGGGAGAATATGAAGGGATTAGGAGAGAAATCAAAAAAACAATTAGGAAGGCAAAGAGGAACTATGAAATTAAATGATCAAGAAACATAAAACAAAATAGCAAAATATTTTACAGGCACATAAATTTAAAAATGGAAGGTCGGGATGGGAATAGGGCCACTAAGGGATGGAAAGGATAATACCACAGGCAGCAATAGAGAGATGGCAGAGATATTAACTAATTACTTTGCTTCAGTATTTACCAGGGAGAGAGAACAGGTGGAGATGACATCGGATGATGAGATTAGTAATGAGTTAATTGCATTTAAAATAAAATGAGGAGGTATAATAAATAAACTAAATAAACTCAAAGAGGATAAAACTCCATGTCCAAACGGATTACACCATGCTCATTTTAGAAGAATCTCGGGAAGAAATAGCAGAGGCATTACTACACATATTTAGTAATTCGTTAGAAAAAGGTAAAGTGCCAGAGGACTGGCGGATAGCTAAAGTAATACCTATATTTAAGAACATAAGAAATAGGAGCAGGAGTAGGCCATTTGGCCCCTCGAGCCTGCTCTGCCATTCAATAAGATCATGGCTGATCTTTTACCTCACTCCACTTTCCTGCACTATCCATGTAGCCCTTGATTCCCTTAATAACAATTAGGAAGGCAAAGAGGAACTATGAAATTAAATTAGCAAGGAACATAAAATGAAAACAGAAGGGAGATAGAACATGTCCAGGGAACTATAGCACAGTCAGCTTAACATCGGTGGTAGGAAAAATAATGGAATCCCTACTATAGGAGAAAATAGAACATCTAGAAATGAAAAATATAATAATAAATAGTCAGCATGGATTTCAAAAGGGAATGTCTTGCTTGACCAACCTAATTGAATTTTTTGAAGAGGTAACAGAGAGAGTAGACAAGGGTAATGCCGTAGATGTAATTTATCTAGATTTTCAAAAGGCCTTCGATAAGGTACCACATAATAGATTAACGAATAAAGTCAGGGAATGCAAAGTCAGGGGACAAGTAGCAGAATGGAAACACAAAAAGAAAATACTGCAGATGCTGAAAATCTGAAATAAAAACAGAAAACGTTGGAGAAACTCAACAGGTCAGGCAGCATCTGTGAAGAAAGAAACAGAGTTAACGTTTCAGGTCGATGACCTTTCATCAGAACTGGAAAAAAGCAGGAAATGGAACAGATTTTTAAGCAAGTGAAGAGGCTGGGAAAGGGGGAGGGGATGAACAAACACGAGAAGGGAGACAGAAAGCAATGAAGATGAACAAGGTAAAAGAGACAAATGGAACTCCTGTCGGAGAGAAGAGCAGAACTTCTTCAAGGTGGGCATTCCTGGAAGAGAGGTGGCAGTGAATTAAACACTAATACAAAAAGAAAATACTGCAGATGCTGGAAATCTGAAATAAAAACTGAACATGCTATAGAAATTCAGCAGGTCAGGCAGCATCTGCGAAGAGAGAAACAGAGTTAACATTTCAGGTCGATGACCTTTCGTCAGAGCTGGAAATAAGCAGGAAATGGAACAGATTTTTAAGCAAGTGTAGAGGCTGGGAAAGTGGGGAGGGGATGAACAAACACGAGAAGGGAGAGAGAACGCAATGAAGATGAACAAGCTAGCTGGCTTCAAGACAGAAAGCAGAGAGTAGGGATAAAGGGTAGCTATTCAAAGTGGCAGAAGATGGGAAGTGGTGTTCCACAAGGATCAGTGCTGGGACCACTGTTGTTCACAATTTATATTAACGATTTAGACCTTGGAACCAGAAACACAATTTCTAAATTTATGGACGACACCAAATTTGGGGGGGGGGGGGAAGCTAATACTGAGGAGGACTGCAAAAAATTACAAGAAGACATTAATAAACTTGCAGAATGATACAGAGGTCACATATTACTTGAAAAATAAGAATCTAAATGGGGTAGTGGAACAAAGCGATCAAGTAGTACAAATACACAAATTACTAAAAGTAGTGACATAGGTTAACAAGGCCATAAAAAAGCAAACCAAGCACTAGCGTTTATTTCTAGAGAGGTAGAATTGAAAAGTAGTGAAGTTATGCTAAACTTGAATCGAACCCTGGTTAGACCATACTTGGGCCACGGTTTCGCCAGCGGAGGCGGGATTGTGTCGGGAGAGCTGGTTGGCGGGTTCCAGTCCCGTTCCCGGCTGCAGCCGCTCTGTAAAAAGGATATTCTGTTAATAGAGCTTGTTAAGTTCGCCCTGCGGGTTTCCCGGCCAATTAAAAGGAAGCGGGTCTGATGACGTCATTTGATGACGCGTCATCAGCCGGTTTCCTTAAAGGCACCGTGACTGCATTCATTTTGACAGTTGTGCTGTCAGTGTTTGACAGCATTGAGGTGCTGCAAACACTGACAAGCACTGCACAAAGGTACACGTCTGTACCCAGGCTCTCCCATGGCTAGTCACAGCACACAGGGAGGTTCTCTTCCCTTCTAAGGGTGGAAGACACCTCCCCAGGACACCAACGCAGCCTGGTTGCACATTGCACAGGAGGGCACAAGCAGGGATGTCGTCAGGAGTGCCTGGCTGCAGTGGCGCAAACCTTTCAATGATCTCAGTAGATCACGAAACGTTACTGCAAAGCTACGCTCAACCTCATCCTGCTGTGCCTCTCATCACATCCCCATCACTCTGCCTTCCCTACCCTACTCCTGCACATCCTTACTCACACCAACTTACCTTGCACCTCCACCCATCCCTCTCTATCTACATTATCACTTCCCCATCTCACTAGCTACCCCTTGCACTCATCCTCATCCTAGTGTAATCATACCAACTAACACACAAGAGTAGGTACTTGGGTGTTTTGTGCAAAGTTCATGTAAATTTTCTGTTAATGTGTTGTCAAACATTGAAATCTTTATTTTTAACACTTTGCCTTATTGTACAGATCTGTACTCACCTTTGGAAGTGCCTTAGTGAGTTGCAGTGAATGTTGAGACATAACGGTATCTCCCGCAATGGTGATGAGTTTGAAAGGAATGGCTTGGGCATTGTAGGGATGCTTTATGATGATGGTGTGGGGTGGTGTCAACCTGGCGCATCACGTGGCAGCCAGTTGTACAGTGTCAAGTGAAGTAAATCTGGCCAGGGTGATGCCATTGCTGGTCTCCAAGGCGGCAATGTTGTCAGGTGCTGATGCTTTGTGTCCTGTGCAGCATCAGGTGATTGCAAAAAAGGTTGTTATTGTTGTTGGTGATGTTGGTGTTGGGGCTGGTCGTGGAGGGATTCAGAGACCAACATGTGATTTTTTTCAGGGGCACCAATGTTGCTGGAATAGATGGCAGGTGAAGTTGAGATGACAGAAGCAATCTGTCAATGGTGAGAGAGCTTGCTCCAAGGAGGTGACAGTGGATAGAGAGTTTACTCCAAACACTTCCAAACTGCATACAGCTCAGAAGTTTCTTCCAAGTCATGAAGGCTCAAGCTTCTGATATTGGAAAGTGACCATCTGTGAAATGGTAGCTTTCATACCACTTTTGTTTTATTCGTTTTATGGGATGAGGCCATCATTTATTGCCCATCCCTAATTGCCCGTGAGAAGGTGGTGGTGAACCGTCTTATTGAACCACTGCAGTCCGAGTGGTTAAGGTACTTCCACGGTGCTGTTAGGTAGGGAGTTTCAGGATTTTGACCCAGCGACGATGAAGGATCGGCAATCTTCTTCTAAGTCAGGATGGTGTGTGACTTGGAGGGTAACTTGGAGGTGGTGGTGTTCCCATGCGCCTGCTGCCGTTGTCCTTCTAGGTGGAAGAGGTCGCGGGTTTGGGAGGTGCTGCCGAAGAAGTCTTGGCGAGTTGCTGCAGTGTATCTTGTCGATGGTACACACTGCAGCCACGGTACGCCGGTGGTGGAGGGATTGAATGTTTAAGTTGGTGGAAGGGGTGCCAATCAAATGGGCTGCTTTGTCCTGGATGGTGTCGAGCTTCTTGAGTGTTGTTGGAGCTGCACTCATCCAGGCAAGTGGAGAATATTCCATCACACTCCTTATTTGTGGGGAGTCAGGAGGTGAGACACTCGCCACAGCATACCTAGCCTCAGACCTGCTCTTGTAGCTGTCACCTATTCACAGCAATGGGTAGACGTAGAGAACCCAACCTACTTACCTGACATGATCCCCATTAAAAATGTGGTCAAATAGAAATAGGCTGGCAAAATAGTCCTCAACAAGCACTTAACAAACAGTTAAGTATCTTAAATGCCTCCTCCGCCGCTTGGTGTCGAGTCTGTTCTGAAATTGCAGACCCAACACTTTGGAAACTTACATGGAGGCAGGTTCGCAGCGGGCTCCCAACCCGTTGTCAATCATTTCAATTTTGACAGCGGACCCACCTCCAAACCTGCACTCTGAGCGCCGGCAAAATTCAGCCCTTGGAATACTGTGTGCAATTCTGGTCGCCATATTATAAAAAGGATGTGGAGGCACTGGAGAGTGTGCAGAGAAGATTTACAAGGATGATACCAGAAATGCAAGGGTACATCTATCAGGAAAGGATGTCTTGAAAAGAGTGACCTAATAGAGGTCTTTAAAATCATGAAAGGTTTTGATAGAGTAAGATACAGAGCGAGTGTTTCCACTTGTGGGGAAGAGCAAAACTAGTGGCCATCAATATAAGATAGTCACCAAAAAATCAAATAGGGAATTCAGAAGAAACTTCTTTACCCAGAGAGTGGTGAGAATGTGGAACTCCCTACGACAGGGAGTGGTTGAAGCGAATAGTATAGAGGCATTTAAGGGGCGGTTAGGTAAGCATATGAGGGAGAAGGGAATAGAGGGTTATGCTGATAGGGTTAGATGAGGAAAGACGGGAGGAGGCTTGAGTGGAGCATAAACACCAGCATAGACTGGTTGGGCCGAATGGCCTGTTTCTGTGCAGTATATTCTATGTAAGTAATCCTATGTGAAAACCTATGTCAACTGTAATAAGCGCTGATCATAAAATATTTTCATAATTTTTCCATCAAATGATTCCAAAATAATATTTTAAGTGCCCAATATATTTTTACTATTACCTAATTCGTTTGCATTGGCCAAATTTAGACCGATTAAAGCAATGGGGGCGGAGGGGTGGGGGGATGAGAATATGCCTCTGAGCCAGTAGAGGGCATGGTGAGCATCAAACGTTATCAGTTTGAGGCCCAGGCTATTTTAACACCCAGACCTCAATTACATCCAGCCAGCCAGCTGCCTGCCCGAAACAGGTAGAAAGATGGAGCTGGGTGGCTTTGGGCACATTGTGGGGCCAGATTCCACCTGTTGGCACAAAAGTAAGTCCCGGGGGTGGGTGGGGTGATCAAGGCCATTTCACAAGTAAAAAGGGGGCGCCCGGGGCAGCAGAGGATCAGACTTTCCTTGTTTCTTTGTTTTTATTCATTCAGGGGATGTGGATGTCACCGGCAAGGCCAGCATTTATTGCACATCCCGAATACAACTGAGTGGCTTGCTAGGCCATTTCAGAGGGCAGTTAAGAGTCAACCACATCACTATGGGGCTGGAGTCACAAATAGGACAGACTGGGTAAGAACAGCAGATTTCCTTCCCTAAAGGACATTAGTGAGCCAGATGGGTTTTTATGACAGTTTCATGGTCATCATAACTGCTACTAGCATTTTATTCCAGATTCATTTAATTGAATTTAAATTCCACAGCTGCCATGGTAGGATTTGAACTCATGTCTCTGGATCATTAGTCCAGGCCTTTGGATTTCTCGTCTAGTAACATAACCACTATGCTACCGTACCCGAGGAGCACGCACTAATGAAAGCTTTTAATTGACCTCTTCTGCCCTGCCAGGTTTTACTGAGCGGGGTGCCTGCAGTTGGCATCGCACTCAGTTGGCTATTAAAACGCCGCAGGAAATATGTGGACGTCATAACCATATTAGTGAGGCTCCCGTCTGAGTCTGGTAGGAATCGAGTGGGAACCAGGCAGTGAGTCTTTGCACAGCTATTCTAACTGCGGTGTGTCTAAAATTCCTCCAATGTGTTTGGACAGAGAATCATAATTTTCATGTATTTTGAAGATGCTGGTAACCTCACACATCTGTAATCTATATCTGCATTTACCCCCTACTTGATATTTATCTTTTTCAGAAAAAGAATCAAAATTTACATGCATGATTGATGCTCATGACCTCTGATGGTGGAATTTAATGTGATAGTAACAGAATGAACAATTATTACACATTAACAATTCATTTTACAGTTAGAAATTTGTAGTCTCGTATATAAAAACTTGATGAACTATTACTCACTCTAGTTGTATAGCTGCTTTTTTATTAAACGTGTGTTACTTATTTATAGTAATGCTATTAGAGTTGATTAGATTTGTGGCAACCTACAGCAACAACAACTTGCATTTTATATTAGAAACATAAGAAATAGGAGCAGATATGGCCCCTCGAGGATGCTCCGTCATTCATAAGATCATGGCTGATTTTTGACCTCAATTCCACTTTCCCGCCTGATCCCCATATCCCTTGAATCCCTTAGAGTGCAAACATCTATCTATCTTAGATTTGAATATGCTCAACAACTGAGCGTCCACAGCCTTCTGGGGCAGAGAATTCCAAAGATTCACAACCCTCTCATTTCCGTCCTAAATGGCCGACCCCTTATCTTGAGACTATGCCCCCTAGTTCCAGACACTCCAGCCAGGGGAAACAACCTCTCAGCTTCTACCCTGTCAAGTCCTCTCAGAATCTTATATGTTTCAATGAGATCACCTCTCATTCTTTTAAACTGCAGAGAGTATCGACCCATTCTACACAATCTCTCCTCCTAGGACAACCCTCTCATCCCAGAAATCAATCTAGTGAACCTTCACTGCACTTCCTCGAAGGCAAGTATATCCTTCCTTAGGTAAGGAGACCAAAACTGTACACTGTACTCCAGATGTGGTCTCACCAAGGCCCTGTACAATTGCAACAAGACTTCCTTATTCTTATACTCCAACCCCCTTGCAAGAAAGGCCAATAAAGACATAGGAAAACATCCCAAGGCACTTCACAGGAGTGTAATCAGATAAAAATTGACACCAAGCCAAAGAAGGAAATATTAGGATAAGTAATCAAACTTGGTTAAACAGGTAGGTTTTAACAACTGTTTTAAAGGAGGAGAAACTTAGAGATACTCTCACAAAGTAATCGTGAAAGCTGCCAAATTGTTGTAAAAACCCAACTGATTCCCTAACATCCTTCAGACCTACCTGGGCCGGCCTACATGTGACTCCAGTCCCACACTACATGGTTGACTCTTAATGCCTTCAAGATAACAAGGGTTGGGCAAGAAAACCTATCTTGCCAGTGCCACAATGACGAATTTTTTATAAAGTTGGCGTGGATTGGAAGGAAAGCAGCCTGTTTTATTATCTTTTATGTTATTCTGCATCTTTCACACTGCAATTGAGTGCATGGCTGAGGCTAAACATAATGGCCAAGAGTTTCCACTTAAGGTGCGGGGCTCAGCACAATGTTTTTTAAACTAATGCAAAAGGTTGCGGAAACTCGATTTACGCTGAACATAATTTGCGCTTAAAATTCTGTGATCTTTTGCGCCAGTTACGCTGATTTCATTCTAATTATGCTGATAAAAACAGTTCAACCAAGTGGAAACTCTACCCCAGTATTCAATGAATTGCATCTCAGTCATAGGAGATGGTGATTGACCACCCGGGTATTATTAAATGTATTGTGAAGTTACTATGAGGTTGATTTTTGTCCCTGATTTTGGGTGGGGATGGGGTGGGAGCAAACCAAAAATTGCAACACAGCACTTACCACCCGGTTCCCACTGTATATTCCTGTTTTTCTGCTGGAGTAATATCTCTGCATTCATCCAAGTTTTTTGGCACAATAGTGAAAGTAGGGCATGGATCCAATGGAAAATTCAATTTCCCTGGGTGTCCACCTGGCAGTCCAGTGGAGAAGGGAACTGCATTCCATGATGGTCATCAAGAACCTATCTGAGGTCACTGGAGATTCCCACTCAGACTAACTTCTTTTTAAGGGGGAAAAACTGGGTGGCGCCCCTCGCTAACGTTGCTGGAGCGCCAATTTTAGCGCCCCGAAGAAGTTAGCGTCCCTCCGCCAGAAATTCATTAGTAGCGCCCCCAAGCAGGAGGCAGGGTGCTACTGGAAGCGCTCCACCTCCTTCTTGGGGCACTACAACTGAAGATCGTGGCACTACGTGCAACAGCGCCACGCACGTCGGCACATAGTGCCGCGTCATTGCAGGCCTCCCTACCCTGATTAACATAGTGTTGTGAAAACACTCAGGAGGAGTGCTGGGCTGAGCAATCGCAGCAGGCCCCCCAAGAAAAAAAGGGGAAGGGGACAAGTGCTAGCAGTCAGCCCAAAAATTTTGCGTGATGCGTTAGTGGCGCCGTGCCTGGGCGCTAGGGGATTTGCGCCCCGTTAGCACCCCCGGGGGCGCTAACGAGAGGCGCAAATCAACCCAATTTTTCCCCCTAAGAGTCTTCATATTTTTTGAAGATTTTCTTTGCTTGGGAGAATCTCAATCTGAAATCTAGCTAATTGGAGGTACAAATGAAAACTGTACCTATTGGAATTTAAAAAAGGAAAACAGAAAATAATGGAAAAGCACAGCAGGCTGATTAGCATCAGAAAGATAAAAGAATAACAGTTTGAGTGGGGTCCTTCATCCTTTTCTAAATTGTCAACCTATCTTTTTTAGATACTGTCTGACCAGCTGTGCATTTCCAGAATTTCCTGTTATTTCTGATTACCTAGTAACAGGGTTGCTGCCTTGGAATGCACGGAACGTGTATTCTAAAAGTACAATATAACAACTGTCGACCCTCAGTACTGAGCTCATCTCCACTGTAAGGAATCTAACTTGCAACTTGAAAAGAATGAAGATGCAGTTTCCTATACTAAGAAAGTCCTGCCCTGCACAACCACACAGTCAGTGCATCACTAGAGAGAGAATTTATTTCACTGGGGAGAGGACAAGTAATTTATTTTAAAAGTACAGGTCAGCTCTTGGACCTTTTATAAATAGAAAAATTATGAGAAATTGCTAATTCATTGGCTTTCTTAACACGTTTTTGTTACAGGGCTGTTAAAAGGATTCCAAAATCCCAAAGGAAACAAATGAGTGGGTATTAAGGTCTTATCCGTGAGATCTTTATTTTAACACCAGACTCCAACCTTCACAGCACAGCCAAGACACCTAAGCAGAACTGAAGGACAAACTTTTTGTACTCACTAATCAGATCTGACTTCAGCAAGGAGGCAAATTAAGGTTACATCCTGACAATATCAGATTTACTTTTTGGAACTAGCAACTTTTGCTGATAATGATTTGTCAGATTTAGTTGAATGCTGATGCAGTGCATCAGAAAATTTAAGTGAAATTTAACACAATGGCCTAGAAATTGGAGAACACTGGAAACCTGCCGGTAACATTGGTGGCCAAGGATAACGGCCGCCGGCCGAGAGAGCACTGGCAGCACCGGCCTTTTGGTACTGCCTGCTCATTAACATCAGCGTGGTGGTGATTTTCTAGTGCAACGCGTTCTTTGCAGTGCTAATCTCAGAAGGAGGCCAAAGGTCGCCTCTGTCTCCCTGCTTGCAGTCACAGAATCACAGAAATCACAGAAACCCCACAGTGCAGATAGAGGCCATTTCGGCCCATCGAGCCTGCACCGACACATATCCCACCCGATCCCCGTCACCAACACATATCCCACCCTATCCCCGTAACCCCACGTATTTAATCCCCCTAACACTAAGGGTCAATTTATCATAGCCAATCAACCTAACCCGCACATCTTTGGACTGTGGGAGGAAACCGGAGCACCCGGAGGAAACCCATGCAAACATGGGGAGAATGTGCAAACTCCACACAGACAG
The DNA here is from genome assembly GCF_052327205.1 of Somniosus microcephalus. Lineage (NCBI taxonomy): Eukaryota > Metazoa > Chordata > Chondrichthyes > Squaliformes > Somniosidae > Somniosus > Somniosus microcephalus. Next base: position 179,938,008 of record NC_140988.1, read on the forward strand.
TCGCCCGAGGCCGGATTCGAACCCGGGTCCCTGGCGCTGTGAGGCAACAGTGCTAACCACTATGTGTAGGGGAACGGGGAAGAATGGAGCGACCCGAACAGTTGCTGTAAGTGCTCCAAAAATATTAGCTGCCACCCGATGTTTGTCAATTTTTTATTTGCTTATGATATGACTGCAGATAAAAGAGATCTTATCAGAGATCATCTTCAATCGTAATGGAGTTCACCTATTGATTGATTGGTAAAAACATTTGGTCGATTCACATTGTATAATTCATGAAGGTTCAATAATTGCATGAAATTATTCTTAGATAATACATATCCTGGAACATATAATGCTGGCTCATTACATACATTTCTCGCTATAATAAACGAGTAACTGAAATGTCTATTCCCTGTTGTGTTGCAAAGCCTGAGCGGTGCATGACTGCAAATGTAGTTCCCAACAGTGAATCCTGTGGTGTCTGCTCATTTATTAAAGGGTTTATGAAAAATACTTGTATAAGTATCTAATCTGGGAACAGGTCCAGTAGAGTCTCATCATTAGGTTTAGTTATTTTTCTGTGCCGAACGGGGCCCGTTGATTATCTGGGCCTATCCATCTGAAATCCAACTGTGAGGCTTGTCATATAACCCAGTCTGAATCCACCACCACAGGTCACCAATGTATTGCGATCATGTTTGGTTTTCAGTTTAGGCAGATGGAATTATTCTATTGGCCTGTATCAATAAATGGAATAACATTTAATTACCAAGAGCTGCATCAATGGAAGCGGATGTGAATTTCACTGCGAGTGTTATGTTTTTTGCGGACGTTGAACAACAACTACTGTTTGGTTCAGTTGTTGAGTCGAGTATTGATAGGAAATGGCTGTGTTTTTGTTGAGGGGTGAAATTATTTACTGACCCGCAAGCACTGTAGACCTCCCGGAAAGCTGCCAGAAAAAGCAAACCTGCCTCCCCACCCCCCCACCCACCCAGCCCCGCCACTGATGGGCAAAAAATGAAAGTTTAAAGAAGAACCTTGGCAAAGGAGTGTTTGAAGTTTCAGCATCCATCCTCATAAGTCCTGCCAGACTCCTCGTGGCCGTTAACGCTGCTGAAACTCGTTTCAGCGGCAGCGCTCACCGGTGTGATTTAGCGCGGGCAGCAATGCGACTGGAGAACTGCAAAATGGATGAGGTGGCATCAACTCGGCACTGCACGGCGATTGGCATCACACTCCAACTCATTAAAATACTCTCGCCGATAGCAGGCAACAGCAGTGCTGCTGACCTGGCAACAGGTGGCGCAAACCACTCACATTTCTAGGCCATTCAATATAAACTGAGGAAGTTTAAAACAATACTACCTTCAGTAACTATATAACGCCGTAAGTTAAGAAGAAAGAAATTGCAGTTATATAGCGCCTTTTATGACATTAGCACATCCCAAAGAACTTTACAGCCAATGAAGCACTTTTGAAATGTAGTCACTGTTGTAATATGGGAAATGTGGCAGCCAATTTACACACAGCAAGGTCCCACAAACAGCAATCTGATAATGGCAAGATAATCTGTTTATTAGTGATGTCAGTTGAGTGATAAATATTGGCCAGGATACTGGGAGAACTCCCCTGTTCTTCTTCGAGTAGTGCAATGTATTATTTTGCATCCACCTGAGAGCAGGTGAGGCCTCAGTTTAACATCTCATCTGAAAGACAGCACCTCCAACAGTGCCGCACTCCCTCAGTACTGCACTGAAGTGTCAGCCTGGATTTTGTGCTCAAGTCTCTGGAGTGGGGCATAAACATATGGGCCCAGAAATTCTGGTCGGAGGCTTCCTGTGGGTGCAAGCCTCTGACCTGCACTTACCTAGCGCGCCGGCCGTTGTGCTGTGGGCCTGCTTGGGATTCCGATCCTGGGCCTGCTCCAACTGCCGGCGCGCAGTGCTTGCGTATCCCAGAGGCGCAGTTATTTCGAAGCGTCCCCTGGGATCACGTGGGCCATGGAGAGCCAATGGTAGCAGGGAATCTGTATTCATAGATTTGACAGGAAGACCTGTCAAATCTATGAATATAATTCAGCCCCAAAACATAACTAAAACTTCAAATAAATTTTTTAAAAACATCACATTTTTAAAATAACTATAAATTACATAAAATAACTATTTTAAACAATAATTTACATTTTTGAAAAAATTAATTACAGTTTCTAACAGGGCTAAAAATAAACTCACCTTTCTTTAAAATATTTAAAAATAATAAACCTGTGGAAAAAATGTTTTAATTTTATTTAATTCACCACTTACCTTGTTAAAAGCAGGCCTTGTGACTGCTTTTTATAAGCGTAGCTGCTGGAGACTTACCCTCCCGGAAAAATCTGGAAAAAAAACAGAAGTTCCAGGCGTACGCGCTGCCTCTCCGGCGTACGCGTTCAATTTGTGAACCCCTTCCTTTAAGGGAACGGAAGTTCCGATTTCCCACGCATGCGCAGTGCATGCACAAAACTGACACTTTCGTTGGGCCTACGCGTGAGTACCCAGCGCGTACTCACCCATGGGGGCCCGAAGTTCTGGCCCATGCATATGACCTTTTGACTCAGAGACAAGAGTGCTACCACTGAGCTAAGGCTGACACCTAGATAATATACAAGATTCACATATAAGGCTATAATAATGTGCCTCCAACAAATTGTGGTGAGACTATGGGTTCCCTGACTAAGATATGCCTAATGGGGCTTCCTGCTCTTGGTCAGAAGAACTTATTAGTGCTTACAGAAGCACACTTATAAATCTCCTAACAGCTAGTTCAATAAAAACATTGGCAAACCAGGTAAACATAGAACACACAGAGCTAATTAATTTTAAGTAAATGGAAAAAGTAGCATCTGCACAATTTCTTTTATTCATCAATAACAATATAAGCCTGAGAGACAAAGTAAGAGATTATATCTGTCTCAGTATATATGTGTGTCAGAGCTGTCAAAAGGGAGGTATTGGAATTGAAGATCAAAGAGAATGAGGCCAATAGCAAACCTATATGAACATATTGGGGGTGATCATTGATTTCTGTTGTTTTGAGGCCCAGGCCTCATTTACATGCCACCAGCGGATACCAAGTTCCAGCCCACCGGGTACCAGTTGAGTGAGGGCAAGAAATAGGCAAGCTCAAGGCCGGAAGTTTTTTTGTGGGCCCAGGAGGAGCGTTGCTCCAATTCTGCTCCTCCTAAACCCATCAAAAAATATTTAAAGTTTCGCTCTCACACCTGGCAGCTATCCCTCGCCCTGCCAGTACACTTTACACCCAATCTCAGCCTATTACCATCTCGTCTAGCTTCTAAAACCTTTCATTGTCTCTTTTTTACTTCTTTTGTTTCTTTTATTCTTTTCTCCGATCGCAGCCCTGCCTCCGATCCATCTTTTCTTTCCAGTTTTGAAGAAGGGTTCGACCCGAAACGTCAACTCAAATTTCTGTCCACGGATGTTGCCTGACCTGCTGAGTTTTTCCAGCATTTCCTGTTGTTATTTCGGATTTCCAACATCCGCAGTATTTTGCTATCTTAAAAGTTTCCTCGGCTGTTTTATGAGTGGCTTCTAGTGGTCCCTCTGTGGACTACTCACTGCCTGGTACAAAGGGAGAGAGTGTGCGTAGCGTACGCTCGGCTCATTTGTACCTGAAAATTGCAATTGGGATCCCACAACCGATGCAGGACCCTGATTTGCATATTAAAACTGCCTGCTCGACCAATTACAGACAGGCCTGAAAATTGCATTAGGTGGTCTTGAGGCGTCAATGAGGTAACCGAGGTGACCCACCTATATTTTTCTGGTGAGAAAACAGGCAGCCGGCAGCTGAAAATCACCCCCATTGAGTGGTGTTTACTTTTTGAGGTAAGGTATATTTAAACAGTCTCACCCCAAAAACCGGTGACAGACAGAAAGAGGATTTTTTGTTGTCAAAACACAAGTAAGGTTAAAAATCAATTTGACTAAATATTCAATTATCCAATCACAGACAAACCACTGGACGACTCTAATCTGTTTCAGAAATTCTTGATTAAAAATATCCTGTCAGAAACAGGTTACAAGGTTAAAGATCACCTCCACATGCTTTCATAGCAAAATCTAAAGCTTACAGAGAGGCTTGCTGCAGGAATTCATGTTTTGTTATTAAAGAAACATGATGGAAACTGCGATATCAAGCTGGGAAACATTTTAGTGCAAGAAAAACTATGCTGATCTGTGATGAAGCAGTAATGCACCATTTATACCTATACCTGTAGTTAAAGGAGCGCCGTCTTCATGAAAAAGGATTTGGCAATTTTTTTTATCTGAAGATGGAAAACAGCCATAAAAGCTCGATGTCTGGTGCTGGTGATGTATTAGTGATGTGCTGATATTATTTAAAGCATCATGTTGTGTGTTTGTAAACAAATGAAAAAAGGTTTGCAAGCACTTTTTAATGATGCCCATGTCTCTTTAAAACTAAAGAAAGTCTCCATAGAGCACATATACCAGAAACGCTGTCTACGGAGGTCACGGTCCATCATCAAAGACCCTACCCACCCCAGCCACAGTCTGTTCGCCCTCCTGCCATCTGGGAGACGCTACAGATGCATTCGCACCCGTACGACCAGATTTAGGAACAGCTTCTTTCCCAGGGCTGTCATCCTACTGAACTCCACAAATAAACCCTAAAGCCTGCACATCTGCCAATGCACTTTATTATGGTTATATTTATGTTAATATACTACAAGCCAAATGTATGTTGAATGTTTAAATGTCTTAATCCAAATGTACACTCTCGGGAGCCGCAAGCCTACATTTCATTGTACTGCACTTGTGCACTACAATGACAATAAAAGTTGATTTGATTTTGATTTGATTTTTGATTTAATCATTGACCATATTAGTTACCAATATAAAATGTTAGATTGTTACATTTGTCCTAGATCGGAAGTTGAATAATGAAATTTCAATCCAGCTCTGCATCCCTAAACAAGATGAATATTTTTCACCTTTTAGTAAATGATCACCAGTTTTCATCTTAAGAGGATTTTCTTTCTTAAAATGAACATCTGTTCCATAATAGAAAAACTAATATTATTATGAAGTACAAATATGTACCTCATATGAACACTGCCAGTTGCATTCATTATTAAAAGGTGCTAATGTTATTCATTGAAACTCATTCTCTATAAGTTTTCATTTAAATATTTCCCTATCAAGATTTGCCATAAACACATGTGTTATTTGATTATCACATTTGCAACGGCAACTGGCCCACAGATTTTACAGATTGTGTGAAGAAACTGTAATTATTAATTCAATGTTTCGGCTGGGCTGAGGTGACATATTTGAAAAAGTCAAAAAGAATGGAGCTGTGCAGAAAAGCATTTTATACTGCACATTTCTAGCTGCTTTTTATTAATATTTCCACTGTACATGGATCAGGAGTTTAAAAAGGAAATCACCTTAAAATAAAAACAGCAACTATGAGACTTTGAACTGCAACTGTGTTTTGATTTGTTCATAGAAACGTTTTTGTTTCTGAAAAGATTTTGATGTCATTCAGACCATGATCACAGCTGCCAAAAAGCAACAAAACAGTTCCAGAATTATGTGAGAAACATACCAGAATAGAAATAAAATTACATTAATGTCTAAATGTTGTGCATTACAGTTCTGTATTAAGGACTCAGAGCCCAGTCCTTTAAGTTGCAGGGCATTGTCAAAGAGGCTTTATTTAACATCTGTCGGTGTTTCAATTTTGCTTGTTAAATTTAGAGATATGTAACAAATTATTTCCAAGTGGATGGGTGAAATTATCCTTCAGTCGATCAGCTGTGTCCCATTTCACATTCTGAGGAAGTTTTGGTGACACAGCAACATGATTGTTACAGACTGTTGCTGACATGATGTGGTGATTAGGAATTTCAACCCTGCATTATGTCCTGATGCAGACCAAGTCTGAACAGACTTTCACCACACAAGCAAGTCTTAGCTCTACTCTCTAGCTAATGGGCATCGTGAGATAGAAAGTGAAGTTATCATTATTGCAGCAAAACAAAGAAAAGGTGCCAAACACAAATGGAGTGAGGTCACATGTTTTAGCCAAACAAACAACCTCCCAGTCCAAATACTCAGCTAAGATTAAGCTTTTTCCTATTGGGTGACTTGGGGCCTACAGCAAACTATCAAATCAATTATACACAGTAGGAGACTAATGAGTAATATCATAAAGCTTAAACAAGTCAATTTATTACAACTTAATTTGCTGAAAGAAAATCATGCAAATATTTATTAGAATTTACATAAATTGTGTTAGCTTTGTGTGTGTTTATTTTGCCTGGAATTTTTTTTGAATTGGTTCAAGTCTTGTAAGCACTTCAAGAGTGCTACAATTAACAATGTAAATATTTTAATAAAAAATGAATAATATACATACACTTGAACACTATTTATCTGTTGAGAGTTTGTGTAGCTTACTGTGCCTGATTAACATTAACCAGACATCGATAATTCACAGCACAGACTATGTAGCAACTTTAAACAAAACATGTTCACAATGGCATTCAAACCATATATATGTTTTCATACAATTTACACATCTGAACAAAACATCTTCCACACCAATAATACTAAGACATAAACCAGAATATAGGTAAAGTATAATTTCCATAATAATAACTCTCCCCGGGAGGAAACTTAAAAATAAAAATGGTCTCATTTTCTTAACAAACAGCAGATAATTTTTATAGCTTAATAACAATCTGTATGTCAATTCATTACTGAGGTACATTATTTAAATCTTTGACTTTACTGATACTGGAATGCAACAAAGAACTTGAGAGACTGTCTTTAAGGATAGTTATAGCTTGTGAAAAGGCTTGCTTGATCGTGCCATATCAAACAAAAACATACTCTTTTATCAATTCTATGTAAATTCATCTTTATCTTGTCAATATTTGAAGTTTGTTTTCAAATAAGCAACTAGCAGGTGAGAGACAGATGAAACAAAAGCTATTTTTTTACACAGCCGACTGCTTCAATACCTATATGTCAGCTTCAACAAACCTAAACTGTGATTCATAAGACACATAAAGATTTGTCCTTTACCATCTTGGGCACGGAAGGAGGAGAATATACCAAGCAAAGTATTACAAAAATACGAAGAGAAAAAGTTATCTCAGTTAATTTTTCATAGTATTGAACATCATGACAAAGCTCAGTGATCTAACATGAAGTATTAAGCATTGAGATTCAGAGGAATTAAATCCTCTCAAACGACAGCCACAGTTTCACTGTAAAGTTTGCTCCAGCACCTTCGCACATAAACGTACCACATCCGAGATAAGATGTCCCTTACCTTCAACAGTTGCTTCCAGCAGACCAAATTGTTCCAACACTTTAACAAATAATACAATCACCACCAAAACTGCTATCATCTCAAGCCCTTCCAAGTTCATGGTGATCAGGTCATTGTCTCACCAGTGCTGCTGAGAAATGTGTTTTATTTTTTCAGCTGGGCTCTGTTTGTGAGGCCATCAAACTATGTTAAAGCTACAGTTCAGAGAGTGAACACATCCTGTATATACCAAGACAGGCCAGGAGTGGCAGACAGATAACTCAGGCCTGTCAGGATTATCCACTCTCTTGTTATCTCTGTTACACAGAAAAACAGCTGTGCATCAACAAACACATGGATCACCAAAAGATTTAGGAGGTCATCCACTAAAATGTCCTGGAAAGACTGTGGATCAGGTGTGATATCTAGACTTCTGGGGTTTCACATCTTTTTTATGCCAATGCTGCTGGGTGGCATTGTTGTGGATGATCAGTTGCCTTGGTAACAGGAAAGAGCAATTGAGTGTTGATTCACATTGGATGCCGAGTGAAAATAAGACCCTGAGTATCCAAAGAAAAGTGAGCTGGAACATAGTGACATGGCAGAGCAGCTTTTAATGCATTCATTTTCTATTGATTGTGAAGCTTGCATTACAGTACTTTTAAAGAGATTTTTGTAGCTGAAGCTTACTTTGATGGAATATCCAACTATCATTTATTTCTGCCTATGCGAAAGCCTGTTGAATGTTACTGCGCCCAGGTTTTGAAAGGTAAATGCATCACAAACTATTGTCAATTAATTTATTAATTGTAAATTATGTTTATATTGATATTTAATCAACTGGGTTTTAAAAAAAGTTTGCTGTGTTTACCTTTTGAAACCTGCTGCATGAGCATCAGACAGGTGTTATGCAGAGACAGGAATGATAATGGTAATTGCACACTTTAGCTCCAGGAAGCAGAATATTTATAATGGCATCAGTGCGTTTGAAATCCTTCAATGTGATGAGTGGTGGGAGTCAAACTACTGCAACGTGTTAAGAGCTATAGAACCAGCAGGGCAAAAGCTGGAAAGTCAGAAACCATACCACGGACAGAGGCAAGGAAAATAACTTTAACAACAGACAGCAAACACAGTCACCAGCTCCTTGCAGCTTGTCGATCGACAGCAAGAGACATATCGATTATGATTACAATCTTGGATAATATTATGATAATTTACTATAGCGATATTATTAATATTTCCATATGAATACCAGGCTTAGAATACTTGAAGCCAGATTGTAAAAATTATATATGTTTCTTTGAAGTGTTAATATTGCACAATGTAATTTAAGATTTTAAGACCACTCATTTTGTTTTCATTAATTCTATGAAATTATTAGAAAGCTATTCATAATTTCTAGTCGCTAATGCCCACTTAAAAACATATTTGTCCTGCAGTATGCTAATAACATCAATTATTTCAAAACTGTATTTAAAATACATCTGACTTCAGATTATGTCCTTTTGAAGATTAATCAGTAATCATCATCATGCAACTTTTCAATAAACTACCATTTTTGTGTTTTTATTCTGTTTGCATGTACAAGTGAGGATGCACCAAAAATCTATGAAAGCTAAATTAAGACATGTTGATCCCAGTTTTGTGTTTATGAGGAAATATGCAGAAAAATCAACAGAGAACCATAGAAAATCCTGAAAAAAATTCTTTCTAAAAAGAAAACGGGCTGAAAATCTGCAGGGTGGCGGATTCCAGCCTAAATGCTGGCAGGGTCGGGGTTGGGGGGGGGGGGAAATGGAGGTTCTTTAATTTGAATGGGAATGGCAGGTACCTGTGCCACTAGGGGTGGATCCGGGGTACTCACCTGCCATAGAGGTTGAAAAATGCGACAGTACAGTGGCTGTCTGCGAGGGGTGGTCCCTCTGAATGGCTATGGTACCAGAAATAGAGGAGGCTACAGTTAAGAAATTTAAAAACAAAATTCACCATTTGTCTTCAGAGGTCCAGGCCATAATCCTGGCCTGGACCCCCAGGTAGGACCCAGTTCTGCCGCCTTTGAGACAAGAGATGCGGGTGTACTTGCCATTGGAAATCCCAGCTCCTGGCCCCAGCACCATTCCCTCTTATGCCTCTGGCCTTGTAAGGGGTGAGCAGAATCTCAGCCTCTTACAAGGTGCAAAGAAATTCCAACAGCAGGCTGAGACCCAGCATATCTAGGTCCTTACCTAAGTTCCGGTGCACTTCTGCTAAAGTTACAGTGGGAATATGCCGGAAGGGTTATAGATTTTCAGCCTCACTTATGTTACTTTCATTTTCTGTCTTTAGGATCATTGAATCATATAGCATGAGAACAGGCCATTTGGCCCACCATTCTACACCAGTGTTTTTCTCCACATTAACCATCTAATCTTATTCTCCTGATTGCTCCCCATATTTTTTAATATCACTTTTTACAAGCAACTATCTAATTCTGTTTTTAAATAAGCAGCAGTTTGAAGCAGGCAATCCCATAATGTCAACAACCACCTGTGCAAATGATTTCCATTGTCTGCTTCCTCTTTTTGTTGTTATCTGAAATGTGTTCCCTCTCGTTACCATCTCACCAACCAGTGGAAAGAATCTATCGTGATATACATTCTCCCTTCATAATCTTGAAGACCCCTATCTGGTCATCCTTAATCTTCTCAGTTCAAGGAAAAAAGCTCCAACTTTTCATGTCTCTCTTCATAACTGAAACTGTTCACCGTGGTAACATCTTAGTGAATCAATGCTGCACCTTTTCCATTGCTTTTATATCCTTCTTATAATAGGATGCCCAAAACTGTACACAGTAATCCAACTGTAGCCTAACTATAGCCTTCTACAAGTTCATCATTATTTCCTTGCGTTTTGTACCCTATAGCTCTAGATATAAAACCAAGAATTCCATTTGCATTTTAAAGTCTTATCTACTTGTGCTGCCATATTTCATAAGCTGTGTATCTACACATCAGGGTCCCTCAGCTGCACTACTCCATTTATATGGTCTGTTTTCTTTCCCTATTCTTGCTTCTAAATGTATTGCATTGAACTGCATCTGCCATCTGCCTGCCCATCATGCTAACCTAACATATCCTCCTGTACTCTTTCCTAATCTTCGTCACAATTTGCCATTACCCCGCCTGCCCCCACCACCCCCAATTTAGTGCCATTGGAAAATGTGGATATTGTTCCCTCAATTCCCAAGTCCAGATCACTTATATATGTATATAAATAAATAAGAGCAGCTCCAACATGAACCCCTGTGGAGAACCACTCAGATTGCATATGAGGAGTGACACATTTAAGGGGAGGTTTGATGCATACATGAAGGAGAAGGGAATAAAGGGATACAGGGACAGAGTAGGAAGAAGTCATTAGAGTACGAGGAGGCTTGTGTGAAGTATAAAAACCAGCATAAACCAGTTTACCAACATGGCTTGGTTCTGTGCTGTAGATTCTATGGCCAGAATTTTCTTTACCTGGACGGGTCAGGTGCAGTCGGTCGGCGTGGTGGGTCACGACCCTGTTCTTGCTTCCATCCTGCTGCAGAAATCGACTTTGTGCTAATGGGCCCTACTAAGCCCGCCCTGCGCGTTACCCGGCCCTAGTAAATGGTGCGGGTCTGATGACATCAACCATGACATGTTTTCAGACAGGATATTTAAAGAAGCCATGGCCACATTGCATTTGAAGGTTCATCTAGGAGTGTGTAGTTACTGCACTGGAGGTTTTGATTGCTTCAAACACTTGGAGACATGACTGCACAGGGGCAGAGGGCTACACCTAGGTTCTCCGATTACTCCCTCCATATGCTTGTGGAGGGTGTCAGAGCACGCAGGGAGGTCCTCTTCCCTTCGAATGGGCGGAAGAGACCTCCCCAGGAGACAAAAAAAGCCTGGCTCCAAATTGCAGAGGAGGTGAACAGCAGGGATGTGGTCAGGAGGACCTGGGTGCAGTGCCGCAAACATTTCAATGATCTCATTAGATCAGGAAAGGTGAGTACAAAGCCACACTCAACTTCATCCTGCTGTGCCTCCCATCACATTCCCATCACTCTGCCTTCCCAACCCTGCTCCTGCACATCCTTATTCACACCAACATACCTTGCATGTCCATCCATCCCTCTTTCTCTCTCTACATAATGACATCCCCATCTTACTAACCACCCCTCACACTGACCCTCATCCTAATGCAATCATACCAACTGACAACACACAAGGAAGCCACTTGACATTGCCACCCCACTCCATCATAGTCTCCCTCTAAAGATGTAATCCATCCATTCCTTACACTCATTCCATCACTCTCACAAAACCTCTTCTTTCCCTCCTTGCAGGAAAAGAGAGCCCACAATAAGAGGGAAAGGGAGAGAACTGGAAGTGGGCCTCCATCATTTTGGAGGCCAACCTCTGCACCATGCTAGAGTCCATTATGAAAGATGTAATAGCAGAGCACTTGGAAAACAGTGACAGGATCGGACAAAGTCAACATGGATTTACAAAAGGTAAATCATGCTTGACTAATCTACTGGAATTTTTTGAGGATGTAACTGGTAGAATAGATAAGGGAGAACCAGTGGATGTGGTGTATTTGGACTTTCAGAAGGCTTTCGATAAGGTCCCACGTAAGAGATTAGCGTGCAAAGTTAAAGCACACAGGATTGGGGGTAAGGTACTGTCTTGGATAGAGAACTGGTTGGCAGACAGGAAGCAAAGAGTTGGAATAAACTGGTCTTTTCCGAGTGGCAGGCAGTGACTAGTGGGGTACCGCAGGGATCGGTGCTAGGACCCCAGCTATTCACAATATATATAAATGATCTAGATGAGGGGATTAAATGTAATATCTCCAAGTTTGCAGATGACACAAAGCTGGGTGGGCGTGTGTGCTGAATAGGATGCAGAGAAACTCCAGTATGATTTGGACAAGTTGGGTGATTGGGCAGATGCATGGCAAATGCAGTATAATGTGGATAAATGTGAGGTTATCCACTTCGGTGGCAAAAACAGGAAGACAGATTATTATCTGAATGGCAATAGATTGGGAAAAGGGGAAGTGCAATGAGACCTGGGTGTCCTTGTGCACCAGTCGCTGAAGGTAAGCATGCAGGTGCAGCAGCCGGTTAAGAAGGCAAATGGTATGTTGGCCTCCATAGCGAGAGGATTCGAGTACCGGAGCAAGGATGTCTTGCTGCAGTTGTACAGGGCCTTGGTGAGAGCACACCTTGAGTATTGTGTGCAGTTTTGGTCGCCTTATCTGAGGAAGGATGTTCTTGCCATGGAGGAAGTGCAGTGAAGATTCACCAGACTGATACCTGGGATGGCAGGAATGACATATGAGGAGAGATTGGATTGATTAGGCTTATATTCACTAGAGTTTAGAAGAATGAGAGGGGATCTCATTGAAACTTATAAAATTTTAACAGGACTAGACAGACTAGATGCAGGAAGGATGTTCCCGATGGTGGGGGAGTCCAGAACCAGGGGTCACAGTCTAAGGATAAGGGGTAAGCCATTTAGAACTGAGATGAGGAGGAATTTCTTCACCCAGAGAGTGGTGAACCTGTGGAATTCTCTTTCACACAAGGCAGTTGAGGCAATTCATTAAATATATTCACGAAGGAGTTAGATATATTTCTTAAGGCTAAAGGGATCAAGGGATATGGGGAGAAAGCAGGGACAGGGTGACATGAATCCTTATGAAGTAATACTGGGCGACCTGCTGGTGGCGCTGTCCAGGGAGAGTATAAATACACTGGCATGGGCCCAGCTTGCTCAGGACATTCTTTAACAGGAACTAGTGAAGGACACAACTAGATCTCCATGTTGAAAAACAGTTAATTAAAGCCTTGTTTAATACTCAGACCAAGTGCCTAGTAGTTTTCTTACGTCACAGTGTACTGAATTTGGATCAGCCATGATCTCATTAAATGGCGGAACAGGCTCGAGGGGCCGACTGGCTTACTCCTGCTCCTATCTTCTATGTTTCTAATTTCCACCCTCACAGCAGCAGAGGGGGCTGCTTTAGAAGTATCAGGAGTGGCCGAGCAGCTAGAGGTGGGAGACGGAGAGAGGGGGACATCTCCGCAACCTGGTGAGAGAATTACATATCATACCTGGCATACATCAGTCACTCATATGAGGACGGATGTCAGCAGCCACTGAATATTCATCATGTGCATAATGGTAACTGTACTCATTCTTCATATGGCATATCAAACTCATCTCTTTACTCTCCCACAGGTCCATCAAGAGCCCCGTCCTCCCACCCCCCACTATCCAGGAGGAAGATGACTCCTCAGAGGAGCCTCCAGTCTCTGAGGGCACACCGTCACCAGATATAAGCGCACCCAGCACCAGCACAGAGACGCACACCTTGGTGGGTGGCACGCGAGATAGAGTAGTGCTGTTACCTGGTCTGTCACAAGTGACAAGTGAGCACAAGCAGATTGTGGAGACAGGGACAGCAGTAGAGGCTCCTCACCGCCAGGCGCAGGGCTCTCCCAGCTCTGCTCAGCTGCATGCAGACACTGAAACTCGGGAGCTATCGAGAAAGAGGGCATTCCTGGAGGTGCAGGAAGAAGTGCCGGGTGCTCTGACAGGTTTTACGACCGCGATGTCTGCAAATGTTCAGAGAATGGACGAATGCATCTCCAACATGAGCACCACCCCGTCGCAGGTGATGGCAACTGTAGGCTCTTCCATGGATAGGATGGCCACCTGCATGGAGCAGCTAATGCGCCACTCACATGAGCACATGGTCTCTATGAAGAATAGATGGTTATCTATGGAGACGCTCATAGGCCTCCTGTATAGGAGGGATGTCAGCGTAGACGTGGGTCCTCATGGCCCCAATGATGTGCAGCAAGGTGCTTTCCAGCTCCTTGCTAGCAGGGAAGTGTCGGTGGTCCATGAGAGGGATGATGGTGAGAGGTGACATGGAAGTGTGGGCTCCTTTCAAAGCACTTATACTTCTCCCCGTTGACACCCCCTCAGTCAAAGCCCCAGATGCCTCCTCCAACAGCAATGGCCGAGTCTGCCCCTGCACAGTCGCAGGAGGAGCAGACTTTGGCAGGGCCATCACAGACTCCAAAACCGAGAGGACGTCCACCAAGGGTGTCTAAGCATTTGCAGCAGGGAAGTGAGCAGGCTGCCTCTACCTCTGCTGAAGCCACAGGGGTAGCACCTCATAGAAGCATGCATAAAAGCAAGATGACACACAAGTAGATTCACAAGGGTAGCCACTTGAGTGTTTTATTCAATGTTAATGACAAGTTTCTGTTAATGTGATGTCAATCATCAAAACCTTCACTTTCACCACTTTCTGGTCTTGGAGAAATTTGTGTGCACTTTTTGAATTGGCTTAGTGAGTTGCAGTGAATGGTGAGACATAATGGTACCTCCAGCAATGGTGGTCAGTGGGAAAGGAATGGCTTGGTCATTGTAGGGATCCCTTATGGTGTTGCTGTGCGGTGATGCCAACCTGGCACAGCATGTGGCAGCCATATGGGTGTACTGCATAAAGTTAAGTAAATCTGGCTATGATAAGGCCATCCCTGGCCTCCTGAGCAGCAATGTTCTCGGGTGCTGCTGAGATCTGGGCCGCAAGTTCCTCCAGCTCCTGCTCCTCCTCATCTTCCAGCTGATGCTCCTCCTCCTCCTCCTGCTCCTCCTCCTCTGAAGAGGCTGTGCGCTCAGTGCCTTGCTCCTCATGCAGCGCTAATTCTTGCTGCTGCGCTATGTTGTGCAGGGCGCAGCAGACCACAATGATTCTGGAGACTTTGGCTGGAGCGTACTGAAGGTCTCCTCCAGATCTGTCAAGACATCTGAAGTGCATTTTCAGCATGCTTATTGTCTGCTCTATGGCACATCTGGTGGAAATGTGGCTTTCATTATATCTCTCAGTACTTGGCCTCCTCAAGGGTGTCGTGATCCACATCTTCAGTGGATAGCCCTTGTCTCCATGACCCGGCACGATAGCCTGAGCCTCCTTTGGCACTGCTGCTCAGTCATGTTGTGGAAGCTGATCCTCTACCTTTATACCTTGTGTTGGGGGGTACCGCCTCTGGCGCGGTGCAGCCCTGCACTGATGCCCTCTGTCCTGTGCAGCATCAGGTAGTTGAGGGGAAGGTTGGTGGTGTTGTTGAAGGTGAGACAATATAAACTGCACCCATGCTGATGGAATAGATGGCAGGTCAAGTAGAGATGAGAGAAGCAATCTGTCAATGGTGTGATAGGTTGTACCAATGAGGTGAGACTGGATAGTGACTTGCAGCCTGTAGAAAGCTAAATCTGTGCTGAGAATGCAGTCAGCAACATCTTCTGCCTGAGGAAAGTGATCAGCTGTGAGGTGGGAGCTTTTATAGTACATTTCATGCTGTCATCTAATCAGCTAGAGCAATGGCCACTCAACTCCCGCCTCAGATTGACAGAAGTGGTTCCCAAGCTGCGTGAATCGCACGGGCAGCCAGGGAACTTTGAAAGCTAGGCTAAAAAAGGTGCTTAAGGGTCTGACAAGATGATAATGATTTGAATTAGGTCACCCGCCTCTGGCGTTCGGGTCACTTCCGCATTGGCCAACACACCCAAGGGAAAGGTGCGTGGGGCGGGATAGTGGCGGGTTCCTGACCCGCTCCAACTTATTTCAAATTTCCCACAACCCACCTTCGATCGCACCCGCATGGACCACAGAAAATTCCAGCCCATGTAATTCTATGAATGGTTATCTGGTTGAAGCAACAGAAGGAAGGTAGAACTTATGAAACTATACTGTAACATCAGCAGCTATCTTCAGTAGCAAAGGAATCCAGAGAAAAACTTCCACACCATAACATGTTGGTTATAAAAACAGTTTTATATAGGGAGTAATTTATCCTGTACAGAATCAGTATAGTCTCGCATCGTATACCTCTCAACATAGCAGTGATTGCACTTCAAAAATAATCATCGGTATGAAACTTTGGAATGTCTTAAGGATGCGATAAGCTGCTACATGAAGTTAAATTCTTCAACTAAAGCAGACTATGGTTTAAGCATAGAAGATGCTAATTTATATTGCCCTTTCTCTCTATAACTGTCTTGTTCAATAGTTTTCATTATATCTTGAGTGGAAAGAGCCAGCAAGAAGTATCAACGTATTAGTTCTTGGAAATTAAATCCACAGTTGTTCACCTGTGGGACTAAATTGACAATCTCATTTAAGGAGGCCACAGGATGCCTGATGTGGGAAATGGAAATTGTCAGACAGGTGCAGTAGGGGTTGGTCCTCTAAGACTAGAGATGAGGACTATTGTTGCAGCAGAGTAGAGGGAGCTTTACTCTGCATCAAATTATGACATACCTGTGCTAGAAATGCTTGATGCTAACAACAGGTGGCTGAGGTAGGAAAATGTTCCATTTCCCAATTCCCAATTCCCAAGGCTATTACTCAGTATAATGGACATTTTTATTACATGAGTGTCAAATGGTGAGAGTTGCACTGAGCATTGACACTGCCCAGAGAAGTTATTAAAGACCATTGAGGTGAAAGCGCACTGTACGACATTAACAAAGAAGGTAAGGTAATTATACAAATGTATTTGTCTGATATTTTAAGGAAGTTTATTTTAAATAAAATAATGCATTTAGTTGCTAATATTGCATGGCATTATTTCACCCTACTTAGAACTATTTTACTTTGCAACAGATCATAATGATGTGGTTAATCTAAACCTGTACTGACATATTGAGGCTAGTTTTCCTGAGGTCTGGGCCCGAGGAATATGTCTAATCTATGGGCACAAAGGTCAGGACAAAATGATGTGGTTAATCTAAACTTGTACTGACATATTGAGGTAGTTTTCCTGAGGTCAGGGCCTGAGGAATATGCCTAATCTATGGGCACAAAGGTCAGGATAAAATGGGCATTGACCCATAATGCTGTGTTCTCTGCCCAGCTTCCCCAGAAAGTCCGCAGCTTCCCCTAAGGGACGGAGCACTGCCTGCTCCAGCAATAGATGCAGATCAAATGTTGCCATGGAAATGAGGTGGGTTGGGATGTTTCCCAGCCCTTCTGCCTCACCTTTCTATTATTGCCCTGGAAGGGTGTCCAGACATAGGGCACTTGAAGGATTGGTGGTCGGGCTTGCCCCTGGAGCCTCATCAAATCTGAGGGAGCCAGGAAGCAAGGTAATGAAGGTCTAAAAAGATGAACGGCCTTGCTTTTGTTGCAAGGAGTTTCAGGTTTTCAGACCTGGTAATCTTTTTGCTGTGGTCCAGGAGGCTCCGGGGCTGGCAGCCAGCTCTATAGCTACATGTCTAAGAGGATTCCCCATAACTTAATTTCCTCAGGGAAGTGAAAGAAAACACTAATACCTCTTGTTGACCCTCAAATGTGATCAAGCAAGAATTTCTGGTTATGGGATGAAGTCATGGAAATTTCCAACTTCACATATAGGAAATGATCGCACAAAAAGAAATCAGCAAATGCATCATTTACACAACTCTCAAATTTACAGCTGTTTATCTTATCCTCATATGTGTGTGGAATAACTTCAGACAATAATCAATGAACGCAATTTCATTGTAAATTAGTTTGGAGAAACTCAGTTCACTTTACATTCTATTTATGTATTTCTAAAATGACTTTTTCTATTGGGGATTTGTAATTGTGTATGTTGGGCATCCCTTTGTAGTCATCTTGCTGTTGTATATTTGATTGTATATTATCTCACTATAAATTATACAATGAAAATCATTATAACCCCATAAGCTGTTCCAGTTATTAAAGTTTTCAAGAAAAAAAATTGAAACAA